>NC_081353.1:53132526-53247182 GCF_029784015.1 Lycium ferocissimum | reverse complement strand
TGGGGAGCCCCGTTGTTGTTCGCAAGAAAGAAAGATGGTTCGCTACGGATGTGTATCGACTATAGGCAATTAAATAAGGTGACGATTAAGAATAAGTATCCACTTTCGAGGATAGATGATTTATTTGATCAACTGCAGGGTGCTAGATATTATTCGAAGATAGACTTGAGGTCAGGTTATCACCAGGTTAGGATCAGGGGGAAGGACATTCCGAAGACAACATTTAGGACTAGATATGATCATTTCAAGTTCCTTGTTATGTCCTTCGGGTTAACTAAGGCTCCAAATGTATTCATGGGCCTGATGAATCGTGTGTTCAGGACCTTCCTAAACCTATTCGCGATTGTGTTTATAGACGATATTCTGGTTTATTCCCGATTAGAGACTGAGCATGCAGATCCTTTGCGTGCGGTGCTTAGAGTCCTTCAGGACCAGAAGTTGTATGCAAAATTCTCCAAATGTGAATTCTGGATAAACTCTGTGGCTTTCCTAGGGCATATTGTTTCAGATGAGGGCATCAAAGTAGATACTCAGAAGATAGAGGCTGTGAAGACTTGGCCTCGACCTACGATGCCGACGGAGGTTCGTAGCTTTCTGGGTTTAGTAGGGTATTACAGAAGATTTGTAGAGGGCTTCTCTTCTCTTTCTACCCCATTGACGAAGTTGACTCAGAAGGCAGCCAAGTTCAAATGGATAGATGCTTACGAGCAGAGTTTTCAAGAATTGAAGGATAGGTTGACTTCAACACCGATTCACGGCACTTCCGGAAGGATTCGAGGTTATCTTGTCTATTGTGACGCTTCGAGGTCGGATTGGGTTGTGTATTGATGCGGCACGGCAAGGTGATTACTTACGCTTCTAGACGGACTCGGGAAGCACGAGAAGAACTACCGACTCACGACCTAGAGCTAGCGACCATGATTCATGCCCTTAAAATGCGGAGACATTGCTTATATGGCATTCGTGCTTGCGACATCTATACAGATCATAAGAGTCTTCAGTACATCTTCAAGCAGAAGAAGTTAAACTTGCGACAGAGGCGGTGGTTAGAATTGCTAAAAGACAATGATGTTGATATTTTGTACCACCCAAGGAATGCGAATGTGGTAGCAGATGCCCTCAGCCACAAATCTATGGGTAGTTATTGGAACTTTAGAGAAAAGTTGGGCAAGGTTTGTACGATAATTTTGGTCTAAATTGGGGAAAGGATATCTTTTAGTATATTAGGAGTTTTGAAGTGAAACAAAAGCCTAAATTAAATTTCAGGAAGTCTAGTTTCCAACGCAATAAATCATGCATCGATCCAACATCGGAATCAAACGTTATAAACATTTTAAGACGGACTGCCAGAGCAGGGAACTCTGGGCGAATGCGCCACAATACTGCGGGAACGCGCAGAGCAATTTTTAAGTCGGTGCCAACCGACTTCAACCTACTATATAAGGACCTAAATCCCCATTTTTCAGCAAACATAGAGAGACATATATGTACCATAGAATTAAGAGATTTGAGTGATTTCAAGTGGCGGAGTACTAATCGAGGCTCGAGTACCGTATAGTTGTGATTATAGTATCGTTTTGTGGTGGATTTTGGCCTGGATTCAAAGTAGATATTGAAGATATTGCGGTTCTAGTAAGAACAAGGTATGGATCTCTCTTTATTGATATTGATTTAGGTTTATTTACAAAGATAGAGTTATTAAATCATCGTGTAGTGGATTTGTTGGTTGAGAAATTGGATAAACATCGTGTAGGATGTTTTATGGAATATTTTGGTATGGATGATGATTTTATTGGCGTTAGTGTTGTCGTTGTTGTTGTTGGTTATTGGTATTGTGATTTCGGGCTAGGGATATAAACAGGGGAGATACTGCCCGAATTTCGGCAGATCCTAAAAGGATATAATTTGAAGGCTTAAGAAAAACATATGACGATAAGCCTAACAATAGTATGAATGGTTTTATATGTAGATTTCGAGACTACGAACAATCTTATGTAGATTGCAAGATAGGAAGTAAGTTGGAAAATCGAGAAGTAAGCTTCAGGTATGTTAAGGTTGTTCCTTCTTTTCTTGGCATGATTCCATATATGGTAAGAGTGTGATAGACCTTATGACTAGAGATTTGTCAAAGTACAGCTTGTTATACTGTTGCCTAGTTTCCGAGTGCTATGTCATTCTTTCTGAGGGGTCATATCCCTTCCCTATATCCTTGAGTTCATAAAGAGATAGAAGAGAATATTCGCATCTATACTTTCCAGTGCATACCTGATATACATACATTTTATTTAGCTTTTATTGCTGGCCACTTGGTCGGTGAGACGCATTTGCACAGCCGCCGGAGTCGGTGAGACATTTGTTGCTTTGGCCACTTGGTCGGCCGAGACATATGTTATCATGGTATTGCATTCTACTTGAGACAGATCAGAGAGTTATTCTGAGGATTCTTTGGCCTCCAGATTGTATCATTTTTCAGTTCAGTTTCAATTATTCCATTGCCTTACATACTCGGTATATTGTTTCGTACTGACGTCCCTTTTGCCGGGGGCGCTGCATTCATGCCTGCAGGTATAGAGCGACTGATTGATAGGCCTCCCTAGTAGGCAGGATCTGATATCAGCTGATTGGTGAACTCCCTTTTGTTCGGAGTTGCCAGGTCTCTGGAGTCTCTCCCTTTTGATTACAAATTGTATGGCACAGTCGCACATTCCCTAGAGGCTTGCAGACGAGTCATGCATATATTGTGTCCGTGTGACAGCCTCGTCGGCTTGTATATGTTTGTTTGGATACTGTTGGCTTTGTACGATCATAGCAGCCTTGTTGGCTTGCTCAGTTGTATATATATATATATATATATATATATATATATATATATATATATATATATATGTCTGTGCCCGGTTCGAGGTAGGCCTTATATATATATATATATATATATGGGAATTATTCCCCCTTTGAGTTTCGAGTTTTAAGTGATTTGCTCGGGCCTGTTTTGGCTTCGGGTGCCGGTCACATCACTCCGGAATTGGGGCGTGACACATTTCGAATTGTTCGATGGTATATTTGATCTTTTTCCCTATTTTCAAATACATATCCAAGCAGGTAGCCATGACATTGACCTAACAAAAAAGAATGCAAGAGAAGCCCACATGAGGACCTTAAAATAATGGGGATATTGATAGGACTAGACAATGGGTTTGAGTCGGTGTTTGTAAAACTTTCTTTTATCGATCTAGATTTGCATATAAATTCTAGAACTAAAGACCTAGCTGAATCGGAGAGCCCAAAATTTCACTGGTATCGTAGAATTACTTTAGGTACCGTATGAATAGGCACAGAAAGCCTCTGAAAAGTAAATCCAATTGTATTATTTGGATTCAAAGGATTATTTGAATCGAATGAAATGAAAAAAGAAAAATATTCTCTAATTGTGGTAATCAGATGATTCGAGGCAGAATAAATTGGGTTGGGAAGTAAAACCATTCCTGGACCCCCTAATGTAAGACGTGATCCTAGACAGACTAAATGAAAATCACGTATTGGTTCAGATAAATTAATTTTTATAAAAAAAAAAAATGAAGAATTTCATGACTTCATTAACCTGACCAGGAAAACAAGAAGTTTTTCTATTTTTATGATACTTTTTAATTGAATGAAATTGTAAGTATTTTTTTTAAAGGATGGGGTGGGGTGGGATGCAAGAACGAAAAACTTAATCTTCTGTTGCATACAATTAATGTTGTGTGAGATTTTATTTGTCACACAAGTCAATGGATACAAATTTTATATTTTTAGGTCAACAAACTTTGAATCCACTAATTTGCAAGATAAAATGAAATTTCATACAATTTGTATAAGTTGTGTATAGCACAACACAAAATTTCTTTAGGTTATTTGGTTGGTGGGATAAAAGATAACAATCCCAGAATGAATGTTGTATCCCCTTGAATAGTCGACGTGTATGCAAATCTGCCCCAAATTAATACAAATATATATATATAAAGATATAATTTTAATAATATACAATCCAGCATAAAATTTTACATCCACTTAGCCATATTTTTAATTTACATCCGCATAACCAACCTTTTTTTTTTGTAATGACCCGTTTGGTCGTTATAGTCTTTTCAGCACTTTTTGACCTTTTCCCGAGCTTGTTAGCTCACTTGTGATCCGAGGGGACCGTTGACATGCTTCCCGAGGTGTTTGGATTTGATTTGGGTGACTTTTTGGGGAAAATTAGGCTTTGAGCGAAAAAGAATTGACTCAAGTTGACTTTGGGTAAATGGACCTTTTTCGGAAATCTATTGATTCCGAGAGGTCCGGATGGTCATTTAGAACTTGGTTGAATATTTGGTTTGGTTCCTAATGCACTCGAGTGTATTTCGGGACTTGGGTTGGGAAGTTGGAATTGAGGTATCGGGGGTTGACTCAGTCAACGGGACCTCCTTAGGGAATTCCGAGCCCATGGGTGCGTTCGTAGCATATTTTTATGTATGTCTGGGTATGTGGTATGTGAGTAGATGTCCTCGGGTGATAGTCTGGATTTCGAGTTGGGATTGTGATTATTTTGGGGGAAATTTGGTTCTGGATTTTGGGTGATAGCCGCAGCAGCACCGCTTTAGCAGTGGCATGGGCTGCCACAACGGCTAACTTATTTTGTGGATCGACTGTCACGGCAGTCTGAGTGACCGTCGAGGAGAGGTCCCGCTGCCGCAAAAGTGGTATCGGACTGATTAATTCATTAACTGAGCATCAAAAGCCCTAAGTCCCCCATTCCTTATCATTTCGACTTTAAAGTTTCGGAGCTTTTCAAGGATATTCTTGGTGGTAAGTTCTTCTAATTCCTTTACTATTCCTTTGTTCTTAATGACCTTAGAATTCCTTTATCTTAATAGTTCCTTAAGTGTTTGAAGATTAAAAGATGGTTCCATGAGTTCTTCTTTCTAGGCTTCTAAATCATGAATTGTTGGTTGGGTTAGCTTCTTTAAACATTGAATTGATGATTAGAATCCTTTATTTCATAATTTCTTCCTAATTAGTGGCTAATTTATGGAATTGGAAGTTAGGGTTTATACCCAAATTTGAGGGTTTTGCCTAGAATTCGAATTTGAGTAAATTATTGATTCTTCTAGCTTGATTTTGATGGGAATTGATCACTTAGAGCTTTAATTTCATGTTGAGACCCTTAGATTCCTAATTTCACGCTTCTAGTCCATAAAACCCATTCCATAGGTTGGGGATTTGGCTCTCTAATAGAAGTAGGGTTCGTTTGATGTTCTTTTTTATTCTAATTTCTTGATTCGAATGTCCCTAGACTTTCTGTATCTCGAGGCTCAAAAGAAAGGGAAGAGTAAGGAGCGATTGTTAGTGATATTGTTGTTTGGCCTTCCAGGTAGGTTACGGTTTACCCTATGGTGAGACTTCGTTTAGCGAAGCATATATTTAGATGATATTGCCGGAGAATGCATGTAAACCTTCGAGTATAAATTTGGGTTAGATAATGTCTTAGGTTGGGCCCTGTTGTGTGATTGGGATTAGCCACCCCGTTATATTGTGACTTATCTTGTTCTGTTATTGATGGCTCGATGCTACGTGGAGATAGTAGATATCGGAGACTGTTGATATATCTTGATCATGATTTTGTAGTATCTTACTTGTTGTCGTTTGATACGAGGATAGTGTTCTATTATGACCTATTGTGTAGCCTTTTCATGATATTGTTGTTGTACCCATGCGTGGTACTTTGATATTGATTTGATTATTGACATTGAACTCATACATTGCACGCATTCTCATAATTCACGATATACTGTTGATACATTGATGTTACTTGAGGAAATACTGTTATGAGCTGGTCTCAGTTGGATGAGAGTGACGTGAGGACCGATGTCCGATGTTTATCCTGGAGTCGAGGTATGAGTGTAGCGATTGCTGAGGTTGTTGCCGAAATCGTGAGGTAGCTATTACCGAGGTTGTTGCCGGAATCGTGAGGTACATGGACTTCACGGGTCCCCAATGGGTTATGCTGCTGAGATGTGATGTTCCATTATCGGAGTACATATGTACGGTGCATATGCATTGCATTCACATTTCATACATTATTGCATTGCATTGTACTATGGCTTCTATTGTGATATTCTTGTGATGTACTTGTGATATATAGATTTGGATTGATGTATTGAGACTGGGCACACTTGGATTTAGACGCTATAACATAGGTGATGACGTGTACTTGGCTGCTGGCTCGTGTTTGACTTATACCGTGTTGATTTACCTGTTTATCTTACTTTATTGCCTTGATATATGTTAGCTAGTCGGCCTATGATACCTACCAGTACTTGTTGTTTGTACTGACTTGCACTTGCTGCATTCTTTTATGAATGCAGAGTTCCAGGTGGGTTCGACCTCTCCACCTTATGGCTGATAGCTGTTCGAGGAACTGCTGTTTAGAGTCTTAAAGGTGAGCAGGGGGACGTTCGCTGCCTGAAAATTCTTCTATCTATGATGTCTTTATTTCTATTCAAAGGCAAACTTTTGAGACTATTGATGTACTTTATTACTTTTAGACTTGTAGTATCTAGTTAGATGCTTTTGTATGGTTAGACCAAACTCTGGGTGGATTTGATGTATTTTCCTTACTTCCGCATGTTTCTATATAACTATCGTCAGATTTACGTATTTTTGATCTCTTCCGCTTATTTGTTTATTTATTCATGATTTTACAATTGTTGGGATAAGGGTTCGCCTATCGAGGTGGGAAAGGTAGGTGCCCGTGTGACTTAGCGGAATTGGATCGTGACATTTTTTTTTTTTTTTTTTTTTTTTTTTTTTTTTGTATTTATAGACATGATATACAACATTATACAACATTATACACTTACTATAGATAGTGTATGAACCTGTATAAAAGTGTATAATAATATATAAAAGGGTCATTTTGGATAACATTAGAAATATAAGCCATTTCGGATAAATATTTTCTCCAAATAGACATAGAGTGCAATTTTCCCTTATATAATTATATTTGATTAAAGAATATAAATATATTTGATTAAAGAAAAGGATTTTAAAAAATTATTTTGGTGGTGTCATGGAGATGTGATGAGGTGGCTGGTGAATAATGATGCATGTCAGTTGTGCCACATGACCAGCCACTAGTGGTGACCAAATCTCCCATACTTGAATGAACGAACATAAATGATGGCAATAAGCATATCAGAATTAGAGAACGTGAATGGCACTCATGCAATCACGTCCAATCCACGGCTACTATTCCTTCACCCATCTTTCTCTCTTCCTATTTATACTCTTGTGTCTCTGCATTTGAATGAATTAAAAACAAGTGATTTAAACAAGAAACGTCGTAGGAGTTTAAGAGAAAAAGAGAGATAAGACAACAACTTAGGAAAAAGAGAAAGAAAATAAGAAAAGATGTCGTGGCAAACCTATGTGGATGATCACTTGATGTGTGACATTGAAAATACAGGTGGCCATCTCTCTTCTGCAGCAATCCTTGGCTTTGATGGCAGTGTCTGGGCTCAGAGTCCCAATTTCCCTAAGGTTAATTCCTGCTTCTCGTTTCCTAATTAATTCGGGCTAGAGATCGTTGGATTTATTAGCCCGTAATTAAAAAATTTGGGTTTGAATTTTGAGAACAGAGAAATTTTGAGACAAATCCGAGTTCTTGGTTCTGTTGTTTATTCTCGTCTAATATTGTGTTTTTGGTATGGATCTATTCTTGTATATTTTGTTACAATCACATGACGCATTGTGTTACTCGCTCTATATTGATAAAGAGGTAAAAAAGACATTTTATATGAAAATAATAGAAAGCATTATCATGAATTCATGATGATGAGAACATAATACATGAATTGTGTAACAACTAACAGGTTCTTTCAATTGTCAATCATTGTCATTACGATCAATGTCAATGAGGATTAGTATCTATGCATCTGTATGTCTCTTTTTTATTTTCCCATTTTAATCTGTTTCAGTCTTTCGCTTTTAGCTAGATCTGTCATTGATCAAGATGCTTTCTATAAAAAGTAACATTCTTGTATATTTTGTTAGGATCTCCTCATATCATGAGTCCTGTATAATGTGTTACTATCGCTTCATATATTGATAAAGAGGTAAAAACGACATTTTTATATGAAGAAAGCATTTTGAGCATGAGAACAGAACATATGAATCGTGCAACAAGTTCATTCGATTGTCATTCAAATTCAAGTCAATGTGGATTAGGATTTACTTGTCCGTATAATTTCTCTTTTTATTTTCCCATTTTAATGTGTTTCGATCTTTCGTGTTTAGCTAGATCTGTCATTGATCGTTACGTTTTCTATAAGAAGTAAGAATTGATCTTGATTTAGTCATGAAATTCAATGGACATATATGAACACGTAGTCGGTAGTCCTCCTTTAAATCTAAAGGTAAATTTATAACAAACTTATAATATTAGCGTATGGTTATGTCTTCACTGGAAATTTATAACATCCTTATCAATTGGCTCGTTTAGGAGAACCATATCTAGTGTTTTTCCAATCGTCCTATGTTTCATTTGACAATAAAAAAAAAAAGGAAGAATAATCTAAATAGTCGTTCACATAACCGTCTTAATTAATAATAGCTGGCTGATGTATAATATATGTTTAATAATTCATATGTATAATTGTGTATAATTATTGTATAATCTATGTATACTGGTTAAGAAAAGTAAACACTGAATCTGGCCAACTATTTGTGTAAAGATCCCAAAAAGATGATCAGTGACCCCCTTTTTTTTCCTTTGGCCCGAGAGTGATTATATTCGGAAAAATTTATTTCAAGCATATTTTCTAGTGGAATGGATATAGAGAATTAATATAACCAACTGCAGCTAATTTGAGGTTGATGCATAATTAATTACTAATGCTTGTGCCATTTAATCTTATTTTATGTAATGTGATCTTGCTAACAAGTGGTTTAATTTGCTGCATTTTTTGTGTATCCAGTTTAAACCAGAGGAGATCACTAATATCATGAAAGATTTTGAAGAACCTGGACATCTAGCTCCAACTGGTCTATTCCTTGCTGGCACAAAATACATGGTCATCCAAGGTGAACCTGGTGCTGTGATCCGTGGGAAAAAGGTATCCTCCCTCTTTCTCTTCTTATTATATCACTCTTCCTATCTTTCTTTCGTTTGTGATTGGTATGGTAAGAGGTGGATTCAAAATTTAAATTTGATAGATTTAACTTTTAAAACCGTAACACTTATTTTTTATTCTTGAAATTATGAAATTATGCACTCAGAATAAAATATTTGTTGAAATTTTAGTAATACATGGACAGGATGACGCGTGGTAGCAGAAGCAGAAGCGGGTCCGAATTTTATGTCAATGGACTAAAGTACAAATGCACCTAGGGGTCACATGATTAGCTCATGAAATATGATCCGCCTAAACCGCCCAGTAATTGGCTCAGCCTGTTTAGATCCACCTAAGTCAGCTTATTTAAAAATTGAATTGATTTGTAGTCCAAATTAATTCATGCGAAATCTTGGCAAAATATTTTCAAAAAGACATTATTTTTGTTTGACATGTTATATATAGCCAAAATAAAGAAAAAAAATTATCAGGTACTTAAATAATAAAAGAACAAATAAAGAAATTAAACTTAGCAAGAATTGAGGGGGTTGAGTTATAAACCGCCTTTTAGCCCAACCAATTTCAACCCAAGTAATTTTTGGCAAATTAATGGTCCGGCCAGTTATTAACTCAATCCATTTTGACCTGTCCAAATTCAACTCAACCCGCTTATTTAACACCTCTAACTACGCTTATACTTCTTTGCAACAATTTGTTTCGATTTAATTTAATTTCTATTTTTGAGTGATTGTAATTTTTATTTTTTATTTTTTTGGCAGGGATCTGGTGGCATAACCATCAAGAAGACTAACCAGTCTCTGATTTTTGGTATCTATGAGGAACCAGTGACTCCTGGACAGTGCAACATGGTGGTTGAAAAAATTGGTGACTACCTTCTTGACCAGGGCTACTAATGAAGTCTCTCTTTAAAATTTGATTATTGCAAAGTTGAATTTTGTTGTATTTGGTGATTGCATATGTATCTTCTAGGGCCAAATTGGCACTGAAGTTCTTTTTTTACTTTTTTGGAAAATAACAACCAGCATGAGATATTTTCTCTTTTAGGATTGCTACATATTTCCCTTTTGGCTCTAAAATTTACTTTAACTATATTGTGTATTCGTCATTTTTAGACGTTATATTAATTGAATTTCTTGTCTGAGAAATGGTGGCTTGGATTTTACTTCTTGTATTATTCAGAGTATTCACTTTTCCGATGTCATAACAACTGTAAAATTCAATTCCCTACAAATGAACCGTATTAAGATCAGACATGCAAATCGTGTAACAAAGTCCAAATTATAACTATATAGAAGCATGGGTTTTAGACCCATGCTTTGTCGTCCGTTGTCCCTTAAACCCATATTAAACAACACCAAACAATAAAAAAATAAAAAAAAAGTGGAACCACCATCTCTAAACTCACGGGAAAAAATGTGGACCCCATATTAACAAAATCAAGAATATAAAAAAAAAAAAGCGAACCCATATTAAAAAAATAAATAATGTCTAAAAAAAAAGTGCGAGATTTTGTATTCGTATAATATAATAAAGTTTTAGACACGAAAGACAAACTATAATTATATTAATCGTGTTTTGAACATAGTGTGTGTGTATATATATATATATATATATATATATATATATATATATATATATATATATATGCATAAAAATAGTGCAAACTAATAATGTCCAAAAAAAAAAGTGCACCCCATATTAAAAAATCAAACAATATTCATGTAATTTCCAAAGTATCTCATTAAGTCAATAATGATGGATTTATTGCCACATGTGTATTAATCCATTAGTGGGAGCAAATGAAATTGCTTTTCTTCAAAAGGTTAAGCAGTCAAACCATACAATTTTCATTCTTTTTTTATATTAGCCTGAGATCTAATCTAGCTATTAAACTGTTGTATTTGTTATTCCGCCATGTCATTTATTTGTTATGTTTACTAAAATAAATATACTATAAATATTTATATTTTAAAATAAGATAGAATTTAATTACTTTTTTATTTTTATTCTTACTCTAATAAATGTGAAAAGAGATTAATGTCGTAAAAATATATATATCAAATGGAGATCAAATAATGAATAAGGCAAATTAGTCAAATTATAATTCTAATCGACGTTTTCTTAAAAAATCATGCAAAAGACAACATGACAGGTAAACTGAGCTAAACCGAGAATATTTACAAAAATTAAAAAATAGTATTTCTTCGTTTAAATAGAAAATCAATTTCTACTTTGTTTCGTTTTAAACATGTAAAATTAATTTAATAATTAGAATTAGAATTATCCAAATCAAAATTTGATAAAAAATAATAAGTATTTTACACCTTTAAATTAATGGAATTAAAATTGAAAGCATCAACTTGATGCTTAAATATTTCTATTGTTTTATCTAAAGAGAGAAAAATAGTTTCCTTTTAAACAAATCTTCTCTTTTAAAAATATTACTAAATTTGCCGATTTTGTATTCGTAGCAAACACTAATATAAAGTTTTAGATACGGAACACAAACTACAATGTTATATTAATCGTGTTTTGAACATAGTATGTATATATATATATATATATATATATATATAAAAAGATGTCAAACACAACTACATACACATACGCACTATAATCTAAAGTGTTGGGCCCGTGCTGCGACCGTCTAGTTAAGTAACAATCTTTTATCAATTTGTTGACCAAAAATAATATTCCAATTAGAATTAATGCAGCTTCCAGTTCACTTCAGAATGCCAGGAACATCTTTAGGAAGAATCAAAGTTTTCATCTAATATTAATTTTAGTGGTTTGCCGTTTGCGGGCATACCATTCAATTAGATATTATAGACTTTCAATGGTCAATGGTGCCTAGCGACTAATTTTATGAATAAAATTGAATTGTTCCTTACACCATGTAAAATATAAGAACTTGCGAAAAAAAAAAAGTAGAATCAATTTAGAGATCATAGAATACTCTAAACAGATACATCCTCCGTCCCAATTTATGTGATATAGCTTGACTGGGCACAGAGTTTAAGAAATAGAGAAAGATTTTTGAATATTGCGGTCTAAAACAAATCAAAGATATTTGTGTGGTTATAAATCATCTCGTTAAGCGTAAAAGGTAAATTTTAAAGTTAAATTGTTGCCAAATAAAGAAATGTGTCATTCTTTTTTAGACGGACTAAAAAAGAAAGTGTATCACATAAATTGGAACAGAGGGAGTGTTAGAAAGGGAAAAAACTCAAATATATCATTGAACTATCCAAAATGGTCCATCCATGCACTCGCTAATAATTGAGCTTATTTATGTCATCGTCGTGACCAAAAGTGCACATTCATGCCACTTTCATAACAGCTCAAATCACCGATTTTACAGTACCAGATTTCACACGCGACGTCCAATTAAAGGTCCATGTCACTAAATTAACCCATCCCAAGCCCGACCCAGAACCCTTTTAACTCAAACTCAAATCTTATTTTCCTCATTATAAAAGTCGATCAAAACAAAAATCCTTAACCCTCAAACTTATTTGAAGCAATGGTATCTCTTCAGATGGAAGCAATGGTATCTGATGTCACAAACTTATTGTAAAACTTATTTGATGTAAACTTATATAGGCCATCTGATGTCAATGGAAGCAATGGTATGAGGTATCTTTCAGATGTCAACTTATATATGCCATCTGATGTCACAAACTTATTTTATGTTAACTTGGTGGAGGACTGTTCTCTCGAGCCTCTTGGATAAATGACCAACATCTACCACTCTGGAGAAAGGAAGAAGTAACATTGGGGTTTCGGGTATTTGGTTTTGATCGACTTCTGTAATGAGGGAAATAAGATTTGGTTTTGGGTTAAAAGGGAATGGGTTGGGTTTGGGATGGGTTAATTTAGTGACGTGGACCTTTAATTGAACACCATGTGTAAAATCTGATATTGTAAAACCAGCCATTTGAGCCATTAATGAAAAGTGGCACGAATGTACATTTTTTGTCACGGCGATAGCATAAATGAACCAAACTATTAGCTAATGACATGAAGGAGCCATTTCGGATAGTAATGACATATTTGAGCTTTCCCTGTTAGAAATGATAATCTGGCAACAGTGATAAATGAAAATTGGATAATTTGGTCGTAGATTTTCATTTTTTTTTTTTTTTTTCAAAAACAAACTTGGTTATACCTTACCAGGTATAATTTTCCATAGTTTTCAATGAAGGTCCTCTGTGAAGGAAATCGTTCCTATAGCATTACCTCAAGGAGACTGCGTTATCAATTTAAATATGATTTCCCCCCTCATATTCGACCATGATAGACACTCCAACTTCTAAATGAAGATGGCATTTGCAATGTATCTGAACCAATAAAGACAATTCCAGAGTACGAAAGCTTGTCGAAAGTCACGATCCAAACTAATGTAACAACATTATATGGCCATATAGGTGAACTATATCCTTGACATAACATAAAGATTTAATATTTACATGATATACAACAATCTACTGAAGGAATATTTAGCCAAGTTATCATTCTGGACCCTCTCAGGCGTTGTACAAATTTTTGCAGTTACCAACTTCTTAAAATAGTTTCTGTGTCATACTTCATTCTCTTAGACGGACCTTGGTCGATGATGGGATCAATTGGAGGCAACTGAGTCTCTGTTTGCTAGTTTTCAGATGCTTCTGCTGTGGAAGGTGGTGCATAGCCTTCCGGAAAAGGTGGGGGCGGAGGTACTGGTGGTAGCTGCAAGAGATTTTGTGCACTTTAGACGCTTCTGTTACGTGAACACAAACTTTGTAAAATTATTAAACATTCAATTTATGTTGATCGGACCCTTCCAAAATGCACTACTTTTGGGGGATCTGACACGTCCTGTTGATATTTTTAAAGAGTCCGAACAACATAGTGATTCAATAGAAAATTAAATATCATCATAATAAATTAACTGTCCAAATCAAGCCCCTGGGCTAAGAGGTTAATCACACGAGATAGTTGAGGTCAAGTGCAGCACTTGGCCACACTAAACTAAGATGCTACCTTCCGTTTCAATTTGTTTGCTGGTTTTGACCTGACATAGAATTTAAGAAAGTAAAAAAGACTTTTGAATATTGTGATCTTAAACTAAAGATATATATAATGTACCAAAATGCCCTTAAATCTTGTGGTCTTAACATGCCACGTCGAAAGTTGAAACTAAAGAGTTGTCAATAAAGGAAAGAGGCATTCTTTTTTTAACGGACTTAGAAAGAAAGTAAGACAAACACATTGAAACGGAGGGAGTATCAATTTCCAAATGGTGCAGTTGCTGAGAAATTTTTTTGGGAAAGCAAGAATAGTAGAAGCATGGTGATACAGGCTATGTCTCCACAAAATAATGTATAAGGGACTTGGTTGAGTTCCAGTTCCCTTATGCAATGCAGTAAGTGAAGGACACAGGATGTTACCGTGAAAAACTTCTTGCTCAAGAGATTAAAAACCACGACCTATCCTAGTAGGATTTCAAACTCCACTAACCGAGCAACTTCAAGTTACAACTCTATCGTAAGCTAGGAACTAAGAACTAACTGCCATAATCCCTCAGCCTTACAATAAATCTTATGTAACCTAGGAACTAACCCCCATATTGCCTTCACCCTTGCAATACTCCGATTACAAGCAACTCCACTTAGCTAACTCTAGCTATGGACCACTAATACACTTAGACTAATCCTAGCCTAATGTACCACTCAACTGCTTGAGGAAACACACTTCCAACAAGCACACTTTGAAAATTTCAAATACCTACAACCGGCTTCTAAACAAGAAGAGTAGGTTTTCAGTTTAAGCACAAATGAACAAAGATTTACAACAACCTAAAGAACATAGACTAAACTCATATCAGAATCTTGTTCTTCAGCTTGAAAGTAACTTTGTTGTTGCGATCACTTGAATTTTTCTGCGGCAGCTTTGCACAAGTTAGATTAGGTTTTTCAAGTGATAAACAATATGTTGCAACATGTTGTATATATAGTGGGAAGCATGTGAGATGGATAGATACCACTCATTCAATAGTTTGACCTAAAGCATGTGCCAGCTCACTTTTGTACTTGTGTAGTAAGTAGCTCGATTTTACAGCTGTTTCTGCTAACGGTGCATAGTACACAGAGAGCAGATCACAGACCAGGTCCCGATATGGTTCTGAATCAATTTGACAATCATCAAAACAAAAAGCACTCAGAAGAGTACCAGCTTATAGACGATGTTCCCCCTGAGAACCAGCCTCCCACTTGTTCCCCATGCGAAGCAGACCATCATTTTCAAGGCACCAACAACATGTTAGCAAAAGCAAAACAATTTCCAACTGGAAGACCAAATCTCCACACTATCAGTATACATGTCTTTTTGTTCCGCATTTCTCCCCCCGGAATCTCTTCCCCGTTCAGTAGGGGCATCGCTTATTCATTATCTCCTCATCTACTCATCTTCCCCCTTTTGGCATTATCAAAAAGGATTGAAAGCTAGTAAGAAGTTCAGCCATATTAACTTAGACTCAGAGGGGCAACGAATACGAGTAGAATTAGAGGGAAATAAGCAAGCAATAAAGCACAAGACAATGTAATTTTCCCAAATAGAAATTAGAAATCAGGAGAGTAATCTGGTCAGTACTCAAAAATATGGATTCATACTACAAATGTACCAACAGTTATGTCAGGCAAAAAGGATCAGAATCTAAGCTGAGGGAGAAACGAGACAGGGGCTAAGAAGAATTCTTGGTATTGTTTAGGGTCTGAATGAGTTTGTCAACTCTTTCATTATGAGCTTGTTGTTCCTTTAGCATTTTGTCCCGAAATTCATTCACTTTGACATTTAGTTGGTCCCTCTCTACCCGCAGTTTGTCCATTTCAGTTACTTCTTCAGTAATTAAATCTGAGGTCTCTATTCGTTTGAATAATTTTGCTTTTAAAAGAGCTTTTTCTACTTTGAGCGACTGAATCTCTACATTGGCTACCTCCTGAGCTTCAATCAAGATTGCAGACCTAACCCCCACCTTGAAAGGTAGGGCGGCTGTTTCCGAAAGACCCTCGGCTCAAGAGAGGAAAAGAGAGGAAAATAAGACAATAGGTCAGATAGGGCCAAGCATATCGAAAATAATATGAAAACAAAGAATAACAAAAGCGAGAAAGTCGTGGCAGAACAGTCCGGAAAGAAAGGAGCATTAACTACTATAGATAAATAAGATAATCAAAGTACAACGGCCCAACAAATATAAGAAATCAAATGCGAAATCAAATGGCAATAAACAAATGAGCAAAACTACAACTACTATGGTGAAAGGATAAGCCACTGGCCTTCTATTCTAATCGAGTCCTCCACAAACCTCCTATCTAAGGTCATGTCCTTGGTGGTGAAAGCTGTCATATCTTGTCTAATCACCTCTCCCCAATACTTCTTCGGCCTACCTTTACCTCTCCTGAAACCGTCCATAGCCAACCTCTCACACCTCCGCACTGGATCATCTGTGTCTCTCCTCTTCGCATGCCCAAACCATCTGGCTTCCCGCATATTATCCTCCACCAATGCCACTCCACCTTGTCTCGGATATCTTCATTCCTAATTCTATCCCTCCTAGTGTGCCCACACATCCACCGCAGCATTCGCATTTCCGCGACTTTCATCTTTTGAACGTGACATTTCTTGACTGGCCAACACTCCGCTCCGTACAATAAAGTCGGTCTAACCACCACTTTGTAGAACTTGCCTTTAAGTTTTGGTGGCACTTTCTTATCACACAGCACTCCGGAGGCGAGCCTCCATTTCATCCACCCTGCACCAATACGATGTGAAACATCGTCGTCGATATCCCCATCTCCCTGTATAATAGACCCAAGATACTTGAAACTTCATTTCTTTTGAATGGCCTGGTTATGCTAAATGAATAAAATTAAAAAATTAAAAAAATATGAGCAATTACATGGAACCACAAGAAGTAGAGGTTGGGAATGAGAAGAAAGAAAATGAAAAATAAATACTATAAAAAGAAAAATACATTTTAAAAATAAAAATAATTAAAAAGTAAAAATAAAAAAGAAATAAAAATAATAGAAATAAAAAATAAACTAAAAATCAAAAGAAATTAAAATAATAGAAATAAAAAATAAACTAAAAATCAAAAGAAATTAAAATAATAGAAATAAAAAGTAAATAAAAATAAAATAAAAAAGAAACAAACTAAAAAGTAACCCTGTAATTACAAATTACACTCAATTACGAACACCCCCCCCCTCCCCCCGGAGGAAAATTGGAGAGTGTAATTATAGGCTCTTAATTACACCTAATTCTTACCTAACTGTATCAGTACTTGATCAAACAAACTGGCCAAACTGCATAATTACACCCAATAACAATTACCTGAGTGGCTTTCCAAACAGGCCCTTAATAGAGGCAAATCAGAAAAATAAGGTTAATTATTTCTTAAGTTGTTAAGTGGACACTTTTTTCGACCTAAGTTAAAAAGTTGAGTGGTCACTTTTTTGATCCGGAGGGAGTAATTATTACTGTATTAAAGGCAAAGGATAAATCCGACCCATTTCTCTTTAATTAATTATTATTTTCCTAATGGTATCACTTCAAAAGGGTAATTTGCCATTCGTTTTTTTCACTTTACTAATTTGCATTCCTGTTTCATTTGTGTTCTTCCCTCTTTTAATTTCTCACTAAGATAGTGAAAAAGGTTAGTGTACGTACAATTTATTGAACAAAAGGAAGATTATAAAAAGAAATGATGTGAGTCCATGTGATGTAGAGTCAATTTCCCAACACAAGGAAAAAAAAATCAAAGATGATACAGAGAAGATTCAAAGATGAAGAGATTTCTTTGGGGCCAAAGTAAGCAAGCTTTCTTTTTCTTTGTGTTTGTTAATGGGACCTTTCTAAGAAGTTGTGACCCAATTGAGCAAATGATGCTGCTTGGAAATTTCATAAAGTAGTTGGACCCCATTGAACACTAATGCATGTTGCAGATGCAGTGTGGAAAAATGTATATAACTACAAATATGTAATGCTCAGAAGACTTCATACCAGACATTGACTTAAATAGTGAAAACAACTTGGATATTATCAACAATGACTAAATTAGAGTATGTCCACCATCGACGTGCTTAATGACAAGTCTAACAGATTTAAACAAAATGAGTGATTTCTCAAAAATGTTTCAATGCCTAAAATATAGTACTGTAGTAGTACTTAGATATTGTATTTATAGAACTCTCTATTTACAATCTAGTGCCAACATATGCTAAAATATTTATGTAACATGTATTAAGTACCATTTAACCTCCAAATTTTATTCATTTTCTTAACTACAATAACTTTCTAAATTGTTGTGATTTAGACAAAAGTTGTATCTCAGTCTCAAATTCAATATTTTAACTGCAATTAGAAGTATTATTAATTCTAATAGAGAATTTGTTTTGATTCCCTTTCCATTTGTTTTTCGTCGTCTTTTCCAACTTTGTTTTTTCTTACTTTTTGACCAAGTTACGTCTACTCCCCTATTTCACAAAGGTAATTTCTCACAAGAAGGTAGGGTTCACTTTTATGACAGATAGGAAGATGATTGGAAGTTTCTCCATAGACCAAATTTCATGGCTGAGAATTATTTTCCCTGTTAAGCTTCAAATATTGCTCTTTATTAAGCACCACAACAACCCAATTATGTAAGTTTTCTCACCATACACAAAGCTAAGAATTTGCCTGTGAGTCTTTAACAATATTCTTCAACAATGTCTCACGCTTCTTCTTCCAAAGTTTGCAAGTATGATGTCTTTTTGAGTTTTAGAGGTAAAGATACACGTAGAACCTTTGTGAGTCATCTCTATAATGCTCTAAAACAGAGAGGAATCCACACTTTCAAAGACGATGAGCGGTTGGAAACGGGAAAAACAATTTCTGGTGAACTTTTAAAAGCCATAGAAGAGGCCAAATTCGCGGTCGTGATATTTTCAAAAAGCTATGCATCCTCAAGATGGTGCTTAGAGGAGCTTGCACACATCATAAAGTGCAAAAATGAATTGGAGCAGATTGTGATTCCAGTTTTCTATGATGTGAGTCCATCAGATGTGCGCCATCAATATCCCCCTTTCGCTGAGTCATTTTCCCAACACGAGGAAAATTGCAAAGATGATATGGAGAAGGTTCAAAGATGGAGGGATGCATTTGTGGAGGCTGGGAAAATATCAGGGTATCATTTACAAAATTTCAAGTAAGCATTTCTTTTTGTTGTTGTTGGTGTTTGTTGCTTTCTGTTTTAGAAGGAGAAAATAGGACCATTTCCTTTTCTGTTTTTTCGGTTACAATCCAAATAATTAGGTCTCTGTCTCTACCTAAAATACATAAATATATGAATCCGAGTTATGGCAGTTGGATTTTTGGAATACGAGCCTGTTTGGATTAGCTGAATTTAAGTACTTCCTCCGTCCATTGTTACTTATCATGTATTCTAAAAATAGATGTCCACTTTTACTTGTTCAGTTTGGAGAACCAAGAAATAATTTACCACTTCATCCATATTTTACCCTTATTATTAATTATTGAGTTGGAGACTTCAATGAATTGTTAGTAGCACCACAAATTTTTAAAGTATGTTTGTTTAATTTCAACCATTAGATGACTTAGTAATAATTAGGGATGATTTAGTAAAATTTTCATTCTAAGAAATAATAATAGTTCATGTTAATTTCGATGTAGTATTATTATGAGCCATTCATTTTAGTTTGTAAATGCATAGAGATGAAATGACCAAACAGAGTATAGTCCGTTAAAACACCCTGGGACAGCTGCATTTACATATAATCTTATTTCATTTCAAAAGTTTGATTTACATAATGATTCACGTGTAGGGATGAGGTAGATTGCATCAAGAAGGTAGTTGATTACATATTACCAAAGTCGCTCCAAGTTATTTCACAGTCGTCCGAAAGCTTAGTGGGTATTGAACCTCAAATTGAGAAAGTAATCTCATTATTAGATATGGAATCAAATGATGTATGTTCCATTGGAATATGGGGGATGAGCGGTATCGGCAAGACAGAAATCGCGAATGTTATATATGAGAGATATCGTCATCAATTTGAAGCCGATTGTTTTCTCAATTGTGATGTTGGAGAAATGTACCAGAAAAAGAGACTGACATGGTTACAGAAAGCTCTGATCTAAGCTAATGGGAAAAAGATAACTATAACTAGTGAACATGAAGGTGCCATGATTATAAAGGATGGGCTTCGAAAGAAAGTTTTGCTCATTCTTGACAATGTAGAACATCTAAGTCAACTAGAGTCTATAGTTAGAGGGACAGAGTTGTTTGGTAGCAGCAGTAGAATTTTGATTACCACGAGAGACAAGCACCTGGTAATCACTCATTTGAAGGAGGATAAAGTATATGAAGTCCTACTATTATCTAAAACCGAAGCTCTTGAAGTGTTTTGCATGCATGCTTTCAAAAGAAAATCTCCAGAGAGAGATTTTGAGGAACTTTCAAGTGAAGTGGTGAAGTATGCTGATGGACTCCCTTTAGCTCTTAAAGTTTTGGGTTCTTCTGTTTATGGACGAAATAAAGAGCAGTGTAGAGACATAATTGATAGATTGAAGAAGATCCCCAATGAGGATATTCTAGGAAAACTTAGGATTGGTCTTGATGGGTTGGATAAAGATGAGATGAGAATATTCCTAGATATCGGAAACTTGTACAATCATAAACCAAGATATAACGTGGAACGAATACTTAAGAGTTGTGGTATTCTCATGATAGGAATAACCCGCCTCATCGAAAAATCTCTCTTATCCATTAGTAGAGATGGCTAAAAGTTTTAGATGCATAATTTGATAAGTCAAATGGGTCAAAATGTGTTGAGGGAAGAGTATGCAAACAGCAGAATATGGCTTCATGAGGAGGTTCATGACCTTTTTGCTGGAAAGTTGGTAAGGAATATTTTAACTATATTGATAATTTTGTAAGCTCATACTTTGTTCTGTTGAGTTTTTTGCTTCATTTTTTTAAATTCCTGGGCAAATAGATATTTGTTTCTTTCTTTACAAAAACCAAAAAAGGTGGAAAGCCTACGGATCCCTAAAGGTTACTGTTTTGAAGATGATCATGTAAATCATAGGAAGGTATTCAAGAGGATGCAAAGCTTACAGGTGTTGATAGTTAATCAAACTATTTGCTTGGATAGCGCTATTACTTATCTTCCTTCTAGCCTGCAGTGGATTGAATGGCCGAACTATCCTTCAAGTTCATTGCCGGTCTAGCTGACCCATCACGCCTCGTTGGGCTTTGTTTAGGTGGAAGTCAGCTTGTCAAACTCTGGCCAATACCAAAGGTATACTGTGCACTCTCTCTTCTCCAAAATAGCAAAACTCTAGTTTATTATATTCGCTAGGTTAATGCACGTGAATTAATCACGCCATGGTTCAAATGCTACGCCAAGTAAATGCTTCTATATACACAATTTACATCATGTAAAACTTAAAACTTGCAAATCCAATGTACAGAGACTATCCAAACTCAAACGTATTATCTCTCCAACAACTCAATTAAATCTGCAAAATTTTTAGGTGGAATGGAACTAGAACTACAAGTTTTTGTAAGGAGTGCCGCTCCTTGTGATTGGTCTTTAAATATTGTCCCCGTTTTTTACTTTGTTTTGAAAATCGGCTCCATTTGTTTATTATGCAAGGCAATTGTCATTTTTGTCCTTAGGATATAAGCCCGGTCCAGCTGTCCCTGTACAAAAGTTTTTTATGAGCACTTTGTAGTGCTTATTTTAGGTGCTTTTAAGCCAAAATAGCTTTTAAGCACTTTTAAAGTGTTTGGGTAAAATAAAAAGGTACTTTTAAGCACTTGTTTTTAAGCAAAAACAACAAAAATATGTCTATATTTGTTTTCTATAGTAACAGGGTTATAAATAACTTAAAATGAAGTACTTTATCACAAAGAATAGTAAAGAAACAGTTGTCATGTGAAATACTTTTGATGTTTTGATTTTAAATTTTCAAAATATTAGATATCAAATGGTGATTTGTTGCAAAGTTCTCGTACAAAATAATGGAATAACAGTTCTGAACAAATTGCTACAATTATAGAACATCTTGTATATAAACTCGCTTTTTTGCAATTTACATCTTCTAATTATAATCTACGAAATAAGAAGCTTGAAATAAATGCGTTGATAGTTCAATGCAGTAAATTAATCAGTCCACTATTTAAATGCTACATTAAATAAATGTTCTGATATCCACAATTAAAACCAATTTTTTTTTCTAATCACTCGCTTGAAAGTGGATTTAAAACTTACAAATACAAACTTCATAAAAAAATCAGATGTATAACCTCTCTCCGTGTCAGCTTTCTATTCGCAATTAAATCTTCAAAATATTTGGATGGAATTGAACTAAGTCGACAGCCACGTTCTAAAATGAAAAACTATATCACATAGAATTGTAAAGAAACATTTTTCATGTGAAATATATTTAATTTTTTGATTTCCAAATTTTTAAGATATAAATATCAACTGGATTTCGTTGCGAAGTTCTCGTACAAAATAATGGAATAATAATTCCGATAAAATTATTATAATTGTAGAACATCTAAAATATAAACTTGCTTTTGTGTATAATTTATTCCGTGAAATTATATCTAATTACTAAAGAATTTGCAAGCCCTGGGAGACTCCCTCACGGCATAAGCCCTATAAATATTTAATTTTCAATATTTTAAAAAAGTAAAATCTAAAAAAAAATACATATTAAAGTGGTTTTATTTTCATTGTTAAATTAAAATGGACAACGAAACTTTTCCACATCAGTGAGCATTGTGAAAACGGAACTTTTTTTTAAGCCTTCTCTTCTCTTTTCCACAACCTTCTCTTCTCTTTATTTCTTCCCCACAACATACTTAAGCTATCTGGTATATCATACAAATATTATGTTTTAATTTTTTTTTCTCTAATTAAAGCAGAAATTGGGCAACTTGAAGCATTTGGATCTAAGTTGTAGCTTTGGATTGACAAAAACCCATAATTTTGGTGATATGCCAAAATTGGAGACACTAATTTTAGAGAGTTGTACGAATTTGGAAGAGGTCCTTCCCTCTCTTGGACATTGCAGAATGCTTACATATTTGGATTTGTTTGATTGTCACAAACTTAAGAAGCTTCCAGAATTGGTGGGTTCTCTTCTCTTTATTTTTTACACATAAAATAGAATTGCTTATTTCATAGAAACATTATGTTTTATATTTTGTTTTTTATGGAAACAGAAATTGAGCAATTTGAAGCATTTGAATCTACGCGGGTGCGGTGGGTTAACAGAAACCCCTAATTTTGGTGATATGCCAAACTTGGAGACACTATATTTATGGAGGTGTGAGAATTTGGAAGAGGTTCATCCCTCTCTTGGACATTGCAGAATGCTTACATATTTGGATTTGTCTGATTGTCACAAACTTAAGAAACTTCCAGAATTGGTGGGTTCTCTTTATTTTTTACACATAAAATAGAATTGCTTATTTCATAGAAACATTATGTTTTATATTTTGTTTTTTATGGAAACAGAAATTGGGCAACTTGAATAATTTGAATCTAAGCCGGTGCGGTGGGTTAACAGAAACCCCTAATTTTGGTGATATGCCAAGTTTGAAGGCACTACATTTATGGTGGTGTAAGAATTTGGAGGAGGTCCATCCCTCTCTTGGACATTGCAGAATGCTTATATATTTGGATTTGTCTGATTGTCATAAACTTAAGAAGCTTCCAGAATTGGTGAGTTCTCTTCTCTTTAATTTTTACACATAAAATAGAATTGCTTATTTCAGAGAAATATAATGTTTTATATTTTGTTTTTTATGGAAGCAGAAATTGAGCAATTTGAAGAATTTGAATCTAGGCGGGTGTCGTGGGTTAACAGAAACCCCTAATTTTGGTGATATGCCAAACTTGAAGACACTAAATTTTGGGGGATGTAAGAATTTGGAAGAGGTCCATCCCTCTCTTGGACATTGCAGAATGCTTACTCATTTGACTTTGTCTGATTGTCACAAACTTAGGAAGCTTCCAAAATTTGCTACCATGGAATCTCTTGATAAATGCACAAGTTTAGAAGAATTTCTAGAAATCTGTGGAGATATGCGGCGCTTAACAAAACTGATCAAAAAATCTACTGGTATAAGAGAATCATTTAATCGCCTTCATCCATTGGGAATCTGAGCGACCTCACTGAGCTCAATCTGAAAGGTTGTGAAGATCTTGTAAGTCTACCAGACAGCCTCTGTAATTTGAATAATCTTAAACATCTTGATCTTCGTGGCTGCAAAAAGCTAGAGAAGCTTCCAGAAAACATCGGTGAATTGCAAGAGTTAGAGACACTTGATGCAAGAGAAACTGCAATCTCCCAACCACCTCCGTCCATCACCAAGCTTGGCAAACTTAGTAATATCAATATTTTGGGTGGGCTTCCTGAGGATTTAGGATCTTTACAATCTTTGAAAAGGCTGGATGTTAGTGGAAGTAATTAATCTTGCTTACCCAAAAGCATCAAAGAACTCTTAGGGCTTAGAACCTTAAAGTTCAATTTCGTAATCTTAATGAATTTCCAGAAGAGCTACCCCCAAATTTGGAGAATTTATATGCAGATTATCATTTAGCCTTGAAGAGCACCAGAGATCTAGTAAATCAGTGTCTTAAGTTGCGTTCTCTCCATATATCATGGTCTTGTCATGAAAAAACCGATTATGGAACTGTCTCAACTTGCCAAGTTAATGTGTTGAAGTTGTTACAACATTTTCGCAGGACATGTATCCAGGTTTTAATCTCTCCCTCACATATATGAATGTTGAATATTCTTGTCAAATTGATTTCCATTAATAATGATTTCTGTTGCAGTGTGACTTCTACCAAAGGGATTATTTTCTTATTTCTTTTCCTGAAGTCAAAATTCCAGAGTTGTTTTATTATCAGTTTATAAATCAAAAAGAGATCTCAATTGAACTGAACCCATCTTGGTATACCGATAAATTCATGGGTTTCTCAATATGTTGCAATCATAATGACAAAAATTTGGTAGCTACATTGGTATGCAAATCTGATCCTGAAAGAAAACATTCCTTGAAGTATAACTTCCTTGGATATTGGACCCTATTTTCTTCTATCAATATGTGTTGCATCTACATACCATTTGAAACATTGTGGCGCGCTTCTGACAATAAAGAAAGGAAAAACCCAAATGATTATTGCCGGTTTGAGGTATCTAAAGAGTACGGGGAAACATGTTGGGGAATTCGCCTGGAGTATGAAAATAAAGATAGGAGATGCAGAAGGAAGCAACGAGCGATGCAAAGTTGCAAACTCTTTCCAGTTCCGAGAAAAGATACTGCGGCAACAACTGAAATTGAGCAACTAGAACCATCACACACTTCTGGACATTTGCAAGCGTCTACTGATCATAACATTGCAACAGACATGGGACTACATTTGGGATATGAGAATGAAGATGTAGAGGTGGATCAAGAAGCAATGGCAGTTCAAAAGGAACATGAATCTCAAAATGTTGAGCTGACTAGAGTTTGTGATAGCCCATCAAGGAAAATGGGTGATGCTTCAAGAAAGAGAAAGAGAAAAAGAAAGAGAAATAGAAACAAAAAGAGAAAGATAGCAGGGACAGATAAGACTATCTTCTCTTATTTTACCAACAAGCACACATGATTTTGATTGGATCATGAGAAACCTCTTCCTTTTCTAGCAAAAAGGGTTACCCAAAGGAGAAAATCGAGGTTAGCATTGATGATATCGTGAGAATTCTTGTGTTCATATGTATTTTTATTATTAATTTCATGTTTCTTGGGTGTAGGAAGCATCTATCCAATCAGTTATTCAAAACAAAGACGACATAATGAGGGAGCAATTGACTAAAGTCAACATCAAAGCCAAGTGCGAGGAGCTTTGCAAGTAAGATCTTGTTTCCTTGAGACAAAGATCCCCTTTTAGTTTTGAGTAGGCAGAACCATTCGGTTTTGGTTCTTCTCCACGGGTGATCCAAGAATTTTTCCTATTATTTTTTCAACGGAGATTTTGACATAGAAGGATCTCTTTATTTCTTCACCGCGGGTTCTCGCATCAATTTTCTTGAGAAAGATGCTTGCTATTACTCGAATCGTTCTTCAGTTTTATTCCTTGATGCTTTAGGCCTCTGCTTTTATGTGTCTTTCGGTAAAGCTAAGATCAAGGTACCTGGTGATATCATTCTCAGGTAACAGGGCAATTCTACTTGTTTTAATTTTTATCCTTGAATTGTACTAGTAAGGGAACTGAAAATTATTTACTCCGTAAATGATTAGTATGAAATAAATTAGGAAAACGTTTCTACCATTTGTACATAGCCTATACTGTTATATACTAATACTCCATATGGTTTTGTCTTTAGGTTGGTGCTACCTCGAGTGAAGAGAAGTCTGAAACCAGAATCGTCGTGGTATCATCTTACTCTTGGAGGAGCAAATTATTGATATACTGCAAAGTTGGTTCATGTTAAGATGACTTCCAAAGTGGCATATATGTTTGATCACTGTGTCAATGTGGTTCATGTAGGGACATGGCTCTTGACTTACTTCCTCTTTAATCCCTCTAGTTCTGAATGACAAAAGATATTTGACAAAAGCATTTAACTAGGGCATGCATCCAGGTTTTTATCTCTCCCTCACATATATGAATGTTGAATATTCTTGTCCAATTGATTTCCATTAATAATGATTTTTGTTGTAGTGTGACTTCCACCAAAGGTTTTATTTTGTCATTTGTTTTCCTGAAGTCAGAATTCCAGAGTCGTTCCGTTATCAGCTAACAAATCAAGAGAAGATCTCTATTAAGCTGACCACATTTTGGAATATCGATAAATTCACGGGGAACAAAATATGTTCGAGAATTCGCCTGAGTATGGCGAAAGAAGCAGCGAGTGACGCAAAATCCTGAGCTCATTTCGATTCCTCAAAAAAGATATTGCAGTAAAACTTAAATTGGCTGCTGGAGGGTACTTGAGAAACCAGATCCATCACTCACTTCTAGTTCACGGGCATCTGCTGAGCATGACATCGCAACAGACGGGAACTACATTTAGGCTAAGAGAATGAAGTTCTAGAGATGGATCAAGCAGCAATGGTTTTGTTTTGCATCAAGTATCAGGTTTGTCCTCCTTGACTGAATACGTAACTGCAATATATTGGATGGACTTGCTGAGGATCTTGAATCTTTGCAATCCTTGCTATATGCAGATTGTCATTTAACCAAGCTGAATTCTCTAGATTTTTCGCATTCTCGGTGGACAACTGAAACATCAGTCCTCTGGAAATAAGAATTCAAATTGCATCTATGAATAACTACATTAACATTAATTCTTCAATGGTGCCATTGTCTACTCCATTGTGAGGTACCTTTGTAAGTATGCACTGTTGGTGGCAGCAACTTTTTGAGTCTTTGTTTCATGTTGAATATCGTTCTTAGTGGAGCAAACATGTAGGTTTCTGATACGACCCCACCTTTGAAGACATATTTTAGAAAGAAAAAAAAGCGTGAAAGGGGAAATAGAGATTCTGGAACTGCATGGGAGGTGGAACCAATCAGCCAAACTTCAAGAAACTGTCTCCTGGATTCTCTCCAGCAGTTACCAATATTCCAACCACTATTAGATTAGGCTTTACAGTTTTTTAGTTATTTGCTGTAGATAATCTATGTGTATAAATATCTAGTCAGACTTATTATTAGGATTATTATTGAATATATGTTTAAACAACAGATTTTGGGAGTCTTGTCCACTCCACACGGACAGATTTCATGGCTGTAAATTGTGTTTAAGATCCTTGCACAATCTATTACCAGTAGCAATTTCCTTTCTTTCTCAGTCACTTTCTTAAGAATTTCCAGCATCTAACAGTTTGGTATCAGAGCCAGGTTGATCTAACATGGTCAATATCAGATCTTCTAATTCTTAAGAAGACATTCCCAATGTTGAATCTATTGCCCAACAACTATCTACCTTAGCATCAAAACTACATACAATTGATTCACTGGCAATAGATGTTGCTACACCGAAAGCCCAGACCGGCCGCACCCAACTAGAGGAAACTGTCACCGTACTCATAATGGAGGGAAAAAACGCAAACACTTGGCAAGAAGAAGAAGAAGAAGACATCGATAATCCAGGATGGCCAAAAAAATCCTTCTCCGAGGCCAGACACGAAGATGGAATTTCCCAAATTTGAAGGAGGGGATCCTAGAGGTTGGATTTTGAAGGCAGAAAAATATTTCTGCTACTATCAAACTCCAGATGAACACAAAGTTGACATCGCCACTATGTATCTTGAAGGTGATGCTCTTGATCTCTTCTCTTGGATTAATCGTGAGCGAACTTTGCTCTATTGGGAAGAACTGGTTAAAGCATTGCAAGAAAATTATGGTCTTGCGGAGTTCCAAAATCCGGACGAGCATCTTTGTAGCATCCGACAAAGTAGTTCTATACAAGAGTACCGTCAAGAATTTGCAAAACGTTCATCTAGAGTCATAGACTGGCCAGATCACCGTCTCTTAGAGGTTTTCATGAATGGGCTAAAAGAGGAACTTAAATCTGATGTTAGAATTCACAAGCCCAGAACAATTTACCGGGCTATGAGTTTGGCACTTGAATTTGAAAATAAATTAAGCCTAATGCGCAGCAATAGAGAGTCCAATTGGACCCCAACAAATAGACATGTTGTACAAAACCCATTGCATTCTGTTAAAAATACCTAGAACAACGCTAATTTTTCCTCTGCACATCAAAATTCAAGAAGCAGTGTTTCTTCCACCCCAGTCGCGTCCCAACCTTTTCAAACTCGTTCATACGATATAGAGAGGAGAAATCTTATGGCGAAGGGACTTTGTTATCGTTGCCATGAGAAATTTGCACCTGGTCATAGATGCAAATCCACAAAATCGTCACTCATGGAGATTACAGCAGGAGATCAATTAGACGGTGTTGATGAAGTCAATGCTATAGATGGTGACAATGTCAACCCTCAAGAAACTGACATTGCTGAAATTTCTTTTCATGCCATTTTGGGAAATTCAGTTGGTACTACAATGAAGCTTCAGGGTGAAATCAATAAGAGACGGATTTTAATACTTGTGGATAGTGGTTCCACACATAATTTTGTGGCGGAATCTATTATTAAGGAGCACAAACTGCCAGTACAAAACAGTTCCAACATTCGGTGTGCAAATAGGGAATGGGGACATCATCCGCTGTAATAAAGTCTACTGGAATCTTCAAATTCAGTTGTCGGGCCTTACTATCACTCAAGATTACTACCCATTTGCTCTTGAAGGGGTTGATTTGGTCTATGGTATCAAATGGTTAGCTTCTCTTAACACCATCTCAAAATCGGAAAGATATGTTCATAATTTTCAATTGGCAAGGGAAACGTTACAAGCGCAAGGGTGAGATCGACAAATTCCACTATGGCTTCCCTCCAATCTTTTTAACAAATTGTCGGGGAGAGTCCGAGGTAATGCAATTGAATACACTTTTTGATGAGTTTCATTTGGTGTTTTCTCGAACCAACATCTCTTCCACTATTTAGAGTACATTCCCATGCTATTCCTCTATTACCAAGTTCAAAACCTCCAAACATTAGACCTTATCGTTACCCACATGGCCTAAAGACTGAAATTGAGAATGAAGTTGCTGTTTTACTAGAATCTGGATTCATTCGTTCTAGTTCAAGTCCATTCACTAGCCCGGTTCTACTAGTGAAAAAGAAAGATGATTCATGGAGGTTTTGTGTTGATTACCATAGCCTCAATAAGGTAACAGTACCAGATAAATATCCGATTCCCAATATAGGTGAGTTACTGGGTGAGTTACATGGTGCCACTATTTTTTCAAAGATAGATCTTCGATTAGGGTACCATCAAATTCGTGTCCAGCCAGCCGATATCCATAAAACAGCTTTCCGAACTCATTCTGGCCATTATGAATTCCTGGTAACGCCTTTCGGACTCACTAATGCTCCCACCACTTTCTAGTCCGCAATGAATGACATTTTCAGACCGTATCTTAGAAAATTCATCTTGGTTTTCTTTGATGATATTTTAATCTATAGTCCAACCCTTCAACAACACCGAAACCATCTTTAGATAGTTCTTCGCCTCCTTTCAACTAATTCCTTTTTTGCTAATCCCAAGAAGTGTCTGTTTGCGCAACCTCAGATTGGGTTTTTAGGTCATGTGATTTCCAAAAAGGGAGTAGCTGTGGATCCAGAAAAAATAACCGCGATCTTGGATTGGCCTCTGCCAAAGCATGTGAAGGAACTTCGAGGTTTTTTGGGACTTACGGGTTATTATCGGCGGTTTGTTAAAAATTATGGAATTATTGCTCGTCTCTTGACGTATCGACCAAAAAAGATGCTTTCATATGGAATCAAAAGGCGAAAGGGCTTTCCGGCCTCTTAAAACGATCTTGACATCGATTCATCGTTTGTCTACCCGATTTCGATCAACAATTTCTTGTTGAATGTGATGCTTCCCTTTGGTGGTGTTGGTGCTATTCTACTTCAACAAAGTCATCCTCTAGCCTATTTCAGTAAGGGGTTTTCCTTTTCTAATTGGATTAAATCTACATATGATCGTGAGTTCTTGGCTTTAGTTCTTGCATTACAAAAGTGGAAGCACTATTTTTTAGGTCGGCATTTTATCGTCACAACTGATCATTACAACCTAAAATATCTCTTGAATCAGAGGGTAACTGCTGCTGAACAGGAGCGTTTGTTGATGAAGCTATTGCCGTTTGATTTCACTATTGCCTATAAAGCGGGTAGTGAAAATAAAGGAGCTGATGCATTGTCTCGCCACCCTCAACATGCTGATCTTTTGACTCTAGCAATGCCTATTTCATTAGATTTTAGCACTTTAAGGGAAGCACTTGAAGCTGATCCATATACCAAGCAGATTTTAGATCAACTTTTTGTCGACCCGTCTTCTCATTCGGATTTTTCACTGTCGGCCAGCCATCTTTACTATAAATCCCAGTTGGTAATACTTGATTACCTGAGCTTAAAGCCAAGATTTTAGCTGAGGCACATGTGTAACACCTCGTGCATTCGGGCTAAGATTTTACTCATAAGACGGGGGTATAATGAACCCAATTTGAGTAATGTATAAATGGTGTTTGAAACCCAATAAAGACAAGAGAAGAGTCCTTGAGGAAAGGAAAGTCGGAAGCTACCGTACGGAGCGTGTTTTCATGTCACGACCCAACTCCGTAGGCCGTGACTAGTGCCCGGCTGGGCACTCGTACACATCTACTAACTATAATCAGTCCACAACAAATATAGTAAGGACTTATACGTACAGAAAGGCACGGCGTCGCGTATACATATATATATACATATCGTACATAAGCCTGGGAACATACCAAACACAAATACAACTGAATAGTAACTACCCACAACCCACACATATGTCTACAGACCTCTAAGAGTAACAACAGAATCATATGACGGGACGGGGCCCCGCCGTACCCCTGAATAGACATACACATATACAACAAAAGAGTCTGTACCAAAATATGGGCTCCGGAACAAGGGAGCACTCCAAGACAGCTGGATGGAAATCCTAGGCTGGCGGATCAGCAAAATGAGTATCTGTACCTGCGGGCATGAAACGCAGCCCCCCCCCCCCGAAGAAAGGGGGTCAGTACGGAATATGTACTGAGCATGTAAAGCATGGAATACAGTAAACAGAATCGTACTGAAGTAAGGAGTATAGAAAATTAGTACAGTAACCAGAAAACCACAAGGCTTGCCTTTGAAACATAAATCATGCATGTCAATATCATGTCCAATTCATTATGGAACTTAGAAACATAATTAGATAATCATCTTGTACATATGCATATACATAACGTGTATCGGCCCTCTAGTGAGGGGCTCGGTAAATAAAATCATCATATACATGTACAAATAACGTGTCCCGGCCCTCTAGTGAGGGACTCGGTGAATGCAGATGCATGATGTGTCCCGGCCCTCTAGTGAGGGACTCGGTGAAAGGAATCATCATATGCCATCCTGGCCGCCATCCCCGTATCATATATATATATATATATATATATATATATATATATATATATATATATATATATATATATATATATATATATATATATATAACGTGTCCCGGCCCTCTAGGAGGGACTCGGTGAATAATGCAGTGGAGCGTGCACAAATACGTGTCCTTGCCGGGACTCGGTGAAGGAAGTAATAACGGCTAGCACGAGCGAGTAGTGAGAAACCATATGCACATAAATCATCTTTAAGACTCGATAGCTAAGTAGACAAATCAACGCTTGAGTATCAAACGATAGTCATGAGAAATCAATGCTCAAGTATCAACAATAGTCATGATAAATCCGTTCTAAATGCTATTAGGACTACGTAAAAAAAAAGAATCTCGAGGATCGTAGACACGCATCAACCAAATCCGAACGACCCAGTGTTACGGACATTATTCACTTTAGGACTTTCTACGAACATATCGGAGCGATCCGAGCCTTCTATGAAAGTTAGGGACCTTATTCGACATAGAATCTTTTAGAAACAAAACTTTTTATGTAACCTTTGAAATCCAATCATACAAAAGACATAAGGACCATAGTTCGACTATATTAAGAATGCGAGTATCAAGAAGTGAATAAGAATCGTAGACATGCTCGGATCGTAAGAATAGAATTACCCCGAGGCTCGTATCATATCTTACTTACGTCTAAGACATGCCAAAAGAAAGAAAGGGTAAGCTTTACATACCTCGTCCGCTTTCTAAGCTAATCCGAACTTAAGTCTCGGGCTTTCCAAGATCTACAACAACGTCATTAGATACTAACATTAGTCATAGGCACTTAGGAACTCAATCCCAAGTTCGCACTTTATCTACGAAGTTGCAGCATTTCCCCTATAAATTCAACAACCCCGAGAATTCAACTCGGCCAAATCATCAATAACAATACCAACAATCATATTAGCAACATCAACAATCAATTCAAAACGTATTCTAACGTTAGTAACTCTTTCCTACATAATTCGACAACATTCCATTTACATTCAATCCAACTACATACATTCAAGCCAATATCAACGCTCACACGTTCAAGTACTAATCCGAAACCATTCAAACAAGATTCAAGAACATTTCAAACAATCCGCACAACATTCAAAACAACCCAACCAAAATGCTACTCCACCCGAAACCTCCCAACTTCAAGAGAAACAACAATAACACATTTCTTTCTTCCAAATTCATGAACTACACCAACAATCCACACGTTAACAACATTATTCTCATAAATACAAGAAACTATATTAAGATCACATTGGCTTCTAAAACAGCCCACAACAATTACCGCTTCAACTTGAATCATTAAACTTTCATTTTCATCATAGAATCCATAACACAACAACCAAAATATCAAGTAAACTTAATTCATCATTCCCTACCAAGGCAGCCCCTATACGGCTACAACATCATCACCATAATTTCATGAATTTCATTCATTTTCACATACTACAACATGCACAAACTATCCATAACACATGAAAAAGAAGATTAAACCTTACCTTTTCCACTTAACTCCACAACTTGGCTAGGGTTGTGCCTTGAATTAATACTTGTTCTTGCTACTCCAACGACTACTCCACGTTGTTATGCACCTTCTAAGGAGTTGAAATGCTTGAAGAAAATATTTTTTTTTGATCAATTTTTCTTGGACCTTGTTCGGCTAGAGCTTGGCCGAATGGCTTCTCTTGTTCTTTCTACAAGGTTCTCCAAGTTTCTAAGGGGTGAAAAGATGATGAATATAATTAATTTGTCATCTTCACCTACATATACAATTCATCCATGTGGCCCATGGCCCACTCCACCTTGCACGGCCACTTGGCCCTTATTTCATGAATTAATAACTTTCCTAAATTCACTTTTAACCCCAAATTTTCCTTAATATTCCATATCAATAAATTCACAAGCAACTTATGCCTTAAAACAATATCGGAGATTAAAAGTCTGTACCTCGTATCCCGGAATAGTCTTGTCCTTAACTTATCATGGTTAACTCGGATTATCCCAATGTACAAAATATGGGATATAACATTTCAAGTGAGTTTGCATCATGTCTCAATTAAAATGAGTATACGGAAAAATGCACGTAAGGACTTTGGGAAAATTTCCTTTTTGAAAGTTATAGATCTTTGAAATACCTATCCAAAGGTATATTATGGAGGTCAAACAGACATCTGTACAAAAAGTTATACCCGTTTTACTAAAATAGTGTTCTGCCGATTTACGGCGGAATCTACGGGCCGTGAAAATTATACGGGCCGTATATTTAGGTCGTAAAGTTATCCCAGAAAGCCCAAATCACTATAATTGATTTAACATGGGATATACGATCAAGAAAACTTTTATGGGCGTAAATAGGGCGTAAAATGGGTCACAACGGCAATTTTAAAACTTCGTTTTAAGGCTTTTTCACTTCATTCTTCACACCCCCAAGCCCTAGAACGACCTTCTATTCTCGTCCATCATCAAGAACACCAAGGTACGCCTATTCTAATTATTCCAAGTCAATTCTAATATATATATCCTTGTAATCTAAACAACAAATCATCATTCCTAACCTAGGGTTTTCAAGAAAACCCATCTCAAGGTTCAAGATTCAAGATTTTGGAAATCTTCTTCAAAGTTAAAGTCTTTGATTCAAGTTTGGAGCATTACTAGGTATGTAGAGTTACTATCTACGTGTGGGAACATTATTGTTCTTCCCCACGCCTCATAATCCATAAATTATAATTCTCTACTAAAACTAGGGTTTCTATACCATGCTCATGGTAACCCTAGGTCCATGTCCATGATTATATTATGTATTAATTTTTATAATTCCATCATTGATTTCTTAATATTTCTTTATGATTATTGAGAATCCGTCCGTAATCCATCAAAACCCATATCTTGTATTCCATGGGTTCTTGCATGCATGTTTTTAAATAAAAATGCTTATTTCATGAATATCCTACATGTCTACAAGTTTTCATGCAATTGTATTATATAACTATCTTCATGCCATGACTCAAGATACATACATGCTAAATACAAGTTATTTCATGAAATCATGTTTACAAGTTATTTCGTGAAATCATGATTACAAGACAAGTACAAGTTAATTCACGAAAATCATGGGCTTCTTAGCCAATTATATCATGTTCATGTTTTTGGGAGTTGCACGAATTACGAGAGAGGCTCGGATAGCACGAAACTACGAGCCACCGTAGGACAAGGATCGCTCCGCCCGAGTTAGGGTGATTTCCTTAATTTGATACTAAATGGATCCATCGGCACGTTACCACCTTATACCCTGGCAAGGTATGGGGGCTCTCCGGGGTCGGCGAGGTACCAGACCCCAACGTATCACGTGGTGATATCATGTGTCGGTTTATGAAATGCTCTCCCTACTTATCATGTTTTACTTATGTTATATATATATATATATATATATATATATATATATGTACCCATGCTCATGCTCATGTTCATGTCCAGGTTTTCAGTTTCAGTTCTTATCATGTTATTCCATGTCCCATGTTATTTCTTTCAGTTGCTTTATATACCAGTACATTCAATGTGCTGACGTCCCCTTTTATTGCCCGGGGGCCTGCATTTCAGCAAGCTGACGATTGATGAACTTTAGAAGCAAGGAAGCCGCTGATAAGATAGTGAAGCAAGCGCTTGCTGCGTGGGGGGACTCCTCTAGTGAATCTGAAGATGGAGATGACAAGGAGGCTACATCAATGGTGGCAATAGAAAATAAAGCCTCTGAATATGAGCCAATCTTTGCACTCATGGCTGAATCAGAAACAAACGATGATGATGATGATGATGATGATGAGAATGAAGAGGTAAACTTTCTTGATGTCAAGAAAAAATTAAAATCATACACTCAGAATAAACTCATATCACTATCAGGCGTGTTAATTGATACATATCATGCTCTCATTACTGAAAAATGTGAGCTAAATGATAAGATTGAGGAGGTGGAACAAGAAAGAAATGACTTGTTAGTTTCCATTGGGGATATGAAGAAACAAATCAATAAGACTAACTAACTAAACATTATGTTGGAAAGTCAAATGAGAAGGGGTATGGAGACTTCCTCTAAAGGAAAGAGTAAAGCTAGTAAGGTTCAAGAGGAGCTTGCAAATGAGCACAAGAAGTGAAACTAAGTCTCATTGTGTATATGGAGAAAAATGAGCGACTGAAAGAAGACCTAAAGAGGGTCAAGTTTGATCTTGAAAAAGCTCTCAAATGGACCTGGTCCTCTGATGTGATCACTTCCATGTACATGAGTAAAAGAGATGGTAGAGAAGGAATTGGTTTTGAGAAAGAGAAAACGCCCTACAACCCACATAGCAAGTATGTTTCCACAACTGAAAATTGGTTGTGCTCTCATTGCGGGCAAGCAAGTCCTTACAAGGAGGCATGTAAAGTAAGGATTGAGTCCTTTCAGAGGAATAAGAATTTTGTCAAAAAATGAGATAGAGTGGAACATGCTGGCTCTCAGAAGAGAGGATCTCATAAGAAAATGGAAGGAGGAGGTCCTGAAAACAAGGGACCTTAGAGAAGGAAAAGAAATGTTCTGCCCATGTGGGCTAAAAGAATCCTGATTCATCCTTTTTACAACTACAAGGGACCCAAACTTGTTTGGGTTCCCAAAGCAAATCAGTGATATCGCCTATAGGCTAGGGAGAGTAAAAGGGTTCCATCAATATGGTTAATAAATAGTGATAAATCCTGGCTCATAACAACGGTAAAGAAGTCTCCCCTCAAAGCCTTCATAGCAGGATGTGTGCCTTTGGTGACAAAAAAGAAAGGACTCATCCTTGATGACTGATGCTGCTGGAAAGTGTGGAGGCTGATCTTGATGGCTTTAATTGCTTAAGAGTCGACGTGAATTTGATGACTGATGAGGATCAAAAGGAGAACTGGAGTATGTGGATGTTGAAATCGAAGAACTAGGTGGTTGCAATCTCAGGGAAGACATCAGTCAAGTTTCGACCACAATGAGTAGAAAGGAACAGTGCTAATAACTATTTTTCGGATATATCTAACTCACTCTTATACTGTTACAGGTATACATGCGTGGCAGAAACAAGGCAGCTTAAGCACAAGTAATTTTGCACATTTTAAAGTTATTGCCTGATAATGCTCAAGAAAATTGTCCAGGGACCTAATCTCTATGATTCAGGTTAGTAATCTTTTCAGGGCTCATATATGTTTTTGAACTGTAAAATGTGCCAAGTAAGTCATACGCTTTTCCTTCTTCACACATTTTTCAAAAAAAAAAAAAAAAACGTCCTTGACAAATTGTTACCTCTCTCCTGAACCGACCCTTCCCCTCCTTTTACACCCTTTCAAAAACGCTTTCTATGCCACCTTAAAAATATCCCTCTTATCTCTTTTTTTTTCTCACCCAAATCTTCAGACCGTTAGTCTTCCCCTTTACACAAGTCTGTCTGAACCACTCTACATTTACTTCCTATCACCAGGTATTGCTAAGTGTCATTAATCCTTTCCAAACCAGAGCGAAATGGACTCTAAGTCATCATCCTCAAAGAACCCATCCTTCTCTAATCAAATATCAATGAATCAACCCCAAAATCTCCCGTATTTGTTCCTCCTGAAACCAAAAAGCATAGGAGATCAAGGAAATTTGGTTCATTGTCTACCATTTCTAATCAAAATGAGCGATAGAACTGGATTGAAAGTGACAAGGATGAGGACGAAGAGGAATCTCCTCTAATAAGAAGAAATTCTAGGAAAGAGATGGTAAGGGAGAGGGAAAGCTCTCTTAACACTAAGTCTGAGGATAATGAGAGTGAGAATGTGGCTAATGAAAGTCGAGAAGAGAAGGAAGGAGAGGATCATGATACTCAATCTTCTTCCCAAAAGAAAAGAAAAATGAGTCCCAGTGAGGAACCAAGTTCCTCCAAAAGACAAAGAGGGAAAGAAAACCTGCAATAAGAAAAGGTTCTTTTTGGAAGAATATTTGATGTCAACCTATGCGAGGAGCCTGGTATGAAAGAATTAATGGAGATGGTGGAATTTCAAGAATGGACTCATCTCTTTACTCCATCAGTACCTAGTGTGTAAGAAGCGGAAGTGACTAAACTGTACAATAGCCTATGCAGCTTTGATGATGGTGCTCTAGCCTTAATTGTGAATAGAACAGAGTTTGTGCTGACCGAGTCAGTACTTACAGATATTTTAGGATTAAAGACAGATGGAGTGAGAGCCATAAAGGGAAAGGGATCTACTGGCTTCAAAAATGTCATTGTAAAGGTAGAAAGGTCTACAACAAAAGCAAGTCTTTACAAAAATGAGCTTAAGCCTGAGCACAAACTGGTCTTTGAATTCATCAACAAGGTGTTTTTGCCAAGAACTGAGGGACGTTCTATCATCACTCTGACATCCTTTGAGCTAATTAACTTGCCAGCCATCATGATTTAGCAAATGCTTAAAGTGGCAAGGAAAACCTGGTCTCCCCTATGCATTTTTTCTAACCAAGGTACTTGTGCACTTCAAGGTGAGAACTGGAAAAACCTCTTTAGGAACAAAGGAGCACATGTTCTCTCTGGCCACTTTGGAAGACTGTGAGTATGTGCCCAAAGTAGCAGGTGTTGCTAGCCCTTCCACCATCTCAATCTTGATTGAAGCTCAAGAAGCGGCGAATGTAGAGATTTAGTAGCTTAAGGCAGAGAATGCCCTTCTGAAAGCTCAATTGGCTTTAAAAGAAAAAGAACCAGGTTCCCGTACATAAGAAGTAGAGGAAATTGAAAGACTGCTGGCTGAAAGGGATCAGTTAAGGGTCAGGGTGGATGTACTTCGAGACCAAATGATAAAGGATCAACGAGCTAACAGTGATTGAGTTGATAAACTCCTTCAAGTACTAAACCGCCCCAGTAATCCTCCCTAGTCCCTGTCGCTCCAAACTTGCCCCTTTTTGTCTAGATCCTGTACATCCGTTGGTTGGCTTTTGGTACAATTGCAGTTTAATCATTATAATTTTTGTACTGAATGGATTACTATCTGATTTTATGCTAATCCTTGTTGACACCTAATTTTCACCGCGTAAGACGCGTATTTTAAATTCTCAATATTCTCGAGTCAAAGACGGAGCAAGTATGCACCTTCAAAATTAAAAATTTAAAAATCCTGAAAAAATTACAAAGTTAACGTTTAATTATTATTTTCATAAAAAATTAACAATTACAAGAAATTACGAGTTATTTACTGATTTGAGAAGAAGATACATATCTCGCTCCGCCCGACTCCGAAAAATTATTAATTGAAGACGACGTATGAATTACCTCTCATTTTTACCACATTTGTTTGCATTCTTAAATATTGCTCAAAAGTATATCAACATTGGGCTCGTTTCGAAGCTCGTATTTTAAAATAACGTATTACAATTTTTATCTTGCCAAAATATTCTTTTATGGAGGCATTTTGTGTTAATTAATTTTTAACTGTATACTATTTTTAAGAAAATGTGTATTATATTTTGGGGGGGGGGGGGGGGGGGGTAAATAATATACTCCCCCCCCCCCCCAACTTATTTTTCTTGGGACCCGTCACTTTGTTACCCTGAGTATATTTCATCTCTTTCTCTTTTAAGAGAAACTGATGGCGGCTAGGGTTTCGACCAGGAGGCGCCACCACTATCCCACCGTGGTTTCACCATTCATCCACAATTTTTTATCCTATATGGGTATTTCCCCACCATTTCCCATGGTGTGGAATGCCATGAGCAAGCCAAAAAGGCTCTAGCCATCTTGTACCACCACACCACAATAGGGAAATGGTGTGTGGTGATTTGCTCAGGGATTAACACCCTCCTTGTAATGTTATATCAACGTGTAAGGTTTGGATTATTTTCTAACAGTCCTTTTGGATCGTTTCTGGTACGATTTTTGTCTTTGTGTATGACTAGGTTCGTTCATGATTTCTCTTATGTACCAATTAGGAATCATTTAGTCCTTTGGTGTACTATTTCGTGTGATTTTAGAGATTATTTGTGCCATTAGTACGATTAGGACAGAATCCCTTTTTGTTTTACTCGATTTTGAATTCTGATTTGTCTATGGGGGGGAATTCATTTAGAAGGGTCTAGAATCTTCCATTTTTGTCCTTAGGGTAGATTCTTCCAGGCTATAAATAGATATTGTATGTGACATTAAGGAGGGATCTTTTTTTCTTGAAAAAAGAGGGCTGCTACTAGTACTCGACTGTTAGGGTCTGAATCTCTTGATAATTTACCCAAAATATATATATATATATATATATATATATAAGATTATATATAAATATATATAGAGAGACATTACACTTTAAAAAAAAAAAGGGAAAGGCTCGCAAAAGGTTGTTGGAATGTTTGTTGTTGAAGGCTTGATTCAATCTCTCCATTTGATCTTTAGGTTGCCTTTGCAAGAGGTAATATCCCTATCCTATTATTTAAATCAGTTTCAGTCTTTATATGAGTTTAAATGATTATATTATTGTCTAAATATGTGTTTGAAGCTTTGTTTTCCCCAATTTGGATATATTTCTGCCTAGTTTAGTTAATAGTGAAGTGTTGATGTTGTTAAGACTGATATAATGTGATTGAGCCTGTTTTTGAATCATAATGTGATTGAGCTTGTTTTTGAATCATTTTTGAGGTTTGTTTTGTTATTTTCCCTTTCTGGGATTTAGAACTAAAATGGGATCTAGCGGGTGGTGTTTAGAGCTCAATATCATTCATATCAAGTTATTTAAGGTTCCAGTTTCTTTGTTATATGATACTGCTTCGTTAGATTTAAATATTTAATCCTTTTCTTGTGATTTTTGTTCCTTATGATGTGAATATGGTCTGTTTTAATAATAATGGATAAACTTTACCTATTAGTTTAGTTGTTTGATGTGGTTTTGGTCCTAGAAATGGTCTCAGGTTTACCCTGCTCTAAGCACTTAAGTTTCTTTTTCCTTTAGAAGCCTAATAAAGCCTAAGTTTTAGAAGTCAAAATTGATCCTTTTCTAGCATTTGTTGGTTTTGAATCACCTTTAATGGCTTAACATCTTTTAAAAGAATAACTTAAGGTTTTGAAATTTCCTTGTTAGTGGAATCCTTGAAGTCTTGAAATTCACCTCTGAATCTGTGTGTATTACTAATGTTTGCCTAGAATCTGCTATAAAAAGAAAGAAGGGGGCTGTTTTGCTTGACTATTGTGTATGGATCTCTTTTTGTGATTACAAGCCTCTTCTTCTGTTGTTGGCCAGTTACCTAGGAAGCTGTTATGTCTAGTTTTGAATCTTGAAGTGCTAAAGGGGCAGACTTTATATATTCTTGTTGTTGAATAAATAGGAGTATGAAAGGGGTGAAACTAGGCTTAAGAAGCAAGAGTAAAACTTGGTATTAGTTCAGCCTTTTGTTCGTTTCCTCCGATGTGCCTGATTTCTTGGAAGCTTGATCCTTAATGGAAATTTCTCTTCTAAAATAGTGTCATTAGTTGACTAAAAGATTAAACTTTGCTGAATTTACTGTCATTCTAAAATAAAGGACAAAATTTGCTTTTGAAAGATAAACAAGATGTTTGCTAGTTGTTTGTAATTTCAGACCTATATGCTCTCATGTTCCTCCATTCTCCCTTGTACTGTTCAGTCTAAATATGGTGTTGGTGACCTAAGAATAGAATCATGATCCCCTATGCCCAAGGTCTAGTTGTTTGTGAGTGTTTCTATGAGAATTCTCCTCTGTCTGTGATTACTGTGACCTTATCTGACCTTTACTCACACTTAGGGTAGATTCATGCTCCCATGACTCTTGTGAACTTGTTTAATATTGTTCTGATAATTCTTTATAACTGAGTAAGACCTTTGTTGTCTTCTTTACTTTGTTTTGGACTTTTGTATGTAAGCTAAATAAAATCAAATATAGAATTCTGTTGATGTTTCATGAAGTTGACTTGGATCTAAAATGACTTTAGTAAATAGTTAAGGCCTCTATGACTTAAAACAGGCTAAGATTAGAAATTTAGAAGCCATGACCTTAAACTTGCTACTTAATTTTATGGTACCCTGTTATGATATAAGTACAACTAGGTAATGTCACGACCCATTTTAGCCTAGGTAATGCGGGCACCTATCATTCCCACCTCGGTAGGCGAACCCTTAACTCAACGTTCACAATCAATAAATATAATAAAATAGTGGAAGAAGTAAATGACGTAAGTCTCACAATATAATATAATATAGATAAGTGCGGAAGTAAATGAATCCACCCCAGTATCTGGTCTGGTCATACAAGAGCATCTAAATCCAAATAACTCTGGTCTTAATAATAATGCATAAAGTGTCTCAAATTATGTCTTGAAAGAAAAGTAAGACATAAGTAACAGAAGAGTCTTCGAGGTCAGCGGACGCCATGCTCACCTTGGAAAAATCAAGTGAAAGCTGACGAGTCGATCAACCATGAGTCAGAGAAGTAGATCCGGCCTGATACTCTGCATTCATAAAAGAATGCAGCAAGTGCAGGTCAGTACAAACAATAGTACTGGTAGGCATCATAGGCCGACTAAGCATAGTTAACACAATTCAGAAAATAACGCAGATAAATAAGTAAACCAATCACGCATGGAACGATATAACTGTAACTGGGTATCCATCAACACCTATGTAAGTATCTAACCCCAATATAATAAGTCTGAGTATATCTAATCCTGGAACAATCAACACAATAGAATCAATAACACAATCCATCACAATATAGTCATCACGACATCTCACTCAAGTCATAATGCAATGCAATGCAATAATGGCATGAATGTGATGCCATGCCATGCTATGCAAATGAGATGTACACATGTACACCGGACGGAATTATCGACGTCTTGGAGCACAACCCAGTGTGGCTCGTGAAGTCTGAGTGCCACCCGTCCCGGATCTTTACCAAATAGACAGACGGGACCCTGGCTAATTGCTCACAGGGGGAGTCTCACCGGCACCACTCTGGGGGACCCGCGGAGCCCATGCATTACAATCGATTATGAAATAACATCGGAATCGGCCATGCAACAACGATGCCCGAATATAACCATTGGATATCGGCCTCCTCACAATCACTCAAAAGAGTTGTCAATTATCAGTTTCATAAATCAACGATTCCGGAATTGAACCTCGGACATCGGCCTCCTCACAATCACTCAAGTAAAATAGTTTATAAAGTATCAGTTTCATATAAACAACGATTCCGGAATGGATCTTCGGACATTGGCCTTTTTCACAATCACTCAAGTAAAAGAGTTTATCAAATATCAATTTCGCTCAATCAACGATACCAGATCACCACCGGACATCGGCCATGCATGATAATATGAGAGAATGCGTGCAATGAGATGTCAATCATCAATAAGCAAGCTCAATATCATAAGTACCTTAACGGGGTATGCCAACAATGTATCACATCACAATACCAACAATGGGTATGCCAACATATATCAATAACACAGGTACCAACAGTGGGTATGCCAATATATATATCAATAACTCAAGTACCAACAGTGGGTACGCCAATAATGTATCAAAGTACAAATACCAACAACGGGTATGTCATTCCTATCTAAATCAGGACAACAAAGCGACATTGGCTATTTACCAACTACACATGGCATCAAGTTAACACAATTAAACAATCAACACATATAACGGGGTGGCTAGTCCTAACACACATCAGGGCCCAACCTAAGGCAATGTCCATCCCAACTTCACACCCTAAAGTTCACATGCTGTCTCCGACATCATAATCTAAATATATGATTCACTATACTAAGTCTCACCAAAGGTAAACCATAACCTACCTGGACTGCCGAACTGCAACACCAGCAAGTCACTCTATCGCCTTGCCCTTTCTCTGAAGCTCAGAACCAAAGTAGTCTAAGCACAATCGAACTCTAAATTAGAGATCATTAATAATGATACTAATATTGCTATGATATCAATTAGGTCCATTTTAACCCTAGAAATTAAGGAAACGGGCCCACAAGGGTGAAATAGGAAATTCACGGGTAAAATACCAAATTGAATCCTAGGTAATTATAACCCCATCATTAATTGTTGATTTGGCTCAAGAATTATCCTCTAATCTGATTTCTAGTAAAAAACCCTAAATTGGGTAGAACCCTAATTCTCCAAATCCGAAATTCAATGTTAAAAGTGAAAGATATATGATTACTAAGCTTAGATTCATCACATTTTGACATTAACATCATCAATTTATCAATTATACTCCTAGAGAAAAGTCTCCCAAAACCCTCCTTCAAATTCCATTTCTAAGGGATTGAAAAGGAAGGGGAAAGTCTAAGATGATTGTGATTAAAAAGAAGTAAAGAATTAGACAAGGTTTTACCTCCAAGATTTCCTTCAATTTGACTCCAAGAACAAATTTTCCCAAGCTTTATCGAGATATGAAATAATGAGGGTCTAAGACTTATTTAAGGACTTTAAATCAAACATCACTGCCCGTCACCACGATCGCTTTAGCGGCAAGCAATAGACCTCCCAGGCTGGGCTACGCATGCCCTACACACCGGCCACGGTGCCGCGGCAAAAGGTGCTGGTGCCGCCAAAGCGGACACCAGACACCAGAACTTGGCCTAAGTTTTTCGTTTCGATCCGATTTTTTGACTAACTCCCGAGGCCATCTGCTCACATACCAGATACCTAGTCCCACATAAAAACACGCTACGAATGCGCTTGTGGCCTCAAAATTTTCAACGGAGGTCTTGTTGACCGAATTAAGCACCGATGCCTTAATTCCCATTTCCCATCCAATGTCTCGAAGTGCATCTGAATGCATTGGAAACTGAACCAAACACACACACAAGTTCTAAACGACTACTCGGACCTCTCAGAATTGATGAAATTTCGAAAAAGTTCGTTTGCCCAAAAGTCAACTTCGGGTCAATCACTTTCACTTTTAAGCCTATATTTTCATCAAAGTTACCTGAATCCAGTCTAGACACCTCGGGAAGTGTGTTAACAGTCCCTTCGAGTCAAAAGGATCTAATCAGTGCTCAGGAGCGGGTGAAAGTGCCAAAAGAACTATAATGATCAAACGGTCGTTACAAGTAACTCATTACTATTTAGTTAGTCTAAGAGGTGATTAAAAGATGTAATTCCTAGAAATCATATGGCATTGCTTGTTTTGATTGAGGCCGGCACGATTATTTGCACCCGCTTACCTTGCATTGCCATTTCTAAATTTTGCTAAGTTATATGAAGATAAAGGGGATTTTTCTTATAATATATTGACATATTTGAGGCTCCGCCAAGATTGAAAGTTAGTATAAATGTGAAAGGTGTAAGATTTGTACGTTAATCTCTTCTGGACAAGAGTATAAGTGTCATTTTGAACATGGTCTGTGCTTGTCAATGCCTACTCTGTTAGCTTATTCAGGAAAGGTAGAAATGTAGGGAGGTTGGAGGTTAAATTTCTGTTAAAACTAAGTATAAAAAGTCTAAACTAGTTCTTGAGACTACTGCGTGACCTTTTCTTTTTTTACCTGTTATTTACCTAAAATGTCCTGCAGTCTATTCTTTCTTATAAAATTGTGCTCTTCCAAGTTGGTTCTTGAATATATTGTTGTGCCTAGTATTTCAATATAGAAGAATGGGAATAGGAGGTTTAAAACTAAGCCAAAAAAACTGTAGCAAAGGGTTAAATTCGAGTAACGTTGTCTTTTTCTTTGCCATTTGCTTGATCAATTCTTGGCATATATGACATTACCCTAACTTTGCTTGTTGTTTGAGAGTACCATGACCTAATTTACCACTTGAAATTTACATAAAGTACCACAAACACTCTTTGTTTCCCTAACTTATTTATGATACCAGGTCATCCAACCTCAACACGGGCCTAATCACGACTATCCAAGAGTGTGCATGGTCCTTGATTATGCTATTTTGGTTACATTTAGTCGAATCTTGACAAGTGACATAAATAAATGTAGTACTCACTACTTGTCTAGTCACCTGAAATATAACCCTTTGTAGATCGAGTCAACCCAACTTGGAGCAAAATGGAGCATACGTTGGAATTAAAAGGAGACTGATTGCATAAACATTTTCCTTTTTGGGCTTGGTCGGCCCAAATTCTCTACCTCATTTAGATTATGTACTTTAAATTGTTATTTGCATAATTATCGTGCCAATTGGAACCCTTATGAGATTGTCATGTTTTAAATTCGCCAAAATGAATTTGCCACAAAATTAAGACTAAATTTGAGGCATTAATGCAAATTGGGACGATTTGATTAAAAGGACTAAAATTGCCGATTTTTATGAAATTAAGGACTGATTTGAACATTTATGAAACCTATGGACTTATGACATATGGACTGATTTGGACAAATTCAAAACTTGTGAGACTAATTATGATTATTTAGACTTAGGCTAAAAAATAAAACCTGACTAAAACTTAGAAAAGGATAGAAATAAAATGGACTATATATATATATATATATATATATATATATGGACTATAATAGTATACCTAACTTATTTCTTAAAAACTATTTTCTATACTCTAAAATATTTTTTCAAAACTATTTTTTGGGTGGACTTACGTAGAGTCCTACTTAGGCTAAGAGCCTTCGGGTATTAGCCTAAGTGTTCTAGTCCGACACCCTAAACGCCCAATTTTGGGCAAAATTTTACCACTTTTGATTCTTGAAACATGGTATTTTTTGCATAAATGACTAATTTCTATTTGCGAAAATATAAAACAAAAAACCAATTTTATCACAACCAATTTATACTTACATAAACATACTATTAGAACCCGTAGGTCAACCGTATTTTACGGATCCTTAATACCGGGGTGCCTAACACCTTCCCCGGGGATCACCAGAACCCTTACCCATACTTTGGTTAGATTAGGATTCTTTTAAAATTTAACCGTTTTAAATGAACCCTTTTCGAACTGGTTTTCCTAATTTCCTAAAAATTAGGTGGCGACTCTAAAATAAGTCCATTTAGAGCACCATCCACGTAGAAGTATATTTTTTTCCTTTTTCCCGGTACGATTGACAACCGTACTTCCCCGGGACACTTTCCTTTTTAAATGAGGCAAGTGCAAATACGAATCGGAAAAAATAGAACCGCTACAGATGGCGACTCTGCTGGGGACAATTTAAGGTTCTAACCATAAGGGTTCCAATAATTTGTGTGTTTGTATGATATAAATTGTTTAAGTGATATAAATTGTTTATGTGTTTAAATTTTCGCAAAATATAACTGTCATTCATGCATGCATACTCCGCCACTCCTGGCATTTATTTTACATTTTTTTAAGGATGACGACGCGGGATGAGCTGCGGTCATCCTTCACTAAAAAACCTTTTGATATATTCTTTGGAGGTCTCTAAGGTCGAGTGGGCATGCGGTCATCCCACAGCCTTAGAGAGCCCACCCCCAGCTTGTCCGCTTGGGTAACCTGTGTCATTCGCTTGAAAACCACTCTAGAATAATTAGCGTAGAGCGAAACCAAATCCCTACTGATATAGCGCATGCTGACCATAGACCGGTTTGGGTATCTCAGACCTACCTGAATCGGACAGGAAAGACACCTTACTGTGTTCAGATGGTGTAAAAACCTGAAGACACTGCATCCCACTATTTGCTATTTGGAAGCATTATTGTGCCATGTGTGAAATAAATTACTGTTCCTGGGGGCGGGGAACTAACAGTGTTCTGTCTTGCAGATGTCTCCTGATGTGCAGTTTGATATGGTTGTGGGTCCACCACCAGGTTTAGTGATATGGTGGGAAGGTTTGACTAATGATCAGAAGAAAGAGATAAAGGGTTGTATAGGGCATCTACCTTCGTTGATGGATATGACTGGGGATCCGGGTCTACTAGAGATTATTACTGGTTATTGGGACAACGACAGAATGGTGTTCAGATTTGGAGAGATAGAGATGACTCCCACTTTAGAAGAGATTAGAGATGTCTTGGAAAGCGTAGGAAGTGCTAACAAATCCAAAAAGAAATTAGCTCAAAATATCCTTATCCCTCACAAACCTACCCCAAAAGAAATCAAAGACATGTTTGCTGTCAACAAAGTTGATTGGGCACAAGGACCCACTATAGCCTTTAGAGAGTTATATGGGAGGTATTCATCCAAACAGGGGTACGAGAACCACATCCTTGAGTTTTCCTCACTCCAATCCTGGGAAGCCAACCAAACACTAGCCTTTATCACCTGTCTACTGGGAACCATGGTATTTCCACTAAATGCCTCCCTAGCTATTGACACCCGAGTTGTCTTTGTTGCCCATGTTGTTCTTAGGGGAGTTACAACAAATGGGCTTACCAAATATTTTGACATCATCCCTATTATCCTATCAGATATATACCGAGCTTTGGGAAAATGCCGCAACCATTATTATTATTTCCAAGGTTGCAACCTCTTAGTCCAATGGTGGATACTTAAGCATTTAGATAAGAGCGGTTTATCTACCCGCCGAGATCCGGCCCTGAGAGAGGATGATTTGGGAGTCGTTGCTATGCCTTGTGGGGTTCAAGATAAAAAAGGATGGGCTCACATCTTTTCCAGACTGAGAGAAGAACATATCAGATGGAGGGTACCTGATTTTCATTCCAAGACTATTTGTGTTAAGAGCCGTAGGCGTCCATATCTACCGCTTATGGGCATTAGGGGAATCAGACCCTACGCACCATTGAGAGTACTTAGACAGTTTGGTATGAGACAAGTTATTCCAAATGTGGGTAATATGGGAGAGTTTGTACGAGATTATGAAGAAGGTCGTATCGAAGGTATAAAAGATGCTCAGAAAGATTGGAAGAATGTGATAAAGGAAGATAAGTTGGATGAAGATCCAAACAATCCAAGTCATGATGAAAACTACTACGAGTGGCTTAGGGCTGAGATAGCTGGTACTGCCGCTCCAGGACCGTATCTGTACAAATTTCCCGAGGATAGGGAAGCCGCGAATGCAATTCAAGTTAGAAGAATGAAACGACGAATAGAAGGAAGAGAAATGGATCATCAAGCAAAGATAGAATATGATCAAAAGATAATTAAGAGTTTGACAGACGAGGCAGATGCTTCATTGAAGAGCTTGGAATGGCTTGACACTTTTGTTAAAGAAGCCATAGATACGGGGACGTCATTGACTGACGATCAGAGGGGTCAATGGATTGGGACAACATTGATGCCAGCCCATGTAGCCATTCAGACCGCCCTTCGAAGGGCCAAGAAGGCACGAGATGATAGAGAGCAGATTTCTGTCCGTGGAGTGGACTTTTTCTGATTATTGCATTTACTTTAAAAAGCCTTGTAATCCCACTTGGGAAAATATTATTAATGAAAAGCACTGGGATTTTTATTTTTGGGAACAATACATTTGTTTTACATATGGCACAATTCTGCTTCATACGCTAGTAGCCTCGGAGCAACGAGGTATAGGAAAGCGAATTATATATTGTCTAAATGCTTATTTGATATAACTGCTTTGTGTGAAAATCATATATATTGTTGAAACTCTTGATTGGTCCACATTCCGGTCACTACCCAAAAGAAAAACCAAGAAAATAACCCCTAAAACAAATTTAGCTCCACTTTTAAAAGGTTGATTTGCTAATAGGAAATGGAGACTCCAGACAGCATGAGTGCAACTTCTCCTTACGTCAACCTAGTCAGTGATGATGAGAACATGGAAGCAACAAGTGAGAAAAATCGACAATGGGATGATAGAATGGCCCTAGCCACTGCTAGAATGAAAGAGGCTGTACAAACCACTAAGGCGGCCAATGAGAAAATGAAAGAAGCAGAAACTCTCCTAGCTTATGTTGAGGAACTAACAAAGCAACACCCTGCCAATCGGGTAAAACGGGAAAAGGCACCTGAAGCACCACTTGGGAGTTATGTCCCACTCAATCAACAAGAAGGGCTTGACCCCATACCATATGGAGACGACGAACTACTTATCCCCAATCTGAAAGTCTATGGAGACCCGCGCGAATCTCAGCTCGAGGAGCCTCCTGTTTCGTGCACAATTGTTCTTAAAGGCACAAGATCACACAATTGGGGTACACCAGTAGAGTTGTCTAAACAAGAACTCTTGGAGACTTTGGGGAGCTTTGGAGTGTACGCACAAAGCCCAAATCTGTTGCCACCATGCGCTCCTTCTATGATTTACAGAAAATGCCTCTACCACCGAAGTCAGTCAGGACATACCGCCAATGAGTGTGGAGCATTGGAAAGGAAGCTTATCCAATGGATTGACCAAGGGAGAATTAGCCAACTGTGGGGACCCCACTCTCTCCTGACTCATGACCAAGGAAGAAATCATCCAGAAAGGATATCAAAGGTTAGGTTCTAGAGAAGCGACTTTTCCAAATTCGAAGAGTCATATGCCAGGATTCACTCCCTACTATGTAGCGTGAAGAAGATAAGAGCAGTGCCACAAACCTATCAGGGTCGCCCAGGATCTCCGAAAGAAAGGGTTTGTGTGTATCACCATGGCCGCCCTGGCCACGACATTGAAGAATGTGTGAATTTCAAGCTTGAACTGGAACGCCTCGTGAATGAAGGCCATGTTTGGATTGTCGGGAAGACAAGGATAGAAGATGAAGATAAAGAAGACAATGAAGACCTGCTTAGTATGGTTGGGTAGAAAAACATAAGTATCCCTTTACTGCTTTCAATAAGATAGAGTATCCCTTTCCCTTTTTATGTAAACGGAACCACGCCGACCTGATGTCCCGTTGGGGATACGTGGGAAGCCTACTTAAGGCCTGGTCAGGGTAGAAAAACTAAGTTTCGGGTAGCATAGGAAAAAACCTTTTTTTTTGTGTATGCCGAACTACGGATGGACCTGATTTCCCTTTGGTGGGATACGTAGGCAGTCTATTTAAGACTCGGTCCTTTTATAATAAAAATCTAAATCCCCCTTAGTATAGGATGGGTAGAAGCAAATCAACCATACAAACCACTTACCGAAAAATCAATATTCCCAAAAATACAAAAAGACCAAAATACCCTTGGAATGTGAATCAATCAAGAGTTGAAATAAAATATATGAATCTATGTGCTATAAACTGCAAACAACGTGATATTTTGTGTTTCGTGCTTAAATCTAACGCTAACTTGGGAGCTTTTGAGTTGTTTTCTCTTATAGACAGGGGTCGATTCGCTGGCACCAGTTACTCGATCAAAAGCTGCCGCAGCGTCCTTAAACCCTCAAGAAGAAAACATGCCTGAAACTCCACCACCGAACAAAACTGCTTTAGTCGAAGGTACCCCAACAGCTGACATAGCTGGAATGCCTTTGGAAGAGGTTGTTAGCCTGCTGATGAGACAATTGGCTAAAGCTAGAGAAGAAGCGGACCGCCTAAGGGCCGAAAAAGAAAATGCTACTAATGCTGAGGCTAGGAGACCTCCACCCACTTTCCCAAATTTGGATTTACCAATTCCTGACCATTTCCCACAAACCCAGACTGGGGCTACTTTTCAAACTCCACTACGCCGAAATACCACCCATGTGGGGAATTCCTCCCACCAAACCCCAGCTTTTCAAACACCTGCTCACACTACAAACACAAATGCTTATCAAGCCCCTCGGGCAACAGGAGTTCCTGTGATTCACCCCATGCAACCAAATGTCACTTTTCAAGACCATGTCACCCATATTGACTCTTCGCCAGAACTGGAGAACATGGAAATGTTCTTTGAAGCAAGAATAGACAAGATCGAGAAGGAGATGGGGAAGAAAATTGTTGAACTAGAACATGGCTCTAAAAAGAAAGAGGGGTTAAGATACTCTGATTTGTGCATACATCCAGACCTGGGTCTACCAGAAGGCTTCAAAATTCCCAAATTTGATCACTTTAATGGGTCGGGCAATCCCAGAGCCCACTTGAGGGCTTACTGCGACCAGTTGGTTGGAAATGGCGGAAATGAAGCTTTGCTCATGAGGTTGTTTAGTCGAAGTCTGTCAGGAACAACTATGGAATGGTTTATCTCTCAAGACATTAGCCGATGGAAAACATGGGAAGAAATGGCAAGTTCATTCATGGAAAGATTCCGCTTCAATGTGGAAAATGTGCCTGATCGCTTCTCATTGGAGAAAATTCATCAAAAATCGACTGAAACCTACCGAGAATATGCTAGTCACTAGAGAGACGAAGCAGCGCGTGTGCAACCATCCATGACTAAAGCTGAGCTGGTAGCCGCATTCATACGGTACCAAGAAGCTGATTGCTTTGACAAAATGATAACTATGAAAGGGAGTTCCTTTGCAGATTTAGTCGCCGTTGGGGAAGATATCGAAGATGGCCTCAAGACCGGCAGGATTGTTAGTGTACTAAATAGAGCAGGTGCATCTGGTGCCACTAGTGGCAAAAAGAAAAGAGAAGATATAGCCTATGTTTCTAGAACTACTAGCCCAAAAGCCGAGGAAAAGAGATGACCCACAAAAATCCAGATAACTACCAATCACCTCCACCAACCAACTATATAACCACTTCACCCCAATATAGCCCAATGTCTGTGTGCTACGCACAACCCGGCTACCAAGCTCCACAACCAAATTATCAAATACCAGCACCAAGAAACCGAGCTCCATGACCAAATTATTGAATACCAACACCCAATAATCAAGCTCCACAAAAGTGACTTTCCAAAACCAGCCTCCACCAGCAAACTATGAGGCACCCCAAAAGAAACCTATGAGAGCATTCACTCCTTTGCCAGAATCAAGGACTAGTTTATTTGCCAAGCTAAGAGATGCCGGGCGAATGAACGCTGTTCCACCAAAACCTGCTAATCCCACGGATCGATGGTACAGGCCGGATTTCACTTGCGCCTATCATTCTAACCAAGTTGGCCATGCCACCGAATATTGCATAAACCTAAGGCACAAACTACAAGATATGATTGACAATCATGAGCTTATCCTAGAACCAACACCTCCAAATGTGGACACAAATCCGCTCCCAAAGCATGGAGGGAATCAAATTCACATGATAGAAAGAGGTGATGAATGGGAAGAGAGCCCCGATAATAATTCGTCCAGATATTGAAGGGTTAGAAAGCACCGTCGCCTCGTTGTCTTTACAAGAGCGAAAAGAAGTGTTAAGCCCTTTGACAAAGAAATCTGAGACATCTGCTGTAGCCAAAAGAGAGCCTTTCGTGCTCAAATATCCCTCAACAGTCGCTCGAATTCATAACGAGCCATTCATACTCAAAACATCAGGACCAGTTGAGAATGCACCCTTTGTGATCAAAACACCGCACCAGATGATGATCAATAAAGAAAAAGAGATAGCTGTTGTGGTTCAGGGTATGACCAGGTCAGGAAGGTGTTATGCCCCAGAAGAACCTATGCTCGAAGCGCCACATCGCGAAAACCCTCAGAAAAGACCAATCACCGAAGGCGAAGCTGAAAACTTCTGGAGGCAAATGCCAGTCAAGGATTATTCGATTGTTGAGCACCTGCATAAGACTCCTGCCAGGATATCAGTAATGTCATTGCTACTCAGTTCATCTCAACATCGCTTAGCCTTGATGAAAGCCTTGGATGAAGTCCAAGTGCCCGCCGACACTACAAGTGAAACATTGGCTGAGATCGTGGGGTATGTTGTACGAGCGCATAGGCTATCATTTTCTGATGATGAATTACCAAGGGAAGGGAAGTCCCACAATAAAGCCCTGCACATAACAGTCAAATGCCGTGACAAGATTATCCCCAAGTACTGATTGATGGAGGAGCTGGGTTGAATGTATGCCCTGTGACGACTCTGAAACAACTCGGGTATGATGTTGGCAAGATCCGTCAGAGTCGAACCAACGTAAAAGCTTATGATGGCGCAACCAGCGACCCAATTGGAGAAATAGATCTACACATACAAATGGGCCCCCGGAGTTCGTAGTGGAGTTCGTCATCATGGACATCAAAACAAGCTATAACCTATTGTTGGGCCGACCATGGTTGCACGCCGCCGGAGTTGTAGCATCTTCGTTACACCAGTCTCTCAAATTCATATGGGATGATCAAGAAGTCGTGATTCACGGTAAAGGAAGTGTCCACAACTATCCGGACAACTCTTACCGATCATAGAGAAGTCACCGGTTGGTGCTTGATTTTCACACCGTTTGAACTAGCCATGATAGATCATAGGGGAGATGATGAAGATATCCCTATGCCACCGGTCTACAAAATGGTTGCTACAACTATGATAAGGAGTGGGTTTGAGCCCGGGAAAGGTCTGGGAAAGAACTTACAAGGAATCAAAGAACCAGTGAGTATCAAAAATGGGAAATATCGATTTGGGGTTGGATACGAGCCATGTGAGGCAGAAGAAGAAGAAGAAGAAGAATATGGACCAAGAGGTCCCGTTGAAATGAGAAAGTCATTCCCTCATCTATACCAGTCCTTCACATGCCCATTGGTCACAACAACGAAAGATCCAGAAGAGGGTTTAAGGACGTTGTTTTGGGAAGAAGAATGCGCAGCCATCATTGAAGAATGCTTTGAAGCATTAGAGATTCGCCATGCTGAACTAGGGAAAACAACAAGTGGATGGACTTCTACCCCGTTGTTCACTCTGCGGTAGAAAGAATGCTCATTTTCAGAAAAAACGGCGAAAGTCGGCTTTGAGGCCCGGCTTATCGCCTTTTCATGTTTTATTTACGTGTTGTTTAATAACGGAAATGGCTCGATGTTCCATTCCGAGTCAGGACCACAGTTTGTATCGCTCTTGTTAAAATTTTCAATGAAAACGCCTCAAAGTATATAATAAATCATTTTACTATATATATATATATATATATATATATATATATATATATATATATATATATATATATATATATATATATATATATATATATATATAAAATTGCTTTTACATGATTAATAACCGTGTTATTTTGTTTTACGGTAATAATACATTTTATTTATATAATAGGCCACAAATAATGTCATGACATGTTACGAAACAAGTAAAAATGACGACGAACAAAATGACGATCAAGAAGAAGAGATAAATCTAACCCGAAGGGTTGATAGATGTCGAAGAAGAATACGAGAATAGACCAACGCCAAACCTAGAGGAAACAAGAGAGGGTTAATCTAGGAAATGTCTACAGAGTTGGTTCGGGAAACTAGAATAAGTGTGCATTTGACAGAAAATGAGAAAGAAGGGTATCGGAGTTTGTTGAAAGAATATGAAGATGTTTTCGCTTGGTCATACGCCGATATGCCGGGTTTGAGTACGAACATTGTTGCCCATAGGTTGCCGATCCTTGAAGGATTTGCCCCGGTAAAATAGAAAATCAGGCAGCCTAAGCCTGATGTCAGCATCCGAATTAAAGAAGAAGTAGAAAAACAGATTCAGTCGGGAGTTGTTGAGGTGACACCGTACCCGACATGGTTAGCAAACATAGTCCCGGTACCAAAGAAAGATGGGAAAATAAGGATTTGTGTGGACTATCGTGATCTTAACCGTGCTAGCCCAAAGGATAATTTCCCACTCCCGAACATTCACATACTCATTGATAACTGCGCCAAGCATGAGGTGCAATCTTTTGTGGATTGTTACGCGGGCTATCATCAGATATTGATGGATGAAGAAGATGCTCAAAAGACGGCATTCATCACACCATGGGGAGTGTATCATTACCGGGTAATGCCTTTTGGACTCAAGAATGCTGGCGCTACTTACATGAGGGCGATGACCGCCATCTTTCATGATATGATGCATAGAGAGATTGAGGTATATGTGGATGACGTCGTCATCAAATCCCGAGTGGGTGAGGACCACCTCGAACATTTAAGAAGATTCTTTGACAGACTCCGCAAGTACGATTTGAAGTTGAATCCTGCAAAATGCGCATTTGGAGTGCCTGCCGGAAAATTACTAGGATTCATAGTCAGTCGTCGTGGTATTGAGTTAGATCCCACCAAGATCAAAGCAATCCAAGAACTACCACCGCCAAGAACAAAGAAAGAGGTCATGAGTTTCTTAGGAAGGTTGAATTACATTGGACGCTTCATCGCCCAGTCCACAGTGATCATAGAGCCAATCCTCAAACTCCTCAAGAAAGATGCTCCAACTAAATGGACAGAGGACTGTCAGAAAGCCTTTGACAAATTAAAAGATACCTGTCAAATCCACCCGTTTTGGTCCCGCCAAGGCCGGGAAGTCCTTTGCTGCTGTATATGTCAGTATCAAAAAATGCTTTTGGGTGCATGTTGGCACAAAATGATGAAACATGCAAGAAAGAGAGAGCCATCTATTACATCAGTAAGAAGTTCACACCCTGCGAATCCAGATATTCCTTGGTGGAAAAGACGTGTTGCGCTCTAACTTGGGTGTCTCAAAAGTTGAGACATTATATGGCTGCATACACGACCCATTTGATCTCAAGAATGGATCCCCTAAGGTACATCTTTCGCCAGCCTATGCCCATAGGGAAGTTGGCCAAATGGCAAATGCTATTAAGTGAGTTCGACATTCAATACGTCGCGCAGAAAGCAGTTAAAGGGCAAGCACTGGCAGATTTACTGGCGGGAAGTCCAGTAGATGACAATCCCGTACCTTTGTGGACTTACTTCCCAGATGAAGAAATAATGACAATTGAAGGCGAAGAAAGTGAAGATGAGTCGGGATGGAAAGTATACTTTGATGGAGCGGTCAACTTTAAAGGATCAGGAATCGGAGCCGTTTTGGTTTCAGACTCGGGCCAATATTATCCAGTGGCAGCCAAGTTGAGCTTCAGTTGCACCAACAACATGGCTGAATACGAAGCATGTATCTTGGGTCTACGTTTAGCCCTCGACATGGATGTGAAAGATCTTCAGGTAATTGGCGACTCGGATTTGCTAATTCATCAGGTTCGAGGAGAGTGGGCCACCAAAAATGAAAAGATCATACCGTATGTTGGACTTGTGCAAAGATTGGCAGATCGGTTCCAAGAAGTCAAGTTCAAACACATACCAAGAACCCAAAATGAGTTTGCTGATGCATTGGCAACAATAGCATCCATGATTCAGCATCCCGACAGTAGATACATTGATCCTGTCAAAATTGAAATCAGAGATCAACCAGCCCACTGTGCTTTTGTAGAGGCAGAGACTGATGGAAAACCTTGGTACATTGACATTAAAATGTTCTTGGAGAAAGGAGAATATCCCGAAGGAATCACCTTAAATCAGAAGAAGACTATCAGGAAGTTAGCGAATGGTTTCTTCCTCAACAAGAATGTCCTGTACAAAAGAACTCCAGATTTGGGATTGCTTAGATGTGTTGACTCTGTCAAAGCTACAAGATTGATTGAAGAAGTACATGCCGGAACCTGCGGGCCTCACATGAATGGGTTCGTGCTAGCAAAGAAAATCTTAAGAACAGGTTATTACTGGATGACCATGGAGAATGATTGTAGCAAATTCGTCCAAAAATGCCACAAGTGTCAGATTCATGGAGACTTGATAAAGGTTCCTCCAACAGAACTAAATGCTATGACGTCACCTTGGCCATTCGCCGCTTGGGGCATGGATGTCATAGGACCAATTGAGCCAGCTGCGTCAAACAAACACCGCTTCATTTTGGTCGCCATAGACTACTTCACCAAGTGGGTGGAAGCAGCATCTTATTCATCAGTAACAAAGAAAGTGGTCACAGATTTTGTGCGCAACAACATCATATGTCGATTTGGTATCCCAGAATCAATCATAACAGACAATGGGGCTAATCTGAATAGCCACTTGATGAAAGACATGTGTGCGCAGTTCCGAATCACTCACTGAAATTCAACCGCATACCGGCCACAAATGAATGGGGCTGTGGAAGCCGCCAACAAAAACATCAAGAAAATCCTCAGAAAGATGATTGATAACTACAAAGACTAGCATGAACAACTGCCTTATGCATTGTTGGGATATCGCACTACTGCCAGAACTTCAACTGGAGACACTCCATACTTGTTGGTGTATGGCACTGAAGCAGTAATACCAGCCAAAGTAGAAATCCCTTCACTTCGAATAATACAAGAAGCTGAGTTGGACGATGCGGAATGGATCCGCAAAAGGTATGAGCAACTGGCTTTGATAGATGAAAAGCGGATGATTGCTGTTTGCCATGGTCAATTATACCAACAAAGAATGGCGCGAGCTTTCAACAAGCATGTGAGAACTAGGGTTTTTCAAATCGGGCAATTGGTGCTCAAACGAATATTCCCTAATCAAGAAGAATACAAAGGAAAGTTCGCACCAAATTGGCAAGGCCCCTATATGGTGCGAAAAGTACTATCAGGAGGAGCCGTGGTACTTGCTGAAATGGATGGTCAAGAGTGGCCAAGAGCAATAAATTCAGATGCCATCAAGAGATACTACGTGTGAAGAAGAAGACAGCTACGAAGATTTAGAGTTTTTATAGTTTAGGTTTTCTTTAATTGCATTCCTTTGCTTGTAATTTTGCATTTTTCTTAGAAAAAACCAAATCCAAAATTATGTACGAACTACGCAAGGACCTGATTCCCTATACTTATAAGGGGATACGTAGGCGCTTTTCCAAGCTCGGTCGCTTTAACCAAAAAATCCAAAATTATGTATTTTGAACTACGTTATGACCTGATTCCCATTTGGGATACGTAGGCGCTCTTTTTGAGTTCGGTCTCACAAAAAAAAAAATCCAATATGTTTACCCCGAACTACGTTTTGATCGGATTCCCAAAACGGGATACGTAGGCGCTCTCCCGAGCTCGGTCATTCCAAACAAAATTCCCAATAAACCTTAGGAAACCTCAGAAATGATTTAGCAAGAGAAAGATAAAGGTAACCCCACAAGAAAACTGGGGCAGAATTTTTGAGAGGACCTCAAAAATTCTTTAAATATATCAGTTCTAAGGAACGGACTGATTAAAATTTCTACACTGGGCAGAATTTTTGAGAAGGATCTCAAAAATTCCTCAAGCGGTTAAAACTTGACAAGTACACACTTACATGGGAAAAATTTTTGAGAAGGTCTCAAAAATTCCTTCGACATAGTGAAATTCGAGTTGGTATAAAGATGTATACAAACTGGGGAAAATTTTTCGAAAAGGATTCAAAAATTTTACAAGTCGAGATCAAGAAGAAGAGACGGCAGACCTTGTTTGAGTAACTAATGTCATGGCAGTAAAAGGGCGTGTATAAAATATATTTTCAAACATATATAATATACCAAAAATACATATATTCTTCCAAAAAATCATCGCTTTTCAAAAAACTTTTTTAGCTCTACCAGAAAATAAAAGATTTTAAGAAAAAATGAGCATCCTTTCCTGCCAAAATGTGAACGGAAGATGTCCATGCGCAGGGAGAGCGGTCGACCATATAGAAAGCCGACAAATTTTTACTATGGATGCGGAACAAACAAGCATGGATGTTTTACACTAACTCGTTTGCTAGAATGTTTAAAATAGGGTAACGACAACAAGCCAAGTGAAGAAGAAGCTTCAAGGAATAGCGGCGCAAAAGAGTGTACGAAAGGGTAACGAAGCCCTCCCTAAGTAAAGTTTGCTTTACGCTGATAAGTTTGTTCATTTTGCAGAGCACGAAGATTTTTACAAAAAGAAAATTTTAAGACTACTGAAGGATATAATCACGGTACCAAAAGCTGGGTCTCCACTAAACAGTATTGTGTCAAGGTATTGAGACCCCGGCCTAGACGTCGCATGGCTTGCCTTGATACATTGGCTGAGTGGATGTCACAAAAATCTAAAAATTTAAAATGACGCGTTGATATCGGTATTGAAATGTCGTATTCACAATCGAGTCTAGTCCTTTTGGAAGATGTGAACCCTGTCGACGGGCGGGTATTCTTCCCCGGAGTCAAAAAAGGAAGGTGTCAGTCTTGCCACCGAGGTAAGCTTCATTCCTCAAATGACGATATGGATTAAACGACTACGTGCCAAAGGGGCTGAGTCGTCATCCATATATATAGCCAAAAATAGGTAGCATAATTCCGAGGTTGATGTCCACAATCGTTGAAATACGAATGTGATTCCTACATCAAGATTTGCGGTCGCTATTGCAGTCTATTTCAAGTTAACGTAATCATGGTTCAGGGATAGTGGTAGTCATGAGAAAAGGCTCCGCACTTGAATATGCAGTAGTTAACTTGAATATTCTGACCAAATGTTGTAATTCTAGACACAGAGGTTAGTAGTCATCATGAGAGGAATATGATACTGCACTCTGAGTTGCAGTGTACATTTGGGTATTTTTGACTATAAGCAATGTTGTTATATCCCGCATTTTGTGCAATCGGATAATTCAAGACAATCGCGGAAGACAATAAGCAAGGTCACATTTTATTTTGTTTGGCATATGAAGTCACGTTGTCAAAAAATTTAGAAGTGGAATTAATGAGGAAGGTCAAGGGCATAAAGGGAAATTCGCAATATGACTCGTGGGAATATGGAGAAAGACGAAGAGCAAAGTTGGAAGTTGAAAAAAATTGTTTCCATAAATTACAAGAACTAGCTAAGAATATAAAGTGGGCTTGACATTTTTTTTAAGAAAATGGAAGGCCCAACGGCATAGGGTCCAAGCCCACATTGAACAAAATTTGTCAATAAATAAAGATGACTAAGTCATCTTTATCACATAACCTCTAGAATTTTCAAGAAAAGAAGAACAAAACAAAGAAGGAGAAAATCTAAGGCCATTCGCCAAGAGAAAAATTCCAAGGAAAATTGATAAAAATTCCTTCAAAAATTATTTTCTACCAAGTAAGGGTCCTTAACAAGGTGGAGTTGTTGTTGAAGCAAGAAAACTCACAATCATACAAGTTGCCAAGTTGTAGCCAAGAAGTGAGAAGTGAAGAAGAAAGGTGAGTATTAATCTTGTTTCCTTTGTTATATATGGTTTATATGTGTTGTGGTATGCTAAAATGGATGAAATTCATGAAGGAGAGAAATATAGTGCATGGCCGTGTATATATATATATGTGTGTAGGAGTCATGATTCAATTATGTTGTCTAGTGTTTGGTTGTTATGGTTGTAAATGATATGTAGAAATGAGTAGAATTTATGAAAATATGAAAGTTTGTGAAGTGGGTGTGTTGTTTGAAAGTTGGCCGTGAGTATGTGTCAATGTGTGGAAATATGAATTGAATTTTATGTGGTAATCTAGTTGTAGTTATGGTGGAACTTGTATTAGAAGTGAAAGTTGAATGAATTAGTGGAAGTTGGAAATTATAGTGTGTGGTTATTGTGGTGTATATTGATAATTGGAAGATTTTGTATATTGAAAGACAACGTTTCTTGCATGGTAGTAAGAAATGGTATTAGTATGACGTTGTTGGAATATATATTATAAGGTTGCTATGTGTTCATTGAAGTCGGAAGGTTTTGAAGAAAGTAGTAAATTGAGATCGTGCATTTTGAATGGAATATGTGAATTGCTAGTGTGATTGTTGAATTATGTTAATAGTTTGGCCGGGTTTGAATTCCTGATTGTGATTGATGAGAAATTTGGCTATGTTGAATGTTAGGATGGTATATTTACAGAGGAAGTGCGCCCGAAATTTCGGTAGCCAAGTGTTTCCTTAAGATTCTAACTCTAAGAACCTAATAAGAGTTTTGGTAAACCCGACCAATTTGCAGATTTTGGACGAGATTGCATGTGAATTTGGAATAGCAAAAGGAGCGGAAAGAGGTGTGTAAGGCTTCATTCTTCTTTCTATGGCATGTCTTAGACGTACTAAGTTGGATACGGGCCTCGGGACCATTCCTTTTCTCGAAATCCAAGATTGAAATTCGCCACTATTCATTCAAGAGAATTGAACTAGAAATGGTGCAAAGTGTTGGAAAAACTTCTTAGACCTTTAGAACTTGCATAAATGAGACCCGATCACTCTAAAACTCTCATAAGAAATGTCATGAAACGTATTACACGTAAATTGTGTGCGCCGCCTCATGTGACCCGAGGTGGGCCCATTGTTCCCGAATTTCTCTATCGCTCCGTTTGACTTGTTTGGAGTAGAGTCCTAAGGAAACTTTTGATCCTTATCCCGAATATCAAACGATAGGTACAACACTATCTTAATGTAAATATGTCTACGATGACCGTGACAACGATAATGCTAAGAAAGAACATACGTCCATGATTCCTTGACTGAGGTGAAGAATATGATCTTATAATGATAACGATGGAGTTGAAAATGAGAAAATGCCTACGATAAACATATTGACGATATATTTTGCTATAAAAATGAAAATATGGGAATGTTAAACGATTTCTTGATATCTCCACTTTATCATAGGGAATGACTCTATAAAGGTTCTAAGTAGATGAAGCTATACCTTATGACCCTATTTGATGTTTTTCTCATAATGACACTTTTCATTGGTAACTCGCCTTATGATACACGTATATGTGCATGGATATGTATATGTATATGTACATGTATATGTAAATGTACATGGGGAAAAGGGGAAGGGCAATCGTTTTATCACCACCGATTCACCCGGATTCCATCCCGACGCGGGATGCCGGACGCGGATATGGGAGAGCCGTACGCGGCGTCCGTATATGCGATGTATGATATATATGACATGTTGTATTGGGACACTTGGGGAGTGGGGGGTGGGAGAGCCGATGTATTCGGCTATGAATGTAAGAAAGAAATATTGTTTTTTCGAAATGTACTATTGTTTAACGTATACGGGATACGGGACACCGTGTTCGAAAAATGGGCTAAGCTTGCGTGGTATCCGCCTACGAGATACACATGTACAAAATAAGTTACTTCGCACCCTTATAAGCTCTCGATATCTATTCTGTTATGACTTATACTCTATATTCATTTCCTATGTTATCATTTATGCCTTACATACTCGGTACATTATTCGTACTAACATCCCTTCTTGTGGACGCTGCGTTTCATGCCACGCAGGTCAGCAGACAGACGGTTTTGGTTCTTAGAAGCCTTACCAAAAGACTTGACACCGCTCCGCTTGTTCCGAGCCTCATTCCCTCGGTACTATTTTGTGTATATATATGCGGGCACGGCGAGCGCTCGCCCCTTCTTCCGTATATATGTACTATGATTAGAGGCTCGTAGACAGATGTGTACAGTTAGATGTTTGTATCTTGGATTGTTCGTATTGCTGTATAACGGGATAGCAAAGTTTACTAGTCTATGTTTATGATGACGCTGCTAATGTAAATGTTCTGTAACAAAAAGAAAAAAAAAATTGGCACAGCTCCTACGGCCTACTTGATAATGAGAATAGGATGCGAGATAAGGGGTGCTCGGTACAAGTATCGGGTTCCCGTCACGGCCCCTAGTTGGGTCGTGACGGAAAGCGGTATCGTAGAGCGCTTCGGTCCTAGGGGTTTGTCTACGAGCCGTGTCCAAGAGAGTCTCTTGTTTATGGGTGTGTAGCGCGCCACACTTATAAACAAGGAGGCTGCGGGCATTTAGGAAATATGACCTTCTTTGTATTCTAAGATCGTGCGATAGAGCTATGCTACCAAAGTTTCCATATTCTTTTCCTAATCCTATGTTATGGTTTCGTGTGAATGCCGCCGAAGAAGAAAGCTGGGGCAAATGAGGGCGAGACAAAGGCTTCTGGCCGGCCGCCCATGGCAAGAGGCCATCCAAATATTGACTCGCTAGTTGCCGCACAGGCTCAACGGCAAGATACGAACTCGGGAGACAGGGCAGTAAGTGCTAGGGCCCGTGATTTTATTGCCCTACGACCTCCGGAGTTTTATGGGTCGAAACCAGAAGAAGACCCCCAAAATTTCATAGATGAGATGCGTCGAGGACTCCGAGAATAATACATGCTTCGATACGTAGTCGCGGGAATTGGCATCGTACGTATCAAGGGATGTAGCCAGTCCCGTGGTATGACAACCGGAGATCCTCGGGGAGCAAATGCCCCTCCCCCGGTTTGGCAGGAATTTACTGAGGCATTTCTGCGACATTTACCGCCGGAGGTCCGGCGAGCTCGAGCCGATATGTTTCGAACCTTAAGCGAGGAAATATGAGCGTCGTGGAATATAGCCTTCGCTTTAACTCATTAGCCGTGTATGCCCCGCCCATGATAGCCGATATGGGAGATCATGTACACCGATTCGTGAGCGGGTCAGGGCCACATATAATTAAGAGTGTCCGACAAACCTTCACTCCGGATGGAATGACTATTGCCCGTATCCGTGCTCATGCCCAAAACCCGGAGGAACAATACCGGCCACGGGAGGAGAGCGCTATCCGATAGGGGCTCCGTGAAAAAGGGCGCATCTTCGGGCGAGAAGCGAATACAGAGTAGGAGGTGCACAACAACACGGTATTTTCCGGGATATTCGGGCCAATCGGTGGCGGCACCTCCTCGAACCGCGAATAGAAGGTTTGATCATCCTACTTATTCGGGCCGCATCGAGTGCCAACGCTTCGTGGATCCCGCAAGACAGCCGATTTTAGTAGACGGGTCGCCCCCACCACGACGTGCTCGGTGTGGCAAGCCACATTCTCGGCGTTGTTACGGTCGACGGAAATGGTTGTTTTACTGCGCGGGTCGAATCGACCATTTAGTGCGTGACCGCCCACTAAAGGATGGAAGAGGCCAAACTCGGCCACCAAAACGGATCGACCGGTTCATCGTCGACCGCGCGCCCTAACGGACGACTTCCGTGCCCCGCCGGCCGCGGCCGAGGTAGAGGAGGGGCACCTAGTTCAGCCGGTCCTCCGCGCCGTCTATATGCATTGACAGGGCGACAGGACCCTGAGCCTTCCGCAGACGCGGCCACAGGTACTTTTCGGCACCTTCTATGATATGCGTGTCAATTGATTCGGATTCTATCTTATCCTACGCTGCCTTTGTATTGCTGACCATATTAAGAATTCGGAAATTAGGACGAAAAGTAACCATACGTACAGGAACAGTGAATACTAGAGACTGCAGAGGGTAGAACTGTAAATAAAAGAGAAGATGTGTTACGTGGGCGTTTCGAAAACTGCTAAGACCCCAACTCGTCCCATATTATGTGACATAAGTAGTGCGAGGAGTGGAGGCGAAGATACTAACGCTAAGACGCCGAAATGCATTAAAGTTTCAAGGTTAAGCGTGCTAGGGTGAGAGTAATTTCACGATGGGTGACCCCCCGGGAAATATGTTGAAAATTTCATAATTGTGGGAACAAGAACAAATGTGAAATTAGGTAGTCCAATGTAAATTAGAGTGTGTGGAGTGGTTAGAAACCCTATAAAAGTCATGTAGGCGGAGACGGACTAGACTAGCAAGGGCGGACATGTGGACCAAAAAATGGACTATGACGATTCAAGGACCAAGAAGGGGACTTGTTAACGTAGAGTCGTTGTTCGGAGTTAAATCAATTGACCTATGACTTGAAGGCAACCTAAGCTCTTAGAATGGATATGTTGAGCGATGTGTGAGATATCTACGAAGGAGACCTCCCGAAGTATTATAATGCACTACGAGGTCGGTTTAACATTCGAGGATGAATGTTCTAAAGGGGGGAAGGATGTTATATCCCGCATTTTTGTGCAATCGGACAATTCAAGACAATCGCGGGAAGACAATAAGCAAGGCCACATTTTATTTTGTTTGGCATATGAGTTGCTTGTGAAAAATTTAGAAGTGGAATTAATGAGGAAGGTCAAGGGCATAAAGGGAAATTCGCAATATGACTCGTGGAATATGGAAGAAAGACGAAGGGCAAATTTGGAAGTTGGAAAAAATTGTTTTCATAAATTACAAGAACTAGCTAAGAATATAAAGTGGGCTTGACATTTTTTTAAGAAAATGGAAGGCCCAACCGCCATGCATAGGGTCCAAGCCCACATTGAACAAAATTTGGTCAATAAATAAGATGACTAAGTCATCTTTATCACATAACCTCTAGAATTTTCAAGAAAAGAAGAACAAAACAAAGAAGGAGAAAATCTATAGGCCATTCGCCAAGAGAAAAATTCCAAGGAAAATTGATAAAAATTCCTTCAAAAATTACTTTCTACCAAGTAGAGGGTCCTTAACAAGGTGGAGTTGTTGTTGAAGCAAGAAAAACTCACAATCATACAAGTTGCCAAGTTGTAGCCAAGTGAGGAGTGAAGAAGAAAGGTGAGTATTAATCTTGTTTTGTGTGTTATATATGGTTTATATGTGTTGTGGTATGCTAAAATGGATGAAATTCATGAAGGAGAGAAATATAGTGCATGGCCGTGTATATATATATGTGTGTAGGAGTCATGATTCAATTATGTTGTCTAGTGTTTGGTTGTTATGGTTGTAAATGATATGTAGAAATGAGTAGAATTTATGAAAATATGAAAGTTTGTGAAGTGGGTGTGTTGTTTGAAAGTTGGCCGTGAGTATGTGTCAATGTGTAGGAAATATAAATTGAATTTTATGCGGTAATCTAGTTGTAGTTATGGTGGAACTTGTATTAGAAGTGAAAGTTGAATGAATTAGTGGAAGTTGGAAATTATAGTGTGTGGCCGTGTGGTGTATATTGATAATTGGAAGATTTTGTATATTGAAAGACAACGTTCTTGCATGGGTAGTAAGAAATGGTATTAGTATGACGTTGTTGGAATATATATTATAAGGTTGCTATTGTGTTCATTGAAGTCGGAAGGTTTTGAAGAAAGTAGTAAATTGAGATCGTGCATTTTGAATGGAATATGTGAATTGCTAGTGTGATTGTTGAATTATGTTAATAGTTTGGCCGGGTTTGAATTTCCGGATTGTGATTGATGAGAAATTTGGCTATGTTGAATGTTGAGGATGGTATATTTACAGAGGAAGTGCTGCCGAAATTTCGGTAGCCAAGTGTTTCCTTAAGATTCTAACTCTAAGAATCCTAATAAGAGTTTTGGTAAACCTGACCAATTTGCAGATTTTGACGAGATTGCGACGTGAATTTGGAATAGCAAAAGGAGCGGAAAGAGGTATGTAAGGCTTCATTCTTCTTTCTATGGCATGTCTTAGACGTACTAAGTTGGATACGGGCCTCGGGGACCATTCCTTTTCTCGAAATCCAAGATTGAAATTCGCTACTATTCATTCAGTAGAATTGAACTAGAAATGGTGCAAAGTGTTGGAAAAACTTCTTAGACCTTTAGAACTTGCATAAATGAGACCCGATCACTCTAAAACTCTCATAAGAAATGTCATGAAACGTATTACACGTAAATTGTGTGCGCCGCCTCATGTGACCCGAGGTGGGCCCATTGTTCCCGGATTTTCTCTATCGCTCCGTTTGACTTGTTTGGAGTAGAGTCCTAAGGAAACTTTTGATCCTTATCCCGAATATCAAACGATAGGTATAGCACTATCTTAATGTAAATATGTCTACGATGACCGCGACAACGATAATGCTAAGAAAGAACATACGTCCATGATTCCTTGACTAAGGTGAAGAATATGATCTTATAATGATAACGATGGAGTTGAAAATGAGAAAATGCCTACGATAGACATATTGACGATATATTCTGCTATAAAAATGAAAATATGGAAATGTTAAACGATTTCTTGATATCTCCACTTTATCATAGGGAATGACTGCTATAAAGGTTCTAAGTAGATGAAGCTATACCTTATGACCCTATTTGATGTTTTTCTCATAATGACACTTTTCATTGGTAACCTCGCCTTATGATACACGTATATGTGCATGGATATGTATATGTATATGTACATGTATATGTAAATGTACATGGGGAAAAGGGGAAGGGCAACTGTTTTATCACCACCTGATTCAGCTGGATTCCATCCCGGACGCGGGATATGGGAGAGCCGTACGCGGCGTCTGTATATGCGATGTATGATATATATGACATGTTGTATTGGGACACTGTTGGGGAGGGGGTGGAGAGGCCGATGTATTCGGCGTACGTGAATGTAAGAAAGAAATGCTGTTTACATCGAAATGTACTCGTCTTCGTATACGGGGATACACACCGTGTTCGAAAAATGGGCTAAGCTTGCGTGGTATCCGCCACGGGGCATACACACGTACAAAAGTTACTTAAAAACCAAGGATAAGCTCTCGTATATCTATTCTCGTTATGACTTATACTCTATATTCATTTCCTATGTTATCATTTATGCCTTACATACTCGGACATTATTCGTACGACATCCCTTCTTGTGAGCCGCGTTTCATGCCACGCAGTCATATTGACGACGGTTTGGTTCTTAGAAGCCTTACCGGACTTGACGACCTCCGAATTGTTCGAGCCTCATTCCTTGGTACTATTTTGTGTATATATATACGGGCACGACAAATACTCGCCTATCTTCCGTATATGTGTACTATGATTAGAGGCTCGTAGAGACGTATGTGTACAGTTAGATGTTTATATCTTGGATTGTTCGTATTCGTATAACGGGATAGCAAAGTTTACTAGTCTATGTTTATGATGACGTCTTCAATGTAAATGTTCTGTAACAAAAAGAAAAAAAAAATTGGCACAGCTCCTACGGCCTACTTGATAATGAGAATAGGATGCGAGATAAGGGGTGCTCGGTATAAGTATCGGGTTCCCGTCACGGCCCCTAGTTGGGTCGTGACAAATGTGGTCCCGAATTGGTATACTGCAAGCTTCGTATGAGGATAACGATGCAGTCGACACCAGATTTGTGATAGTCACCGCAATATGTGAAAATGATATGAGTCCAAATTTTCAGGGGTGGCGGATGTCATAAGAAACAAAAATGATGCCGCACTTGAGAACATGATTTTCATTAGTAACATCTTGCTTACGAAAACGACAACTGGACTGGGGTGTGTAGGTTCGCAAAAATGCGGTATAGCCCGACCCAGATCCCAACAGAAGTTATCATTGAACGATGAAAACATCTAAAAATGACAAAAAAAGAGCCGGTCAAAGTATCGTGATTATTATCCAGAGTAGATCGTCTTTTAAAAAAAAATACCTAAAAACACAGACTTACAGGTGAAAAGAAAGAAGACAGAGGAGCATTTGCGAAAAGGCGGACATAATATTGGAAGACGATATCAATATCAACAAAATGATGAAACACTATTCAGGTATGACTACATTAAAATCAAATTTTTTTAGAAACTAACACGCAGGACTCAGCATTTGGGGATGGTTGAAAGCTGTAAAGATAGAAGCACGAGAGCTAGACTCAAGACGTGCGGAGCAAACGTGGAACTCTTCTTGGGAAACCGGTCAAAAATCGTGTAAGAGAGTCAAGCTTTCTACACCGAGATTGAAACATCACTTCAAGCAACTGCACTCATAAATCTCTTGAAAAATCGCTTCCGGTCAGGTTTTTCACCGGAAATAGTCAAACGAATTCCCACATAACGGATATTCCTTTTTGGGCTATCGAGTCTAACTATAATTGGCCTGATTCCCAAAGCCAGGGATATGTAGGCTACTCAAAATTTGAGGCTCGGCCATATTCTTATAATTATCTCAAGACACCTCGAGGTATTTTAAAAGAAAACTCTTATTTTTTCATAGTCATCATAGAGTCAAAACTACAAACGGCCTGAATTCTCATTTAGCCTGAGATATGTAGGAAGACCAGAAGCTAGGGTCCGGCCATACTTTTGAAATTTTGCGCAAAAGAGCTGTAATTGCTATTATGTGGTAAAAATTAGGATTATCAAATTCCTGGCTCAAGGATGGCCTTGCCATCCTCGAAATCCGAAGGAAAAATTGTTGACACTTAATTTTCACCGCGTAAGACGCGTATTTTAAATTCTCAAAATTCCCGAGTCAATGACCGAGCAAGGATGCACCTTCAAAAGTAAAAATTTAAAAATCTCGAGAAAATTGCAAAATTGACGTTTAGTTATTATTTTCATAAACAAATTAACAATTACAAGAAATTACGAGTTATTTACTGTCACAAACGTGATTTGAGAAAAAGATACATATCTCGCTCCGCCCGACTCGGGAAAATTGTTAATTGAAGACGACGTATGAATTACCGCTCATTTTTACCGCATTTGTTTCCATTCTTAAATATTGCTCAAAAGTATATCAATATTAGGCTCGTTTAGAAGCTCGTATTTTAAAATGATGTATTACGATTTTTATCTTGCCAAAATATTATTTTACGGAGGCATTTTGTGTTAATTAATTTTTAACTATATACTATTTAAAAGAAAATGTGTATTATATTTTAAAAAGGGGAAGAAGGGGGGGGGGGGGGGGGGGTGGAAGTAAATAATATACTTACCCCCCCCCCCCCCCCAAACACTTATTTTCCTTGGAACCCGTTACTTTGTTACCCTAAGTACATTTCAACTCTTTCTCTTTTGAGAGAAACGAATGGCCGCTAGGGTTTCGACTAGGCAGCGCCACCGCTATCCCAATGTGGTTTCACTGCTCATCCACCATTTTTGATCCTATATGGGTATTTCCCCACCATTTCCCGTGGTGTGGGATGCCATGGGCGAGCCTAAAAGGCTCTAGCCATCTTGTGCCACCACACCAAAATAGGGAAATGATGTGTGGTGATTTGCTCAGGGATTAACACCCTCCTCGTAATGTTATATCAACGTGTAAGGTTTGGATTATTTTCCAACGGTCCTTTTGGATCATTTCTGGTATGATTTTTATCTTTGTGTGTGACTAGGTGCGTTCGTGATTTCTGTTATGTACCGATTGGGAATCATTTAGTCCTTTGGTTTATTATTTCATGTGATTTTAGATATTATTTGCGCCATTAGTACAATTAGGATAGAATCCCTTTTTGTTTTACTCGATTTTGAATTCTGATTTGTCTAGGGGGGAGGGGGGGAATTCACTTAGAAGGGTCTACAATCTTCCATTTTTGTCCCTAGGGTAGATTCTTCCAGGCTATAAATAGATATTGTATGTGACATTAAGGAGGGATCTTTTTTTCTAAAAAAAGAGGGCTGCTACTCGTACTCGACTGTGAGGGACTGAATCTCTTGATAATTTACCCAAAATATATTACATATATACCTACATTACTAAAATAGATATATATATATATATAGAGAAGATTACTCTAAAGAGGGCATTACACTTAAAAAAAAAAAAAAGGGAAAGGCTCGCAAAAGGTTTTTGGAGTGTTTGTTATTCAAGGCTTGATTCAATCTCTCCATTTGATCTTTAGGTTGCCTTTGCAAGAGGTAATATCCCTATCCCATTATTTAAATCAGTTTTAGTCTTTATATGAGTTTAAATGATTATATTATTGTCTAAATATGTGTTTGAAGCTTTGTTTTCCCCAATTTGGATATATTTCTGCCTAGTTTAGTTAATAGTGAAGTGTCGATGTTGTTTAAGACTGATATATTGTGATTGAGCCTGTTTTTGAATCATGTTTGAGGTTTGTTTTGTTGTTTTCCCCTTCTGGGATTTAGATCTAAAATGGGATCTCGAGGGTGGTGTTTAGAGCTCAATATCATTCATATCAAGTTATTTAAGGTTCCAGTTTCTTTGTTATATGATACTGCTTCATTAGATTTAAATATTTAATCCTTTTCTTGTGATTTTTGTTCCTTATGATGTGAATATGGTCCTGTTTAATAATAATGGATCAACTTTACCTATTAGTTTAGTTGTTTGATGTGGTTTTGGTCCTAGACATGGTCTCAGGCTGACCCTGCTCTAAAAGCTTAAGTTTCTTTTTCCTTTAGAAGCCTAATAAAGCCTAAGTTTCAGAATTCAAAATTGATCCTTTTCTAGCAATTTTTTGTTTTGAATCACCTTTAATAGCTTAATATCTTTTAAACAAGGTTTTGAGATTTCCTTGTTAGTGGAATCCTTGAAGTCTTGAAATTCACCTCTGAATATGTGTGTATTACTAATGTTTGCCTAGAATCTGCTATAAAAAGAAAGAAGGGGGCTGTTTTGCTTGACTATTGTGTATGGATCTCTTTTTGTGATTACAAGCCTCCTCTTCTCCTGTTGGGCAGTTACCTAGGAAGCTGTTATGTCTAGTTTTGAATCTTGAAGTGCTAAAGGGGAAGACTTTATATATTCTTGTTGTTAAATAAATAGGAGTATAAAAGGGGTGAAACTAGGCTTAAGAAGGAAGAGTAAAACTTGGTATTAGTTCAGCCTTTTGTTCTTTTCCTCCTATGTGCTTGATTTCTTGGAAGCTTGGTCTTTAATGGAAATTTCTCTTCTAAAATAGTGTCATGAGTTGACTAAAATGTTAAACTTTGCTGAATTCTTGTCATGCTAAAATAGAGGACAAAATTTGCTTTTGAAAGATAAACAAGGTGTTTGCTAGTTGTTTGGAATCTCAGACCTGTATGTTCACATGTTCCTCCATTCTCCCTTATACTGTTCAGTCTAAATATGGTGTTGGTGACCTAAGAATAGAATCATGATCCCCTGTGCCCAAGGTCTAGTTGTTTGTGAGTGTTTCTATGAGAATTCTCCTCTGTCTGTGATTACTGTGACCTTATCTAACCTTTACTCACACTTAGGGTAGATTCATGATCCCATGACCCTTGTGAACTTGTTTAATCTTGTTCTGATCACCCTCTATAACTGAGTAAGACCTTGGTTATCTTCTTTACTTTGTTTTGGACTTTTGTATGTAAACTAAATAAGATCAAATATAGAATTCTGTTGATGTTTCATGAAGTTGACTTGGATCTAAAATGACTTTAGTAAATAGTTAAGGCCTCTATGACTTAAAACAGGCTAAGATTAGAAATTCAAAAGCCATGACCTTAAGCTTGTTACTTAATTTTATGGTACCCTGTTATGATATGAGTAAAACTAGGTAACTCATTACTATTTAGTTAGTCTAAGAGGTGATTAAAAGATGTAATTCCTAGAAATCATGTGGCATTGCTTGTTTTGATTGAGGCCAGAATTGATTACTTGTCTGCTTGCCTGCTCACCTTGCCTTGCCATTTCTGAATCTTGCTAAGTTATATGAAGATAAAGGGGATTTTTCTTGTAACTTGTTGGACATATTTGAGACTGCCTAGATTGAAAGTTAGTATAACTGTGAAAGCTGTAAGATTTGTAGTTAATCTCTGATCTCAGAAGAGTATAAGTGCCATTTTGAACATTGTCTGTGCTTGTCAATGCCTACTCTGTTAGCTTATTTAGGAAAGGTAGAAGTTTAGGGAGGTTGGAGGTTAAATTTGTGTTAAAACTAAGTATAAAAAGTCTAAACTAGTTCTTGAGACTACTGTGTGACTTGTCTTTTTTTTTTTTTTTTTTTTTTTTTATAACCTGTTATTCACCTAAAATGTCCTGCAGTCTATTCCTTCTTATAAAATTGTGCTCTTCCAAGTTGATTCTTGAATATAGTTTCCTGGGAACTGTTGTGCCTAGTATTTCAATATAGAAGAATGGGCATAGGAGGTTTAAAACTAAGCCAAAAAACTGAAGGAAAGGGTTAAATTCAGTCTGTGTAGTTGTCTTTTTTCTTTGCCATTTGCTTGATCAATTCTTGGCTTATATGACATTACCCTATCTTTGCTTGTTGTTTGAGAGTACCATGACCTAATTTACCACTTGAAATTTAGATAAAGTACCACAAACACTCTATCTCCCTAACTGGATCATATGATTTAATTTCCCCCTAAAAAGTTCAGGAATAAGGACTATGAGTATGGTCCCTAGCCTGTTTTCTGTCTCATTTACCTCAATCTTGAACTGCTTCACTTCCTTGCCTTTCTACTATCAACACTACTTGTCTAGTCACCTAAAAGTGTGCCATGCCTTCCTTGATTATGCTATGTTTGGTTCTGAATTTTGATACTCAATGTCATGCTAAAATTGAAATCAGAACTGCTTTTACTAGAATAAATGTATGCTAAAACTAAAATCAAAACTGCTTTTACTAGAATAAATGTAGTACTTGCACACTTGTACCTGTCTTTATGTCACGACCCAACCCACGGGTCGTGCTGGCACCTACCATATGACAAGCTAGTAGGCGAACCCTTACCGATAAAACCCAACACTTGAAAGCATGTGACAATCATCCTTAAAAATAATAAAATTTAACTAGACATTTATTACAGACTCGTTTCAATATAAATAAATCCGCAATAAAACCCCGGGATCTAGTCTAGACAAGTACAAGAGCTCCTAAAATACAAGAGGACAAAATAAATGACACAGCCTCCGCCAGGAGTGAGATAGGCGAAGCTGTAGGAGAATATCCGATAGACCCTTGCGGCGAAACTTCAAGTAAAACCTGCAACACATCTACACCCCAAAAGGGTGTAGGAAAGAGTAGTATCGACACCACACGTCGATAAGCATCGTATACTAAGATTAGTTCACGCAATTGTTATACCCCGTACTTTGTAAGAAATTTCTAAGTTCACAAGTTATGGACAAGACTTTTAATTTTCGATTTTGTTGATTTTTTTGTTTTATAAAGTTAATAATTGATAAAGGGTAAATTTGGAATAAGTTAATGAACCTCACTAGTATTTCATGAAAATGATAAAGACCTAATTTAATCATCTTTACATTTAGCCGCCCTTCAAGAAGCATGGAGAAAGAACAAGAGGCCATTCGGCCATGACCAAGAAAAAATCCAAAAATTGACAATCATGATATTGCTTCACAATTTAAACTCACGTTGACATTATATTTCGTATTTACGTATGTCGGATTATTCCACACCTTAAGATTTTTTTAACATCACAATTTATATGAATCACATATGTTAAACATAACTCAAGAAGGACCCTTGAGCCAAATCAAAGTGGAAGTCCTCCAAACAAATATTTTTAAGTAATGTTTTCGGTGATCGACTTCCTTATAAGTTTGGAATTTGGAAAAATACCAAAGATAGAAGTTGTAGATAATTGAATTATCTTTCCAAACATAGGTCTGGGCCCACCATCGGGATAAGGAGATATGGACGTTTTAAGGCGGAAAGGTCGATATATCTTAGGCCCATGACCCATATTTAAGTCTAATTTCAGCCCTTTCCTCTCATTTTTCAGACCAACACTACAAAGAGAGAGAGAAGAGCTTAGAGAAGAAAAATCAATTTTGACCAAAATGCGGGCCCTCCCCATGAAGAAAAAGTGTTGTACAGTACTTGTCTTCAATTTGAGCTAAAAATCAACCAAGGAGAAGAGTGATAACGTGGGGGCTGCATTCTTAAGGTATGAATACGGTTCCTTTTCATTGTTAACGAGTGTATTTAGGAACGGATTAAAACGGAGGGGATAGTGTGTAAAAATGGATGAAATTCATGAAATTTTGTATGTTGATGTTGACACACATGGAATGATAAATTTAATTGTTGTGTTGTGGATTCTATGGTGCTAATGAAAGTTTAATGGTTCAAAGTGAAGTTATAGTTGTTTTCTTGTTATGGAATTTTATATAGTTTATTGAATTTATGGAAGCAATGGATTATTAATGTAGTTCATGAATTCGGAAGGAAGAAAATGTGTTGTGTTGTTTCCTTGAACTTGGAGGTTTCGGGTTTCATTATGTAGTGGATGGAATGTTGTTGAATTGTGTCAAAAGGGTTATTAATGTTAGAATGCGTTTGGAATTGCTTATGGATATTGTTGATGTGGTTGTTGGTATTGTTGTTGGATACTTGGCCGCGGTATGCCGGTATGTGATATTGACCGCTGGATTCTTGGCCGCGGTATGCCGGTATGTGATATTGACATTGATTCTTCGGACCCGATGTGATGTGATATTGCCGGGATTCTTGGCCGCGGTATGCCTCTGTGATATTGCCGCTGGGTTCTTGGCGCGGTATGTGTATATGTGATACCTCTTGACACGGTGTATATATCAATTGACCGTATATGTGGTATGTGATATGTGATAATATGATGATATGTCCTCGATCCCTCACTAGAGGGCGCCTATATGTGTGCATATGATATATGATTTTGACGGGATTATAATTAGTCGGTTAATGTCACTCATATTTTGTTCTATATATATGAGGCCGTTTTACAAAAGAAAGCTAAGTATTTTGGCATTCATTATCATATTTGTCTTCGGTCGATGTATGATTTGTACTTGGTTTGGTATTCGGATTTTTATGCTCATTTTCTGCACTCCTTACTTTGAAACTATATGACAATTCAATCATGATCCCAGCCGTTGATGGATAAAATGTAAACCAACTCTATATAATTCAATTAATACGACCTCGAACGATGTCGTGTGCATGAGGTGTCGATTTTGTAAGCGGCTATGTCGGAAATTACCTTATTATTCTGATGAACTACGAATTTCAACAAAGATAAAAGATGTTTGTTTCGGAAAAAAAAAAAAAGAAGATTTTTCATTATGTGCTAATGTCATATTTTGCGGGCCTATATGATTATGAGTACGACGAGAGTCAGTGGGTTCGCTCGGCTCTAAGTAAGGGTCGGGTGCCCATCATGCCTTATCGGAAATTAGGGTGTGACAGCAATACAATATAAAGTTAATAAGATAAATAGATAAGTTAATGAACCTCACGATTCTAGATAAAGACCATTACCACCGCCTCCTATTAACCCTCGAAATCATTATTATAATCCCCCAACCTTAAGGTAATTTATTAAATCACAATTTAATCATATTACACCGTTATTGTTTTAAGAGTCCACCTACTCACCTCGATATATCTAAGGAAATAAACCACTATCCCAACACTACACTAAAAACCCTCCCCCACCGAGCTTTCTTAACACACACGGTTTAATGGACAATGTTAACGACAATAACAACACATTATAATAATCAAAATGACTGTGATATAAACCGTAAACGCTTGTAACACTATCTTTGCTCGGTAGCCATGACCTACGGGGGGACCCATGGTGTCCATGTACCACTCGTTTCGATTCTCCATGAACGAACCTCGGACACGAGACATATCAATCCGTATACATTTATGTAATCAAAGTACTCGATCCCGCGCCACAAGGCCGATAACACAATGCATATTCATGAATTGCCTATTACCTTCGTATTTCGCATGAAAGGCGGAAAAAGGGATTCAATCATGATCCCGGCCGTTGATGGACGAAATGTTTCCATATAATTTCTTAGTTCAACAATAAGATATACGCACGATTTTTTAGCTTAAATACGAGGTATCTATATAGCGAACATCACTTCCTATTAAACTCATTGTTATAATAGCTCTAATTATATCCTAATTTAATCATATTACAAGTGAAAAATCCGAAGACCTAAGCAAGCAGAACTCTAAGAAATATACAATTAGCTAATCAAAGTCTAACTAAAGTAAATTGTAACCTATCTCTTTGGCGTGATATTTCATTCTCCATGAATTGCTCGTCTTCTTAACCTCCGTCTGAATCCATGAGCTGATATCCTTTGTACGGAAAGGTGGAAAAAAAGGGATTAGAAGGGTTTTCTTTTTCTTGGGGACTATGGTTTTTCTTTCATGAAGAACCCTAGGAGCAGCCCTTGAAAGTCTTATGTTGAAAAGGAGATAAAAATAGACTGAGTATCAAATTTTGGACACTGTTTTCGCGTGGACCGCTACGGCGGTCCACTGACCCCTATAGCGGTCCGCCTTAAATTCTGGCCCAACATTTTCCACATCTTCCGAAATTGATTTTTCCCACTCCTAACTCTTAAAAAATCTTATGAAGCTTATTAACTACCACCCTAGACTTAAATTGGGCAAGGTTTCGCGAAATGTTAAATAACGACCGGACGGGTCGTTACACTTTATAGCTGGTTTGTGAATTCCTATAGCCCATATACATGATTTCCCACCTCTGCCTGCTTGTTGGTGCCCATAACAATTTTAGTATAGTATTTTGAGCCCTGGACAGTGTCATGAACTCATTTTGGCCACAGTTAGGACTAACTGAATCTGTGATTGCTCTCATGCAAGTCTCTTGTCATTTGTGATTTGCTATGTCTACAGTTTGAACTATGTTTGCACTTATGTTGGCTTCACCCTCTCAGGAATTTGTTGATCCTGTCTTAGCTATTCTTTATGCCATAGTTAAGTTCTGTTTGACTTTATATTCATGTTAAACCTTCATGTTCTTCCTAGTTATGCCATGGTCATCTTCTGAGTCTCAAACACTTATTATGTCTTGCCTTAGTTATCTTTGCATTGCCTAAAGCTATGTGTTTTCTTCACCTTGTGTCTGATGAACTACTCTGTGGCATTTTTGCTTCTGTGACAATTGGCCTTGCATCTGGGTTTGATTGTTCAAGCTTTGGTCAGTAGCTAAAACTTGAGTTTGCAATTGTGTGGATTTCTGGGGAATTTGTGACTTGTACATGACTTGAATGTGGTGTTTAGAGTCAAGGTTAACTGAATGTGTAGTGTATATCAAGTGTATATGGAGGGTATGCCCTTTAAAGGGTTTTGCTCTTCATATATTAGTGATACACTGGTAGTATATATCATGTATATTAGAGACTTGACACCTAGAGCCTGTTTGGATGGGCTTAAAAAAAGTAGCTTATAAGCTGTTTTCAGCTTATAAGTTGCTTTAGTTAAGCTAAGCCAAACGGGCTCAATTATTTTTTTGGACTTATTTTAAGCACAAAATAATTTTAAGCTGGCCAGCCAAACACTCAAAAAAGTTGAAAACAACTTATAAGCCAATCCAAACGGGCTCCTAGTAATTTTGGAAGAAAACTAAGTAGTATATCAGTAGTATATTGTGTATACCACAGCTTTGACACTTAAAGAGAATTTAAGAAGAGAGTGAGTTTGGGCCCACTGCTTGGGCCCGTCATTTGTGATTTGTGTATCTGAGCTGCTACCATTGTTTTGGGCCTTCATTTTGCGATGTTAGAGACAGTTTTGAGTTGTTATTACATGGGCTTGGCCCAGATCTGATGTAATTCATTTTTTTGGGCATTGTAATAATTACGATTATAGTTTTAATCTCTTACTTAATTTAATTTGTGAGCATATACTAATGTCATGTATGTCCTTTACCTCTTTGTCCATCCAAAACCCGTTGGTGGGCCTCGCTAACGTGTCTAGATCAAGTCAACCCAACATTGGAGCAAAATGGAGCATACGTTGAAATTAAGACGAGACTGTATAAATGTCTTCCTTTTGGTCTTGGTCGGCCCAAATTCTCTACCTCATTTAAATTATGTGCTTTAAATTGATTATTTACCTAATTATTGTGCCAATTGGAACCCTTATGAGATTGCCACATTTTAAAATCGCCAAAAAATGAATTTGCCACGAAAGATAAGACTAAATTTGAGGCATTAATACAAATTGGGACTGATTTGATTAAAGGACTAAAACTGCCGACTTTTATGAAGTTTGGGACTGATTTGAACATTTACAAAAAACTATGGACTTGGACGTGTGGACTGATTTGGACAAAACTTATGAGACTAATTATGATTACTTAGACTTAGGCTAAAAAATAAAAATTGACTAAAACTTAGAAAAAGATAGAAATAAAAATGGACTATATATATATATATGTATGTATAATATTCTATGGACTATAATAGTATACCTAACTTATTTTCTTAAAAACTATTTTCCTATGCTCTAAATATTTTTCAAAACTATTTTTGGGTGGACTTAAGTAGAGTCTTACTTAGGCTAAGAGCCTTTAGTTATTAGTCTAAGTGTTCTAGTCCGACACCCTAAACACCCAATTTTGGGTAAAAAATTTTCACTTTTAATTCTTGAAACGTGGTATATTTTGCATAAATGACTAATTTCTGTTTGCGGAAATATGAAACTAAACTGTTTTTATCACAATCAATTTATATTCACAAAGGCATACTATTAGAACCTGTAGGTCAACCGTATTTTACGGATCCTTAATACCGGAATGCCTAACACCTTCCCCGAGGGATCACCAGAACCCTTACCCATACTTTGGTTAGATTAGGATTCTTTTAAGACTTAACTTCTTTAAATGAACCCTTTTCGAACTGGTTTTTCCTAATTTCCTAAAAATTAGGTGGTAACTCTAAAATAAGTCCATTTAGAGCACCATCCACGTAGAAGTATATTTTTTCCTTTTTTCCGGTACGATTGATAACCGTACTTCCCCGGGACACTTTCCTTTTTAAATGAGGCAAGTGCAAATACGAATCGGAAAAAATAGAACCGCTACAATCTTTATTGGGCAACTACTCTGTCTGTGTGTTTCACTAATGGCTTGCTCACCTTTATTCTGTTCATGTTTTATTGCTCTAGTGGCTCCGAATTAATATAGCTGAACTTCTTACCAACTGTATTTTAATTTATTTTCGATAATGGCAAAATGGGAAATTTGATTTGTTAGATGAGCGATGCTGTTTTTAATGGGGAAGGATGACGTTGGTTTGTGCACCACTACTGATTGGGTAACTTGGTCCGCCAAGCTGTATATGAATCCTGTTGCTAACATGTTGTGAAGATTTTTAAAAATTGTTCTATTTCACAGGGGGTGGGACTTGGTTCTTAGGGGGAACATTGTTTCTAAATTTGTCATCATCAAAAAGGAGGAAATTGATAGGACTAGGTGCATTCTACATTTTGATGATTGTCAAACTGCTGGAGAAACTCTCTACATTTTGACGATTATCAAATTGTTGTAGAAACAGAGAGAGATCTGGTTTGAGATTTTTTCTCTCTGTACATCGTATAGTCGGCGAATAACAAGCTATGTAAGTTGCACCGCCCATTGTACAATTGTACAGGCGGTCTTTGCGGCCCATGCCATAAGTCAACATGCAACATGGGATGAGTGATCTCCATCACACCCACATGCTCCCCAATATATATATATATATATATATATATATATATATATATATATATATATATATATATATACAACATGTTCCAACATATTGGGTATCACTTGAAAACCTAAAACTATCTTGTGCAAACCTTGCCTCCACAAGCTCTCAAGAGCAAAGCTACTTACAAGTCGAAGGACACATCCAGACACCAGATTATGTCTATGTTCTTTAGGTTTTTGTGAGTCTTTGTTTACTTGATCTTTAAATTGTAAACCTGCTCTTCTCTTTTAAGAAGTTGTTGTAGGTATTTTGAATTGTCAAAGGTTGCTTGTAGGAAGTTTATCTTCACAAGATTTTGAGTGGTACACTAGGCTAGAGTTAGTCTAGGTGTATTAGAGTGTCTTTGACTAAGCGTTAGTCAAGAGTTGCTTACAATAGGGGTATTGTAAGGTTGAGGGATTAAGTGTGTTAGTTTCTACATTGCAAGAGTTGTAATCTGAAATTGCTCATTGTAGTGAAGTTGGAAATCTTAGGAGGTAGGTCGTGGTTTTTAATCCTTTGAGTAAGGAGTTTTCCACAGTAATATCTTGTCTATTTACTTCTACACTGTTTCAGGAAACTAGTGGATAATTAGGTCCCTCATATACTATTTGGTGGATGCATAGCCTACATCAGATCCAAACTCAAATTGTATTGTTGCACATCATTGATCAATGGAAATAATTGTTAATTTAAAAAAAAAAAAACTGATAGTAGCATTTACAAAGCGTATTTTACGGGACCACCCCCCCCCCCCCCCCCTACACACACACACAAATCAACTCCCTCTTTCACCTATTTATAAGTAATTAATATACCTTAAAACAAAATGTTGCATGTGATGTAATCTCACTGAAACGTTTTCTTAAATTTAACCGACTCTTTGATAGTGAAAATAAAGGAAAAGATAAATCTCGTTCAACACATTTTTCTCGATTAACCCCTATGCCATATGATATTTTTCATGTGAAAATGGATGAAAATAAGTAGTACAAGTAAACTATAGGTAATAAGAAATACTCTCTAACCAACAAAAAAATAAAAAAAATTAGTTAAGTATTAATAAGGTGCCTATTAATAATGATAATACCTACTTGCACTCGATGCAGCTGCCTCAGAGGCTTGTAGAAATATTTTCTCACCTTGTGGCCTTCCTTCCCGGAAGCCTTTTGCCCCCAGCCTCTAGCAAGAGATATTTTCTCCACACAAAAATAAAAAGTAGACAAATAATAAAAAAAAAAAAAAAAAAAGAAGAAAAAACCGATGTCTAAACTTCCTTCTTTCTTCCACCAAATAATACAAACTAACTTTTTTCCTTGCAAATTTTCTCCAAAATTCCCAGTCCACAGCCAATTAATCTCTTTCAGACTCTCAGGTTTGCAATTCTTAATTTTAATATTGTTATTGGCAACCCCATTTCAAGCTAGGCATTGGCATGCCTGCAAATGGCAAATAATAACCTTTTTAGTTGGTGAAATCGTAAAACAATAAGATTCGTCAGAAAAGGGCATAATAGTTACTTTTTTTCTGTCTTGATATATTGAAAATCTGAGAACATAATTTCTCTTAAGGTAACGTGCATATGTTGTTCTCAATTCATGTGGAGATCTGATAAAAGGGTACGATTATTCGACGTTGGGTGTATGACTGGCTCAATCTAGAAATTCACCTAGCCTGCAGAGAAAATTAAATTTTATCCCATGAGTTTCATGTATCTTGGGAATCATGTTTGTTCCATCACCTTTAAATGTTGTTTTTATTCAGTTGATGAATTGAGAAGCTGGGCAAAATAAATATTCTAAAACATGGCTTATCATGTTGCAAATAGGGCACAATCATCTTCTTCTTCTCAACCGCCTCTCGTCCAAAAACTAACTGATGATCCTGTAAACCCCAAGAATGCGCAAAGTAGTGTCACGTGTGTTTATCAGTCTCATATTGGGGGCTATTGGCGCAATGTGACTGTTATATGGAGCAAGAATTTAATGAATCATTCCGTGACCCTAACGGTCGATAGTGTGGAAAGTGATTATCATCAAACATGCAAGATTGATCTTAAACCTTGGCATTTTTGGGCCAAAAAAGGATACAAGACCTTTGAAGTTGATGGGAATCAATTGGAGGCATATTGGGATCTAAGATCAGCAAAATTTTCTGGAAGTCCAGAACCATGTTCGGATTTTTACGTTGCCTTAGTTTCCGAGGAAGAGGTTGTGTTATTGTTAGGGGATTACAAGAAAAAAGCCTACAAGAAAACCAAATCAAGGCCAGCCCTTGTGGATGCTTTGTTGTTTTACAAGAAAGAACATGTTTTTGGCAAGAAAAGTTTCTCAACAAGAGCTAAATTTGATCAAAGAAAACAAGAAAGTGACATTGTGGTAGAGAGCTCAACTTCAGGGCCTAGGGATCCTGAAATGTGGATAAGCATAGATGGGATTGTTTTGATTCACATAAAAAATTTGCAATGGAAGTTCAGGGGAAACGAAACCGTGTTAGTTAACAAACAACCCGTGCAAGTCTTCTGGGATGTGCACGCTTGGTTGTTTTGTTCACCGGGGTCCGGTCATGGTCTGTTTATTTTCAAGCCGGGGGCGTCTGAGGACGACAGTGACAGGGAAGAGAGTAGCGTGGGTGGTGGCAGCGATTGCAGTGACCATAGCAAGTATTATTCGACGTTAAGCTACTCCAAAGCATCGCCATTTTGCCTCTTCTTGTATGCATGGAAGATTGAGTGAGGGCTAAGCACACCATTGAATGTTGAGAATTGCTAAAAGTGGTATAAAATCTAAGAATTATAAGCATGAACTTCCAGTTTCAAAGAAATTGTAACTGGATAAGCAAATGTCTTGTGGAGATCAGCAGAGTAAAGCTAAATTTCTTGGTGTTTTCACTCCAAATTAATGTGAATTTTGTGAAAATATTATTCGATATAACGCTATGCTTTTTTCACCTTGGCGGATGCAGAGTATGTGCATGGGGGCGGGCATACTCCCTCCTATATGTATAGTCGGACAATTTAAGAAATTTAGTTATATTTATGTTTTGCCTGCACCAATTGTTATTGAGAATATAATGAGTTTTGTGGTATTTCGCATTCACTGAACTAAAATCTTATTAGCTCTGCTTTTCATTTCTTCTTGATGATTGACCCAATTGTTCTTCAATTTTCTATCAACTTAGTTAGAGACCTCCCGGTGCGAGACCATGTTCTGGTCATACGATCAAGTTGTTGGATGCCCGGCTATTTTCGAACATTTAAAACGTGTAACCCTTTTTAGACGTTAACCATATTGAACCCATGAATTGTGTGGAATAATCCATCCGTCCATCCATCTTGAGTTAATTTTACGCGTGATCAATGAACTTTACACACTATATAAAAAAAAGGTTTTGATTCAAAATTCACCGGCTTTAAATTCTTGAGATAATTGTGAAGTCTTACACCATGTCCTCTTCATGTTTCCCTTTCATGACAACATTGACACCTTTCTTGCCAACACAAGCAGCAAAAATGTGCCACTGAACTGATAGTTAATTGTTTGCTAGGCTTGGTAGAACAAGGCCTAACTGGCTATGACAAATTGAGACAATGATTTAACTCTTGGGCCCAGATAAGAGGTCCTAGGTTCAAATCTCACAGCCTATGCAAACAGTTAACAACTGCGGTCCTAGCAAAGATCAAATTTTCAAAGAGTATATTATCAATTTTTGGATTCAAATCTCACGACCGCCAACAAAAAAAAAAAAAGTAAAAATATAAATGTTCCACGTGTTAGGCCAGTGAAAAAGAATCAGGCACACATGTGAGAGGGCGTGTCCCACATTTTATTAGAAATGTTACTTAAGTGGAATGATTTTGCCACTGCTAATAACTTTACAGATTTCAGAATAGAAAGGTTAATTGTTAGTACTTCTCGAATTATGCTTTGAAACTCAGAATCATAATAGATCTCGAACTTTTATATTGAATTACATTGAAATTGTACAAAAGCTTAAGAATAGGAAAAGGGTGGAAAGCCAAGAAGGTAGTTTCAGATATACCCTATAAAGGGTCTAAGTTTAGGATTTTCATAGTGTAGGAGTTGAAAGCGTTTGTCATAGTACAAAGGTGTTTTGTGTAATTAACCCTAGTTTTTATTATGACGTTATTTAAAAGATAACTATAAAATAACGTTCATAAAACATGGGATTAGTAACAGTGAGAATAATGCAGGTTACTTGCTATAATAGATGTAAAAATACTAATAAAAAGAATCTAGCAATAACTATGCATATTATAATTACATCCATTTTCATCAAAGGTAAACAATGGACACTGGAGTCCCATGCAATCTGACAATTTCTTGAGTATATAACTTGATGTAATCTCTGCTGAGTCGGTGGTTTTCACGGGCAAGAAGTGCGCTGACTAGGTAGGTCGGTCTATGATCATCCAAATCGAATCATGCTTCCAATATGAGCAAGCTAAACCTGTTATGAAATCCATATTTATCATTTCCCATTTCCACAGGGAAATATCAATATTCTCAGCCAACCCACCAGGCCTCTAGTGTTCGATTTTCACTTGCTAACAATTTGGAAAGTTGGCCACATAGTCTGTTACGTTCTTTTTCATGTCGTTCCACCAATAAATACCTTTGAGGTTATGATACATCTTTGTCAAACCAGGATGAATAGAGTACCTGGAATAGTGGGCTTCTGACATGATTCTCTCTCTAGGTCTATCTATACCTGGGACTCATAATATGCTTTGGTACCTCAAGGTACCATTATCTCCCCTTTGTTCAAAAGTCGTCATCTTGTGCTTGTGAATCTCCTATTTGAGCTACAATAAGTAGGGATCATTAAAATGTTTCTCCTCTTTTGCCATACTACTAAGAATGATTTGGCTCTGTTCTGTACAACAACTCTACCATCTTCGGGGTCCAAAAGTCGAACTCCTAGATTTGCTAAAGGTTGAGCTTCTTTCACCATAATTCTCTTGTCTTCCTCAACATGAGGTAAACTTCCCATACTTGATTTCTTTCTGAGGTACTTCACGAATTGTGCACTAAGTCTTTGACCAGCACCCTGAAGATTGGAGTCTCATGCAATGGTACCATCCACAAAATACATGACTTGGCATAATATCATAACATTCTGTGATCTCCTAATCGACAATAACTAATCTTGACACAAGTCTATCGATGATCATTCTACTCACTTCGTGCTTCTTATGCACGCGAGGAACATTCCTTATGGTGACTATCTCCTTATGCCCTTATCACTGAACTGTGGTTCTTCATTTCTCATGCTAACCGTTTGGATTCAAATATTCTACTGGACTTACTGACGATGTACACCTCTCTCCCTTAGACCAAAGGTTAAGGTCTTATACTTGTGGATCCTTGTCCTTTATCTTCTTCAATTTTTCTTGCTTTACATTACTGATGACTCATCTTTCGACCCACTTTTGAGTAACTGTCCTAACTAGGAAAACTGAATTACTTACCTGGACTGGGATCTAAATTACTTACATGGACTGAATTACTGGCATATTCTGCCTAACAACTAAACTTTGCTCACATTATCAGTGTTAAGCAAATCCCTTTTTTGATAACTATTAAGGTTATTCTTTTGTAGTTTGCTCTCTTATTACCTAGTTGGTTTTTTTCCACTGCTACTGTACTTCGGGTTTAACTTTAACTCTTTGGGTTCTAACATGCATTCAGTGTATTCAAAATGTTACCTACTCACTACTGTTAACTTGACTAAGTAAATCAAATCGTACCTCTACTAGCTCTGCTGAAATTGCTAATTCACTGTATCAACTCAAAACTTACTTAATGTTCTTCTACTAACCACCTGCTAGCATTATATTTTCTTGTTCTGCTCTGAATAACTAAAGTGAAGCATAAGATTATTTCTAACTTCTCTCATCACCCGACCCTATTTTATGGTCACATACTATATTTTCTGAACTATAGACATAGGTCACACTTAGGGAAATTTCATCTATCTTATACAAAATTAGAATACCTAACCCCGAACTTTCTATACACTAGAGAATCATATATGACTATCCACATCCGGGGTAAACACTTACTCATATAGCCTAAGAGGGAACTTTCACATCTTCTTATCTCATAATAATATCTGCTTCTTATAGTAACTTACTAATGTAGTACTTTCTAGTTCTGATCTGAATAAGTCTGAACAAATTAAAATTGTTCCCTGAAATTCAATATCGTGTGCTCTTGGTTCTTATTTCATAGTCATATATTCTTAATCATGTGCATGAGACATACAAAAAGCACATTTTTGGTTATATCAAACTTTTCTGACTCCTAGGTATTTTCCCCTTAGGCTCTTTTCTGTCCAGAATTTTAATAATCAATCCTATACTCGTTGCGGCTAAATTCTTAACCTGTTACACCGTGGGGTCTGACATCTGAGCTATAATCATCCTACATGCGGCTTCATCTAAAAAATAAAATGAAATTATTTTGTGAGGTAAAGCACATACGGATATACTACCATGCACAAACTAGTCTTTCAGAGTATACCATCATCTGATAAATCACTTCCTACGACATCCGACTAGTCTTGGGTCTTCACCCAGACTTAGAACATATGAAGATTTAGTTATATTCATCATTGCTTACACCTTCCTTTAGCACCAAGAGGTATCACTGTATACTCACAAGTCATAAGAATCCGGATACACTAAAAATTGGAAATCTGGTTATTAAATAATTGAGTACTGGCGAACTAAATAACCATAACTCTGCTAACTGGAGGGTTGCATAACTGGTAATTGAGATAAGCTGATGGCCGAAAATATAATAACTGCTTTTGAATTCTGATAAGGGTTATGCTCTAGTCTGTAGTAACTATGCATTTTATCTCACTTTTAATATCATCTCAAGTCTCATTCGTTACTATCAGACACTTCACAATCATACCCCAATGGGTAATCATCCTCACGCGGACCTTGAACTCCCTGTTCGTCTCTTGCGCATTTGATACATACAAAATTAGATAGGAAAAGAAGGTTATTTATAGCTCTAAGCTTCATGGCATGATCTAGAGTAGAAAGAAGTGGAACAATCCTAAATGTCTTGGTGGTCAGCTGTTTACATGTGTGGCATGCACACACATATAAAAATGAACCCACTGGACACGGCTTCATACACTCCCTAGGATACTTGAACTTATTGCTCTGATGCCAAGCTTTGTCACGCCCAACACCTGGGTCTGGATGTAACATGGCACCCGGTGCCTAACTATATGTGACCGAGCAAACCAACTAGTTGGTTGAATCAACATATGATAACAAAACATACTGAATGCGGAAACAAAACTAACATATGCTGATATACTAAAAGTCTGACTATATAAATCACTGAATGTTGAAATACTGAGCAAAGTCTAAACATAACAAAGTTGCCAATCATGGCTAACATAAAAAAAAAACATGCGACTCTGACTAACGACTACCCTAGTCTATGAAGCCTTTGAAGAGTACTGAAAATACTGACTATTTACCGGGACAAGGCCCCCAACATACCTGTCTGTCTAAAATACTGAAAACATGACTGTAATAAGGATAACGCCTCGAAAGAACTAGGGCTTATCGAGCAGCTGATACGAGAATACTAGCGAGCTGATCCGTCGTCCTGTAAATCAATACTTGCATCGTGAAATACAGGCCCCCGCTAAAAGGGACGTCAGTACATTTGAATTGTGCCAGTATGTAAAACAACTGAATGAAAGAACTGTAAGTGGGGTGCTCGGGAAAGGGCAACCCAAATCAATAAACATGTATATGTACTCTGAAACTGAAACTGATAGCTGAAATGAACAAAATAAGTAAAGTTATGAGTACTTCTTGTTCTGAATGTGGAATCACCTGTTTATAACATGTGGCCTTGGGCCCATATAACTTGTGGCCTCGGGCCCATATAACGTGTGGCCTCAAGCCCATATAAATGCACAAGTCTGTGGCCTCAGGCCCAAGTATACATATACATAACTATGGCCTTAGGCCCAAAACACAGATGTCCAACATAAAACAAGTTACATAAAAGAACTGAGAATCATGCTGATAAGTACAATGATGACATACTGAACAATGACTCACTGAGACATGTATTCATACTAAAGATTCTGATATGGACTACGAACTATTACTATACTGAACTGAGACATGAATTCATACTGAGATTCTGATATGGAGTACTAACTATTACTATATACTAAACTGAGACATGAATTAATACTGAGATTCTGATATGGAGTACTAACTATTACTGTACTGAACTGAGACATGGATTCATGAACTATTCATGGGATTTAAAGTAGTACTTTTACATAAGCATTTTGTGGTCTGTGACTAAGACTCATGGGATGTCAAACATGAGCTTATACTGATTACGTACTGAGTTCACAATATTCAGAATGATAGTCATGAACAACTACGAAACTATATTCTCAGAGGATAGAAGTTCTAAACTTTTCATAAACTAGGGCATAATCTCTATTTCTGATGTATTTGTAATAATCATGATGAACGAGGCGTGGGGAAGATCAATAATATTCCCACACATAGAGATTTAGCCTTACATACCTGTAATTGCTTCAATTTAACGAACTAAACTGCTTTTCTGATGAAAAACACCAAAACTCTAGCTTTGAATCGCTTGAGAAGGATTTACCTTGGAAATCCTATGTTTTGGTTGAAGAATCATGTTACTAATCATGAATTAATGCTAGAATTACTTTCGAATTGTTAGAGCGATCTTACCTTGACGTTGGAGGATGAGGAGAGGAGAGAAATGACTGCTTAGAGGTTTAGAACGAAGTTGGAACATCAAAAATGACATAAAATCGTCCAAGGGTCGCTTTTATAGGCCTGGGGTGAAGTACCCCTTGGCTCTCTGAGCGAGCTCCAAAGAGAGCTCACCCCTCGCTGTGGACCTCGCTGAGCGAGCTCAAACCTCACTTTGGCCCTCGCTCAGCGAGCTCCAACTCGCTTTGGTGCATGTCAACTGCGCTTTAGTAAAATGGGCATAACTTTTTGTACAAAGCTCCCCTTGAGCTCCACAATATATCGTTGGAAAGGTATTTCAAAGAAATACAACTTTTATGTTTTAAGTTTTCTCAAATTAGTAACATATTTTCACAAAATGAAGCTAGAAGACAGACCTTTCATAAACTTAGTAGATTCTTTCGAATCCTATGCACCTCACTATCTATCTTGATTCAAAAACAACTATTTCCACCCAAACTCATCTCGATGGGACATCATATGGCTAATATGTCATGTTAGCACTCATTTAACACATTCACACCTATTTCTTATTTACAGAGTGTTACACTAGGCATCAACTAACATTTATCTCAAAATGCAGTTTAGTTTTACTTGAACATGAGTAGGAAGTATTAGAAAAAATATAAATACATCAGCGCTATGCAAACCCAATGATATCATATCTTTCATAAGCAACAAGTGTTATGAGTTTTTTTAATAGGCCTACTACCAAATTATGCGTAGAGATGTACTTCATGTTCACTTCTCTATGTACAACTATGTCTCTAACACAAAATTACACTTAATATCAATATGTTTTATATTCTCAATTGCAAGAAGAACATACTCAGATTTAGATTTTCTCTCATCTAAATATTCCTTAATTCCATGACAAGACAAGAAATATCCTGTTGTGCCTTTAAAATACCTTTGTATCATCTAACTGCTTTCCAGTATTATTTTCTAATTAAGTATGAAGACGCATCCTCTCACTCGAGATTTCGCCTCTAGAAATAGAAGTATTTATGGGCCAACAATACATGACGCTTCAAGCCTTATGCTTGAGTTTGAGAACCCTTTGTTCTCAATAACTTTAAGATCCAAAATGTCAATCAACTTCACTTGGTTTGATTTCACAGACACCATTTCAATTTTCATTGTTGTAACTATTTATTCTTAGTGGTATGTAAGAACCTACATTACACTATGTGGCTCTTTTCATCAAGTGGAGTAACTATATATGATTACCCTTCAATATCAAATAGATAATGGAGAATGCAAGGACGACTCGTGCGTCGAGGTTGAGATTGACAAGCTGATTATCAATTAATTAGTTACTCCCACTGGGACCAACAATATTAAATGAATTCTGTTTTGATGGTTTATATTGGTATGGTAAGAACATATCCTTTATCACCAACTGAATCCACCTAAATCCATTAGAATATATACAGCAGAAGCAATTCGGTCTGTAGTTTCATAAAGAGATAAGACATGACCTATCTCACTCTACTTAGAAAAATAATCCATCACATGATCCAAATTCAGTTACAGTGTTGTAGACCTTCACTTATGAACATACTACACTTTGGACTATAAAGAGTATCATGAATAAATACAATTCCTTCCCCTTGGAAGTAATATTCCTCGGTTGTCATCTATCCATAACTTATATGGAGTAAAAGTAACTAACTTTAAAGGATTGGATCACATTTGTTAGACTAGATTAATCGTAATGGAGTATCGGCTCCTTAAATTTTCCAAATAGTTTTCATTTATTTGTTAGCTAGACAATATTAGTAAGTAGACAAATCTACTTTATCTATAGCACCAAGTAAACCTTGTTTTGCTAAACAACTCTTTCGTTGTTAACCACTATGGTCAAGTCTAGCATGCCGTATATTTGCATCAGCAATTGACGCAAATAAGCATAAATAAATATTCTTACTGAAATTATAAATAATACCCAGTATATTAAAACCATCACAGGAGTAACCAACACCATAATTAACTCGTATGTGACAAAATACAAACACGATACATTATGAGGCATCACAGACATATCTAAAGCCTTAAGAGTCTTTTGCTCTATTGTAGGCCATACCGGATATTACGTCACTATTCAGCGTTTCACTTATGTTAAGCTCGGAGACTAATATTCTTGCAGCAGTTGAAATATATTAATAACAAAGTATAAACTATTTGAGACATCTATGCACATTTTTAGAGCCTAAAATTCATATATATGTTAATCCATAAAATAAGTCATTATATTAAAATTTATTTCACATTAGATTCGGAATCGAAAGTTCACTATGTTCCCAATCATCATCCAAATTCTAATGTTCAATGAATCTAACATAATCAATTATTTAAGGAACAATTATCTTAAATTACTTAAATTCAAGACTAAATATATTCAGTAATTCTATAAAAAATAAGAATATAATAGCATAAAACATTAAACTTAAATTTCAACAAGAACACAAGTGTGCGGGCTTATGCAAATAAAATGTCACAGACAATTACACAAAATAAGTGCACCTTGAATTACTTAGTCTGTAACACATACAGAAAAATTTGAACTGCCCATAAATTCACACACTTATAAACTAGTACTGACAAACTTTTATATGATGTCAGTCAATTTCCTGTAACATATACAAGAATTTTATCCACCAAACGTTTTATGTATTTTATATATATATTATATATATATATATATATATATATATATATATATATATATATATATATATATATGATACTCTTGAATAGAGTTCCTTTCAAATACTGGAACATGCAAAATGAGAAAAAATCTTGATCTCCATATTTTGTCTTTTCTTCTATATATAATTCACATGAGTTTTCACCCATTTTGTTCTTCACAAGAAATAAAAATGATAGGGAATGATCCCACATTAACTTGAAAAAATTATAAAAGAAATCACTACCATAACAATACTTTGTTTTGGTAATAAAAAAAAAAAATCACTCCACATACGTGGCACTGGGGAAACAATGCCACAGAGAATCACTTTCTCTCTATTGCAAGTAGAATCAGTGTTATGCTGATATATGGGACCTTGATAGTGATATTCTTGTAATTTTTTCACAAATGTTGTTGCTTGATGGTTGCTTCGTGGTTGAGGATATTCGAGAGCGTTGTGGAATGAGGCCAAAATGAGAAGACAAGATTATCAAGACTGGTTATATAGTTGATCAAGTACATCGAGACTTATTGTTACTAGAAAACCAACTTCCTTTCTTCATCCTCACCAAGCTTCATGACATGGCTAAGGACGTTGAAATATCATTCACAAAGTTAGTGATGCTCTATTTTGTTCGAAAACCGAATATGACCAATGCATCCTTTCTAGAGACGGAAGGTAATGAAAAAAATATCAAACATTTACTTCATGCAGTACACATGTCATGCCAAACTTCATAAATGAAAACTAGCCTAACCGAGAATCCTAGCATGGCAACAGAAAACTCCAGTAAAAGTTTATATGGGATCCCTTTACGAATAATTAGGACTAAGGACACGCCAAGTAATAAGGACCACATAGCGTGTCATAAGGTCATGCCCAATGCAACAGAGCTTTCCGAAGTTGGAGTTAGCTTTGAAAAAGTCGGATATACTTATACATGGTTGGATGAAGACAACTTTGGAGATAGTACAAGTTTATTCGATATTAAGTTTGAAAATGGATCAATGAAAATCCCTTATTTTGAAGTCTTTGATGAGCCTGTGTAATCTTATTGCTTACGAGCAACAGTCGTGTGATGTAATTCTTGCATATTTCTGTGATTATATAGCTTTCATAGATTATCTTATCGACTCAGACAAAGATGTGAGTTTGCTTTGCCAGAAAAGATTAATCAAGAACGAGATAGGAGAGGACAAAGAAGTGGCTAGACTCTTTAACAAAATTGGGAAAAGGGTCATGGTTTCAAATAACTTTTATTATAAAGAAAAATGCAGAAAAGCAGTTCAACATTGTGAAAAACCATGGAACAGAATGAAGCAAATTTGAGGCACAATTACTTTAAAAGTCCTTGGGCAGGAATTTCAACTGTGGCAGCCATTATACTCCTCTTACTCACACTTACACAGACAGTTCTATCTTTGATAAGAACTCTTAAGAAGTTGCCTTAGTTGTATGACATTGTTGATTTGTTTTGATAGAAACTAAGCATCCACCAAACAGTATAGAGAACCAGGTTCTCTATCTATTTCCTAAAGCACACAAACAGAAAGTAAATAAGACAAGATATTTATGTGAAAAACTCCTTGCTCAAGGGATTAAAAACCACGACCCAGCGGAGTGGGATTTAAACTTCACTAATTGAGCAACTTAAAGATTACAACCTTTTGCAACCTAGGAATTAACCTCTCAATTCCTCACCCCTTACAATAACTCTATTATAAGCTACAACCCTTGACTAACTCTAGCCAAGCAACCAACCCAACCTTGACTAACTCTAGCCAAGCACTCAAACACACCTTGACTAACTATAGCCAAGAAACCAAAATAGCAAAGGTTGAAACCTTCCTACAATGACACTTCTCAAAATTATAGTAGGATTACAAACAAAGAGCAAATGACAAAGACTTAACAAACCTAGGACTTAAGATATCTTCAGTTTTTGGGATCTGATCCGTTGAGTTTGATGAAGCTTTGTTCTTGATAGAACAAAACGAGCAGTGGAGGCTACACTTTGAGAATGTGATTTTCTGATTTTGCAAGTGTTAGGTTAAGCATCGTAACATGTTGTATATATATTGGGGAGCATGTGAGAAGCATGTGACCATGGATAGGGAAATTTCATCTTTTGGTATTGGCCTTTAGCTGCAAGTTTGGCCTTTAGCAAACTGCAAGGCTGCTGTAGTTCTGCCAATCAGCACATTAACGGTACCGCAACTTTACAGCTATAGCTTGTTGACTGTACCACATTCAGGGGCCCGATCGAGTACCTGGTCCCTCAAGTGTTTGTAAAATCATCAAAGAACAAAATGGCGTAACTTATCAATTTTCTCCTTTTTGATAATAACAAACCCATAAATGAAATTCACCCTAAGAACCAAGTTCCCCACTTGTTCCCCCTGCGGATTTGACTGTAACACATCATTTCCTTAGACTAAGTTACAACTTGTATTAAGAAAGTAAAACAAAACCTAGAAGGTTTCACATTTTTGCAAAAGTGGCCGAGGGGCCTATTTCGGGCAACCGTAACCCCTTGATTAGTTGAAAATTTAGAAAAGGTTCCTGAATCAAAGTTATAGTACGTGGAAATACCTTTCCATCTGTCACGACCCAAATTACCAATCGTGCGGGCACCTACCTTATCATCACTAGCAGGCGAACCCTTACCCGTTAACCCATTAATCACTAGCCAATTTTAACTTCTTTAATCATTTATACTCTAACAATCAATAAATAAGTGAATGAATAAATAGTCTGACCAAGTCATAAATAATAAATAATATAAGTGCGGAAGTCTTAACTATTACACCCCAAAAATCTGAAAGTCATCGTACAAGCACTCTAACCAACAATGTCTAAAGAATGAAATATATGCCAAATATAATAATAAATAATGTCTGGAATTTAAAGTAGACATTTGGAAAGAGAGATCTTCATATGGCATGGCATGGGTAGAAGCTCACCCTCGGATCTGATCGAACAAACTAGTTTCAAGCTAGAGATGTAGTCTGGATGAAATCTCTGGAACACGATTTGCACTCGAAAAGGGTGCAGCAGGTAGTATCAGTACAAACACTATGTACCGGTGAGCATGATAGGCCGACTAAGATTAGTTCACGTATATAAGCATAAAATCAACAAGATAAAAAGATAAGCACTTAATACTCAAATCTAAGTCACAGAATATCCCATAATAGAGTCACAACCTAAGATGAAGCTTTTAAACCACAAGTCTATCAAGTCTTAAAAATCTCACCTGATAATCACAAGTCCAAGTTCCATCCCTAGGTAGAGTCACTAATCCATAATTTAACTTAGTCAATCATCATATTTATATCAATATAGACATTCAACATGCATACCAAAATTAGAACCAAACGAGCATATCATAATGCAGAATAAAATGTAATGATGTACAATGCAAAAATATGATGAAGTGCATGCAATGCAATGCACTGGCCAAATACCTCACTCCTCAGTCACTCATCACTCGTGTACACACATGTTTTGGTGTCTTTGCCCAATAGTCATGACCTGCAGGGGACCTATGCTGTCCATGTACCACTCGTTTTGGAACAAACCTCAGATCACGAGCTCACAACTAGGCCACATCCTCACCCTAGTCAAATGTGCCTTTTCATCTCTCTCTCTCTCTCTCTATATATATATATATATATGTTACTTTCTATGATCAATTATCAAGTAGTATATCATTTTCATCTAGAAGATCATATTAACTTCTCACCACAATTGTCATCAAATAATATCACAATTATATTAACTTCTTCACTAATTTCACATCACAATGTATGTCTCCACGTATTGCAGTTCTTTAGTATGTATGGACTATGAACAATTAGCAACATCAATGTCACACACAAGGCATCATGCCACAAGTCTTTCATGAATCGCTATCGAACCATTTCCATCATATATGAGTGTATGAATGCATAAATGAGTGTAAACATGGTAAACCAATGGAAACCAGTAAAGCAATAGTGAAGGTATAAGTCACAAAGCCATAAGTCATATCAAGACTTAGATCAACTCAACCATGAAATGGATTATACAAACCGTCTCACCCAACATAAGAGTCTATGTCCCTCTTTACTTCCACATATAGAAAGTACGACTCACAACTAAGTCTTGTATCATCAAGATGCTCCATTTTTCTATATATTATAATCAACAGTAAATCATACATCAAGTTTTCATCTATGTACTATCATAAGTATATAAATCACGATTCAGATTTAAACTCATTATCCTTTCTTTCTCCGATGATATGTGCCACAATAAGAGAGAATTTACTATAACTCGTAGCACAACACAACAATTTAGGTAATAAGTCTAATCACAATAACAAGGCAACAAGCCACCATCAACCAAACTAATAGAAATCCATCCCGAATTGCCATACTATGAATACAACTACACCTTCACAATGTGTAAATAACGGTGACAAGCCCACATAATCAATCAATCAATACCAACCTAGGCATATCAAACCCAACTCTATGTCCGAAGACTTGATCATGTTTTTTTCCATCAATTCTACACAATATATACGTTTCGCTTATCAAAGTCTGCCTATGATGCTCACCGGTATATATTATTTTTACTGATACTACCTTGCTGCACCTTTTTTAAGTGCAAAATCGTGTTCCAGAGATTTCATCCAAACTACATCTATAGCTTGAAGCTAGTTTGATCGATCAGATCCGAGGGTGAGCTTCTACCCATGCCATGCCACCTGAATATCTCTTTTTCCAAATGTCTACTTTAAATTCTAGACATTATTTATTATTATATTTGAGATATATTTTATTCTTTAGATATTGTTGGTTAGAGTCATTGTACAATGACTTTCATATTTTGGGGGTGTAATAGTTAAGACTTCCGCACTTATATTATTTATTATTTATGATTTTGTCAGACTATTTAATTATTCACTGATTTATTGATTATTAGAGTATAAATGATTAAAGGAGTTCAAATTGGCTAGTGATTAATGAGTTAACTGGTAAGGGTTTTCCTGCTTGTGATAATAAGGTAGGTGCCCGCATGATCGGTAATTTAGGTCGTGACACTTGGTATCAGAGCCTAGGTTCGTGAATCTCGTTGTACAAGGACGTGTCTAGTAGAGTCTTGCGGATCGGTACGAAGAGCTCCGTACCTATCTGCGGGAGGCTATGGGATGTTTAGAAAACTTCAACTTCTTTCATTCTTTCGTTCTACTTCATTCAAATTGGTATCTAGGCGATTCCAATTGGTATCTGTACTTTCTTGTCTTATCCTTCCACGAATGGTGGAAACCCCTTCCCTAAACTCTTATGTGAGCGGTTTGTGTTATGGCATGGCCTGGTATGGTACTAGATGCATCTTCCTGATTCGGACGCATGATCCAAGTTCAGTTTCCAGTAATGACTTGAAGTTTAGTTGTATGGGTTGTAATTTAGACTCGGTTATTTTGTTTGCATAATCTTGTAATGAAGAGAACATTGGAGCGAACAGAACGACCGTCGCAGCGGTCGACGGTTATAGTAAGCCGTGTTTTTAAATACTTAGTCTGAATTCTTTATTCATAAAACTCCAACATAGTTCCCAAGGAGCACTTAGGGCGATTTTCAAAGACTAGGGCAAGGAGACTCTTGAAAGGTAAGTCTTAAACCTTTACTTTGTTCATTCCATTGTCATCCTGATATTATACCTCATCTAAAGGGGTCTCTAATGGGGAATCGGGGACTAGAAAGCCCTAGAACGTAAGAACCCTTGTGATAATTGATGGGTCATGAATATTATTGTTAGTTTATCATCCAAAAGCATGGATTATTACTTGTTAGTTGCGAATTCAACCTTTAGATACATGAGAATGGTGATTTAAGACTTAGGGTAACTTGAAGAGTTCTTGAATTTGTTTCTTCTGAGGGTTAGTTCCCTTGCCTTATTTTATAAGTATCTATCATCTTAGGCTTAAATTAACGGTGCAAATGTATGGGAACTAGGTGGAGAAGATGAGTTTCTACCTTAGCATTGAGAATTAAATAATAGGCTTTAAATATTAGTTTAATTGGTGAGTCTTGCCAATAGTATGATGGGATTTCATGAAGTAGTAAATCATAAGCTTAAATCTCTAGTATAGACTAAGATTGATTAAGGATAAAAAGAGGGATCGTTTGAAACAAGAGCTAATAATTTGAGAGTTATGTTGAGGTTGTACAATGTGAAGTCGACTTGAGGGTTATATATGAATTGGTAAGTTCTAGTATGTCATAGGCTATATGGGACATTAGTTGGATAATAGAATTGAAGACTCTAGTCGTTGTTATGTTACTTACGGCTGGTGAGAGATGATATTATTTATTGTACTATATTTTTGTAATTACCTATGTGGTTATTGAGCTTGAATATATGTTTGTTGGTTGGTATTCCCGAGTTGTACGACATCTTGCTAAGGTAAGGCTTATTTTTGAGATCTCTAAGTTAAATTTCGTCTTAAGTTAAATACGGGTATCGTTGGACTCGTTTAGACTAGTAGAGTACTATTTTGACTATATTGTATCTGAATTTTTAATAAAATTATAATTTTGCCCTTATGGCTAGGGTTTGGCTATTTTGGGTTCTTTTTTTGGTTTTAGGTAAAACTATGGCAATATGGGTATCCTTAGATTCATATTCTGACGTAGAATTCATATTTGATAGATGTTAATCATTTTGAGGTTCTCCAAAGAGGAAGTCAAGGCTAAGGTTTGGCGATTCGAGACTGTTCCAGGTAGGTTATGTCTTGCTTTAGTTAGACTTTGATTAGCGAAACGTATATATTGTGTAAAATTGATGGGAGAGAGTATGATTAGGTCTTCGAACATGGAATTGGGTTGGATATTCCTAGGTTGGTACTGATTGATTGATTATATGGGCCTGTCGCCGTTATTTACACATTGTGAAGGTGTAGTTATTCATATTGTGGCGATTCAGGATGGATTTCTATTAGTTTGGTTGATGGTGGCTTGTTGCCTTGTTATAGTGATTAGACCTATTACCTAAATTGTTATGTTATGGTACGAGTTGTACTAAATTCTCTCTTATTGTGACACATATCATCGAAGAAAGGAAGGATAATGAGTTTAGACCTGAATCGTGATTTATATACTTATGATAGTACGTAGATGAAAACTTGATGTATGATTTACTGTTGATTATAATATACAGAAAAATGAAGCATCTTATTGATACGAGACTTAGTTGTGAGGCTACTTTTTATATGTGGAAGTAAAGAGGGACATAAGCTCTTATGTTGGGTGAGACGGTTTGTATAATCCATTTTATGGTTGAGTTGATCTAAGTCTTGATATGACTTATGGCTTTGTGACTTGTACCTTCACTGTTGCTTTATTGGTTTGCATTGATTTACCATGTTTACACTCATTTATGCATTCATAAACTCATACATGATGGAAATTGTTCGGTAACGATTCATGAAAGACTTGTGGCATGATGCCTTGTGTGTGACATTGATATTGCTAATTGCTCATAGTCCATACATACTGTTATGCGGCGCCTTCCTGAGACTTCTTAGAAGGGCGACGTAAGGCTAAGCAACCGATGTTTCCAAAGTTTCTATCCACCAATCGAGGTCCCCGCTGCACGCTAGATGAGACTGTCAGTGCCGTGCAAAAAAACCAATGTCAATAGCAATTGAGAGAATAGAAAAGTAAGTGAGAATAAAAAAGAAAGAAGGTTTGATTGCAGTAATGAAAGTTATTACAATGAGAGCAAGCGGTGTCGAGGGGGAGAGACACCATCACAGATAATTGATTGCTTGTTTGAAAATTTTGATTGCTTGACCCCCCTAATAATGCTTTAAAAATAAAAACCCAAGTTACAGGACTAGACATAACTTTGCTAGAGAATCACAACCAAAAATACATAAAGTAAACTACTCTATCTATATTTACAACAAAAGAGACATAACTAGAGCAGGTCCATGTGCACCCTCGGTCATGGCATTGTCGTGCGCGCGAGGAACGGGCGCTCACACACTTGGGGGCGCGACGCGGGCGCGCGCCGTAGCAGGGGTTGTACTATCACTGGGCGCTAGGCACGCGTTGGGGCACGACCAGCATAGGGGCGCTAGCGAGAGACATCGATGGGGTGACATAGGCCGAAGCAACCTTGTCACTTGGCGTGTTCGAGACCACGGGGCCGTCCATAGCGCTGGGAGGGCGAGAGGCTTGCCATGGCACCATAGGGCGCATCCAAGGGGTCATGGGGCATCGTTGGAAAGCCGCCCATGACATTCTCCCCCACTTGAGTTGGCGACGTCCTCGGCACCTTACTTGCAAGATATTCATCGATCAGGTGCTTGTAGGCTTTGAGGCTGGTACCCCTCTCCCATGTATTCTCTTCTACATCACATCCCAGCCATTTCACCAGGAACTCTTGGTGATCTTTCCTCGAGGCATGTATGACTCGATCGTTGATGATAGCTTCTACTACCCTTTTCCCGATTTGGTGGGCCTCGAATACTTTTGGTGTTGTGAGTCAAGCCGTGAAGGGTCTTCTGTGTCTTCTTGAAAAGGCTTTAAAAGACTGACATGGAACACATGATGAATCTTCCACCAAGCTGGGGTATCCACCCGGTATGCTACCTTTCCAATACGCCTCTCAATGGACAGAGGTCCAATATATTTTGCAACAGGAGGGGGTCATGGACCCCTGCAAACAGGTATCTCTTTGGGATCTTCACCATCACCTTGTCCCCAACCTGATATTCCTCAAAGCGACGATTCTAATCTGCGTGTCTCTTCATCCGCTTTTGAGCCTTCACGAGATAGCTCCGCACTATCTCCAAATTCTGCTTCCATTCTTTTGAGAAGCTAGCTGCTCATAGAGATTTTGACATATTTGGGGCATTCACAGTGTGTGAGAGTAGCGGTTGCTATCCGGTAACAATTTCAAAAGCGCTCTTGTTTGTGTTAGAGCTCTTTTGTGAGTTGGAACACCGTTGGACCGCATTCAATAGCTTAATCCAATTCTTTTGCTAGCCGGTAACAAAGTGCCGAAGATATTCCTCCAGCATGCCATTGAACTGCTCCGTCTGACCATCAGATTGCGGGTGGAAGCTTGAGCTGTGACTCAGTTTGGACCCTAGGCACTTAAAAAGTTGAGTCCAAAAGTTGCTAGTGAAGCGAGAGTTGTGATCACTAATGATATCCTTGGGCAGACCCCAATATTTGACAACATGGGTGAAAAAGAGTCGAGCCGTATCCTCTGCTGATATGTACTTAGGTGCCGTAATAAAAGTGGCATACTTAGAGAACCGATCGACCACAACCAAGATAGTCGTGAGATCTCCAACCTTGGGCAAGCCAGTGATGAAATCCAATGAAACGCTTTCCCAAGGCCTTTTTGGGACAGGTAATGGCTCCGCCGGGCACGCTTGTGTTAAGCGGTCAGGCTTGTCTTTCTAGCATACTAGGTAAGCTTCACATACCGAGCAACATCATCGCCGTCTGGGGCCAATAATAAGCACGGCGTAGCAATGCCATGGTACGTTCCTCTCCTGGGTGGCACACGCCCATAGAGTGTCGTGGCATTCCATCAGGAGAGTCCTTCGTAGATCCCCTCCTTTAGGAGCATAAAGACGGTTTTCTTTTGCCTTCAGGAACCCATCTTCCATGTAAAACTGGTGAGTTTTTCCTTGACTGCTAGTCGACCAATCTTGTGCGAAGGGTCCTTGGTGAGGAGGTCTGGATTTGATCTTTTATGGTGGTAGCCACCTCACTCCCCTAAGGGTGGCAACAAGCATACTGGGATGCTAGATCAGCCCTTCACTTAGTGCATCCATAACATGATTGGTCTTCCCGACTTCGGTATTCAGTTAGTGAAATTACGCTAGGAGTTCTGTATTTGGCCTATTGACCATTTAGCTTTGGCTAGGTCATGAAATGACTGACAGCCGTGTTGTCCGTCTTCACGACGAAAGGGGCCCCCCGAAGATAATGCCTCCAAAAGCGTAAGCAATTGACGACAGCCAATAATTCCTTCTTGTCGGCGGCATAGCATTGTTCCGCACCTTTCAACTTTCGGCTCTCGTATGCAATCGGGTGCCCCTCCTTTAGTAAGACTCCACCCAATGCATAGTCAGAGGCATCCATTTGTACTTCGAACGGTTTGGTCAAGTCAAGCAAGGCTAAAGCAGGCTGCCCAGACATAGCCACTTCCGATGAGTTGAAGGCGTGCGCTCTCTTTAGCGCCCGGATCCCAAGGTGTGATCTTCTTGAGGAGCTGTCGGTGGTAATGCAATGAGGGATTAGTTCTTGACGAACCGTCGATAAAAGTTGCATAGGGCAAGGAATGCCCTCAAGGCATGGATGTCCTTGGATGGCGGCCAATCTGTGATAGCCTGGATCTTTTGTTGGTCTATCTTGATGCGACCCTCTTCGACAACATGCCGAGAAGTCAATACGCACTTTTGGGCAAGGAGCATTTAGATAATTTCACGTACAACTCATGCTCTCGCAACCGAGTTAGGACTTTCCTCAGGTACTCCAGGTGTTCACCCAGTGTTTTGCTATACACCACAATTTCATCCAGGTATACCACCACAAATTCATTAATGTATTCTCGGAAGACCTGGTTCATCATAGTGCAAAACGTGGCTGGAGCATTGGTCAAGCTGAACGGCATAACTAGGAAGTCGTACGACCCATATCTTGTCATACATGTCATTTTGGATTCGTCTCCCTCTGCAATGCAGACTTGCCAGTAACCTGTCTTTAGGTCTATTTTGGTGAACACTGTGGCACCGCCCAATCTGTCAAACAAGTCCGCCATTAGTGGTATGGGGTACTTATTCTTCACGGTGATCTTGTTGAGAGCCCGATAGTCAACAAAGAGCCTTAGGGTACCATCGTGCTTCTTTTGGAATAGCACAGGTGACCCATAAGGCTATTTGGAGGGCACAATGATCCTCGTGTCCAGCATCTCCATCAACTATCTCCGAAGCTCGGTGAGTTTGGGTTGTGACATCCTATAGGGTGCTCGGGAAGGTGGCTTCGTACCCGGCACCAGATCAATTTCATGATCGACCGTTCACCTAGGCGGGATCCGCTTTGGCATGTCCTGCGGCATAACATCCTCAAACTCCTTCGCGAGTTCCTTCTGGGGCGGGGAATGGGGCTCGAAGAACACTCGATCTCTTGATACAAGGGTAGCCGGGAACGTGGTTCTTGTCGATGGACCCTTCTTGCCGTATGTGCGGAGATATTTTACGAGGCCATCTTTACGGTTGTGCATGGGACAATGCAGGGTTTGTCCCCCTTTTCTCCCATTATCAGTAGCACATCCGCGTAGGGTATAGGAATTATGTTAGTTTGTCTCATGAATTCCAACCCCACTATCAAGTCGAAATCGTCAATGATTACTACCTATAGGTCAAATTTACCTTCATAAGGAACCATCTTCACCGGCACTCCTCTAGCTAGTCCACCCACCAATTGGGGAGGTGAGTTGATAGCTTTGACGCGACCCTTGCCTTTTCCAACAACTAGACCAAGGCGTTCTACCTCTGTGGTGGCCAGATAGTTGTGCGTAGCACCTGTGTCTATCATAGCCTTAATAGGTTTGCCATTTACTCTCAAGTCAACAAATATCAGGGTCTTTTCCTTTCTGGGAGGAGGCCCCTCGCCTGCCTTTGGCTTTCTTTTCTTGGAAGTTGAGCTTGGGTCCTTCTTTTTGCATATACCGGCACTGGTGCCCTCTACAGCATCAGAAATAGAACAAACAAGTGCATTGAAGGCACCTATCGATTCTGTCTGATCCGCATCATCCTCATCGTCATCGGTCCCATTATTGCTGCCTGAGGAGGAACCTTTAGATTTGGTTGTACTACGATCTCCTCCACCCTGGCAGGGCCAGCAACGTGAGCTTGGCCCCTTGAATCCCCCACGGACCGGTGGTTGAGGTCTATCCTTTGAGCTTCCACTTGGTAGTCACCAAGGCATTCGCGACTTGGATAGCTTTGGGTAGGGAATCGACTCTCTGTCTTTGTATTTCCATACGGGCGTAGGGTTTCAAGCCCTCTATGAATGTGAAAAACTTGTCTTTGTCACCTATATCCCTTATGTTCTCACGCACATAATCTCAGACGGACTTCGTTTGCCTGAGTTCCCGAAGCTTCCTCCGTGCATTATACTCGACATTCTAGGGGAAGAACTGTAAGCGTATAGCTACTTTTAGTTCCTCCCATGTCTCAAGAGCATCCTCTCCATCCCTAATGGCTTCATATTTTACGCGCCACCAGAGTTTGGCGTCGCCTTGTAAATACATGGCAGCAGTTGCTACCTTCTTTGGCTTTTCAAATTCTCCCACAGCGTCGAAGTACTGCTCGATGTCGAAGATGAAATTTTCAAGCTCTTTGGCATTTCGAGCTCCCTCATAGGGCTTTGGTTCAGGAATCTTGAGTTTCTGGGATGCCGAGGCAATGTTTGCCGCACCCCCAATAGGATTGCCCCCTCCTCGGAGTAGGCCTTATAGTGCAGCGTTGACAAAATTAAGCTGATTACAAGTTGTCGATGGTTTGCTGCATGGCAGTCACCCTGTCTGTCTCTTGAGTCCTGTAGGCCAGCTCCTCTTCTTGTTGTGTGGCAGCCGTTTGGGCAGCTGCATCCGTGTCACCAGCAATATATATAATTTTTTGTTCGGCTGCCGCATCCCGTGTCCGAGGCCATCCACTCTATCAGTCACGGGTCATAGTACGGTAACCGCGGTTCCAAAATCAAGAGGCGGTCTCCATGGTTCACCATGGTCAAAAAATGATGACAATAGCAACGTGTTCCCTCGTTTGATGTCGAGCCTAGGCTCTGATACTAACTGTTACGCGGCGCCTTCCTGAGACTTCTTGGAAGGGCGACGTAAGGCTAAGCAACCGATGTTTCCAAAGTTACTATCCGCCAATCGAGGTCCCCGCCGCACGCTAGACGAGACTGTCAGTGCCGTGCGGGAAAACCAATGTCAATAGCAATTGAGAGAACAGAAAAGTGAGTGAGAATGAGAAAGAAAGAAGGTTTGATTGCAGTAATGAAAGCTATTACAATGAGAGCAAGCGGTGTCGAGGGGGAGAGACACCAGTACAGATAATTGATTGCTTACTCTACAGATAATTGATTGCTTGATCCCCCCTAATAATGCTTTAAAAATAAAAACCCAAGTTACAGGACTAGTCATAACTTTGCTAGAGAATCACAACCAAAAAAACATAAAGTAAACTACTCTATATTTACAACAAAAGAGACCTAACTAGAGCAGGTCCATGTGCATCCTCGGTTGTGGCATGCGCTCGCGCGCGCGGCGCACGCATACGCGCGCGTGCGGGGTGCGAGCGCTGGCGCTTGGCGGCGCCTGCACCATGTGGAAGCCGCACTATTCGGGTGCTTGGCGCCGGCACCGCGCGAGGCCGCAACTGCCACCGGGCACCGGCACGGCCAGCATAGGGGCGCTAGCGAGGGACATCGATGGGGTGACATCGGCAGAAGTAGCCTTGTCACTTGGCGCGTCCGAGACCACAGGGCCGTCCATGGCGCATGGCACTGAGAGGCTTGCCATGGCGCCATGGGGCGCATCCAAGGGGTTATGGGGCATGGTTGGAAAGCCGCCCATGACAATACTAATGAATTGGAATATGTGGAGACATACATTGTGATGTGAAATTACTGAAGAAGTTAATATAATCTTCTTGTTGAACTTGTGATACTATTTGATGACAATTGTGGTGAGAAGTTAATATGATCTTCTTGATGAAAATGATATACTACTTGATGTGGCCTAGTTGTGAGCTCGTGGAACATTTGACCGGGGGTTAGAATGTGGCCTAGTTGTGAGCTCGTGGTCCGAGGTTCATTCCGGAATGAGTGGTGTGTGTGTGTATATATATATATATATATAAATATATATATATAAAGGCACATTTGACCGGGAGTGAGGATGTGGCCTAGTTGTGAGATCGTGGTCTGAGGTTCATTCTGGAACGAGTGGTACATGGATACCGTGGGTCCCCTGCAGGTCATGACTATTGGGCAAAGACACCAAAGCATGTGTGTGCATAAGATGATAGTGACGAGAATGAGGTATTTGACGATGCATTGCATTGCGTTACATGCACTTCATCATATTTTGCATTGTACATCATTACATTTTTATTCTCGCATTATGATATGCTCGTTTATTCGATTTTGGTATGGATGTTTAATGCTTATTGTGATATAAATATGATCATTGACTGAGTTAAATTGTGGATTAGTGACTCTACCTAGGGATGGAACTTGGACTTGTGATTATTAGGTGAGATTTTGAGACTTGTCAGACTTGCAATTTAGAAGCTTCATCTTAGGCTGTGACTCTATTATGGGATATTCTGTGACTTGGATTTGAGTATTAAGTGCCTATCTGTTTATCTTGTTGATTTTATGCTTATATACGTGAACTAATCTTAGTCCACCTATGATGCTTATCGGTACATAGTTTTTGTATTGATGCTACCTTGCTGCACCCTTTTCGAGTGCAGATCATGTTCTAAAGATTTCATCTAGACTACATCTCTAGCTTGAAGCTAGTTTGCTCGATCAGATCCAAGGGTGAGCTTTTACCCATGCCATGCCACCTGAAGATCTCTTTTTTCAAATGTCTACTTTAAATTCCAGACATTACTTATTATTATATTTGACATATATTTCATTGTTTAGACATTGTTGGTTAGATTCCTTGTACGATGACTTTCAGATTTTGGGGGTGTAATGGTTAAGACTTCCGCACTTATATTATTTATCATTAATGACTTGTTTAGACTATTTATTCATTCACTTATTTATTGATTGTTAGAGTATAAATGATTAAAGAAGTTGAAATTGGCTAGTGATTAATGGGTAAACGGGTAAGGGTTCGCCTGCTAGTGATAATAAGGTAGGTGCCTGCATGATCGGTAATTTGGGTCATGACACCATCCATATAAATATCTGGCAAAATAGAGATCGGAGCAAGAAGTTATGAGCGCCACAGAAAATGGTCAGAGCAACTGGCCATGCGCGTTGGCCACTCGTCAATGTAACACTCTATAAATTCAGAATAGGTATGGATGTGTTAAATAAGTATTGATGTGGCATTTTAGGCATATGAAGTCCCATAGGGATGAGTTTGGGTGGAAATAGTTGGTTTGGAATCAAGACGAATAGTGAAACGCGCAAGATTCGATAGAATCGATTAAGTTTATGGTAGGTCTGCCTTCCATCCTGATTTTGTGAAAATCGGTTGGGAATTTAAGAAAAATTAAAAGTTTAAATTGTAGATTTTTGAAATACCTTTCCAATAGTATATTGTGGAGCCCAAATGGATCTCTGTACAATAAGTTATGTCCATTTTACAGAATACTGTGCAAAGCCAATACAGACTGCGCGTGAGGGCACGTGCAATGGCCCCTCATTACCCTCTCTGATTAAAGACCTACAGGGGGTCCCGCGATGGCCATACATCGTGGGCCCATCACAGAAATGATCGGGTTTTGGGTCAAAAAGTTGGATTTTGCGTTTTAAGTTATATTTAAGCTTGGGATTCATTCCCTAACACCCCCTATTCACGAAAAATCATCCTAAGGCACGAGTGAACAAGTCCCAAGCCTTAAGAACCCTTCAAGGTGAGTTGTCTAATGATTCTATGTTGATTTCAAGTTTCTAACCTCTTTCTAACTTGAGTAAACCTTTCTAATCGATAGAGTTGTGATTGGAACACCATTGTTGAGCAAAGAAATCCTAGAACTCGAATTCAAGAGGATTGAACTCAAAAAAGGTAAAACTTCTACTATCTAATCATTTATAGTTGTGAATTGATGATTTCTTGGGAGAATAGTAGACAGGTTTGATAAAAAGAATCATATGAACTGTAATAGGATTTGGGATTGTTGACCTAGGATCGTGATAATCTTATGGGTGATAAAGTATAATGATTATTGTTACGGGTCACATTTTGTGGGCGTGGTTAGCACTCGGAAAGCTACTTCAAACTTGTTGGTGCTCTTTCGAACTTGTTTTGAAAAAGAGTCGCCACCTAATTTTTAGGAAATTAGTAAAACTGAGCTGAAAGGTTTATTCAAATACAGTGAAAGATCCGGTGTAATCCAAAATTCTAGGTAAGGGTTCTAGTGACCCCTAGGGAAGTGTTACACCTCACACTTTCAGAGCATGAGCATGCCACACACTTCACCGTATTAATGGAGTATCGGAGACGTCCCATGAAGTTTTGGAACGTACAAGCCATAGAAAGTACGTAACAAGGAAGTAAAGGATCAATTACGATCTTATAAGTCGTAACCGGGAAGGACAACCTTGGAACCAAAGGAGATGACTATTATCAAGTATTATTAATGATAAATATCATGTATGGAGAGTTTCGGAAGATTCCGGGACCAAGCAAATCGAAGAAAATAAATTTGTCCAAAATTTGGAAAAACGTTGGCAGAATTTTGGGTCAACTTTGGAGGGGTATATCTCCAGGTATATTAGGAGTTTTAAGGTGTTTCAAAAGCCTAAAATGAAGTTCGTCGAGTCTATTTTCCAACTCAACAAACTGTTTGCCTATACAACATCGGAGCAGGGAGTTATGGGCATTTTAAAACGGACAGTCAGAGGAACCTGAACCTGGGCAAAAAATCCGGAAAGTTCACTTAAAAGCCCACTTATGTTTTGACCGGCCCAATCCGAGTTTGGCATCTATAAAAGGGCCTCTGCACTTCATTTTAGTCATTTTTCTTCAACTCCACAACCCTCTAGACCTCTCCTAACAACTCAAAATCTCTCAAGAATTTCCACACTTCTCTCTCCATTATAAGTGTGTTCTTGAAGGTTCTCCATCATTCCAAAGCATTCTATACCATCACAAAAGAGGATTAAACTCCAAAACCCGAAGCTAAGTCATGGAGAAGGATTGTTCTTGTCTCTACTTAATGTTGTGATGAATTTGGTCTTGGAAGAAGTTGAGTGGGGTGAAGTTCTTCTAGTGTAAGGTATGTTTTCCATCCTATTTCTCATGATTAAGTTGATTTGAAGGTTTAACAAGTCCTATAAAAGAAGATAATCATAGTAGAGAAGTTGCAAAGTATTAAAGTGAAGGTGAAGACTATGGAATGAATTTGAAAGAAGATTTTGAATTAATTTGAGCTTAAATTGAATACAATTCTTTGATTACAATGCTGTGGATATTGTTATGGTTGGTTGAGAAATTGGGAAAAACATCGTGTGGGATGTTTTATGGAGTATATTGGTGTTGATGATGATGTTGTCGATATTAGTATTGCTATTGTTGTTATTTTGTTAGTATTGTGATTTCGGGCTAGGGATATAAACAGGGTAGACGCTGCTCGAATTTCGACAGATATTAAAAGGAATTAAGTTGAAGACTTAAGATAGGCATATGACGATAAGCCTAATAGTGGTATGAACTCTATTGAATGTAGATTTACGAGCTTGGGAGGACAAGCGTTAAGTAGTTAAAGTTAAGGCGACCGAAAAGGTATGTTAAGGCTAGTCCCTTTCTTTCAAAAGACATGATTCCTATGTTATGATTCCATATATGTTTCCATAACCTTCTTACTTCCAAAAGTTAGAAGTTCATGATTCTTAAAAGCTTCTTATGATACTAAAGATGAGATGTTATCTATGATGAATATGATGATGATGATTTTAATTCTAAAAATTCCAAAGCTTATGATTTTAATGCTATAATGAGATTATTGAGCTTATTTCATGATTTTCTCGATTTTATTCATTGTTGTTGATCTCACCTTATAATAATTGTTCCTTCAAGGTGAGATATAGAGATGATGATTGTTCCATAATATAAATCGGAGGTTACCGCCCTTGCGTAACTCCGATAAATTCGTAGCTTTTGGTTGGGCTCTAATGCATACTTGATGTCTGATATTAACACTGTGCCTATATGGCCGGGCAGCTGTCACACCCTTAATCCGATAGGGTGTGATGGGCACCCGACCCTTACCTAGGGCCGAGCGAACCCGCTGACTCTTGTGACATTCCTAATCATACTGGGCCCTTAGCCATAACATAATTACATAACGAAAGTTTTTCGGAAAGCCAAATATGCTTTTCATCTTTTCAAATCAAATAAATCTGTAACATATGAAACTTAGAATACAATACATAATAATACGTCGGCTTACATAGACGCTTACATAACCGACATCTTATACCCACGACACTATCTGCAAAGTCTCTAACACGGAACATGAAACCACAACATAATACTCGACTTGGCGACTCCGGAGCAAATAGAGCTGCGCCAATCCCGCTGGAACATCTTCGCTAACATCTTCGGCTCACCAGGGTGTACCGCGCGGCATGAAACGCGGCCAGAAGAAAGTGGGGTCGATGCGGAATATGTAAAGCATGAAACATAATAAGCGGGATCACACCGAAGTAAAGCGTACAGAAGATCACAAGACTTGCCTTCAAAAACATTTATCATGCATATCAAAATCATGTAATCATATCATCATATCATCGTACTTATATACCATACCCGGCCCTCTAGTGAGGGACTCGGTGAGCAAAATCATGTCTTAATCATGTATGCGTGTCCATATACATATATATATACATACCGTGCCCGGCCCTACAGTGAGGGACTCGGTGAATAGCGTGTCCCGGCCCGGCCCAGCAAGGGACTCGGTAAATAATCATAGCATCATATACCGTACCCGGCCCTTTCGGGACTCGGTCGTACCGCCCTTTCGGGACTCGGTGAATGTCATATACATACCGTGCCGGCCCTTTAATGAGGGACTCGGTGAAATAATCATATTAACTGTGCACGAATACGTACCCGGCTCGGGACTCGGTGAATGACATGTTGAGCTTGCACGAGAAGAGTAGTGAGAAACCATATGAACATAAATCATTCCATAGACTCAATGAAGTAATCAAATCGAAACGTCATTTGAAAGTCCGGACAATGGTTATGTCAAATGGCTTTCGGACATTACTCGGAAACATATCATATGTCATGAGCATATCAAAGTGTCGTAGAGATCATAGCCATACATCAAATCAATCCGGGTCCTCCTCGGAAAGTTACAAACATTATTCACTTCGTAACTTTCTACGAACAAATCGAAAGCGATCAGAGCCTTTTGTGAAAGTTACGGACGTTCGTAGTTTCGGAACCGTTTAAGAGCAAAACTCCTTTGAAAACAAAACCTTTGTGCAATTTTGAAATTTAATTATACGAGTGACATACGGACCATGATTTGACCATATTAAGAATACGGATATCAAGAAGCCAATAAGATTCATAAACATGCTCGGATCACCAGAATAGAGTTACCTTGTAATTCGTGTCATAACTTATTTTCAACTAAGACATGCCAAAGAAAGAAGGGTGAGCTTTACATACCTTAGCCGCTTCCTAAGCTAATCCGAACTTACGTCTCAACTTCTCACGATCTACAATAATGCTATTAAGTTATCAAACATTAGCCATAACACTTGAGAATTCGATTCCAAATTAACATTTTGTCTACAAAAATTTCGTGACATTTCTCCTATAACTTCAACATCCCCGAGAATTCAACTCGGCCAAATCAACAACAACCAAACCAACAACCACACTAACAATATCCAAACAGCCCGGCCAACATGTAATGCCACCCGAAACTTACCATATTCCATAAGAGCCATGGCAACACATTTCATTCTTCTCCGAATTCATAAACTATATCAACAATTCCATACGTTTACAACATTAACTTCATTAATACAAGAAGACATATTAAAATCACATTACTTCCAAATCAGCCCACAACGATTACGATTTCCATTCGAGTCATCAAACCTTCATTTTCATCACATAATCCACAACAAACAACAACCAAAATACTACACAAAATTAGCTCATCATGTTCCACCAAAAACAGCCCCTACACGACCCCAATTTCAACATACATAATCCCATGAAGTTCATTCATTCCTACACATTCTACCACACGCACAACTATCCATAATATACAATCCAAACATGCTAAATACATTAGTTCTTTACTCCTACACAACTCACACACACACGGCCACACTCACACACACCACAATTTCATGAACTTCATCCATCTCCACATTCCACAACACACACAAACATCCATAACATATGAAAAGAGGGTTGAACCTTACCTTTTCCATTCAACATCTTCACTCAACCTAGGCTTGTTTTCCGCAGAACGATCACTTTGCTTGTTCCAACAACTATTCCATGTTAAAGAGGGCCTTCCAATTGGTAGAAAGACAAAGAGAAAATAATTTTTCATGAACACCTTCCATGGCCATGTTCGGCCATAGTGGCCGAACTCTCTCTCTTCTTTCTTTTTCTCCTTCTTTCTTGAACTTTCTAATTATGGCAAGATGAATTGCCTTTCATGACTCACACACACATATATATATATATACAAGCATAGGCACATGGCCATGCACATGACCGCCCGCCCCCCCCCCCCCCCTTTTTTTTTTCTTTTCTCCAATTTTCTAGAAATTTCTCTAAACCATGAAAGATGAATAATTTGACTTGGTCATCCATAATATATATTTGGCCCTTACAAATGTGAAATAAACACATGTGCCATTCCATGGCATGAAAATATTGGCCAACATATGGGTGGGGCCCACGACCACCTTGGCTTTTTGGCCATTTCATGAAATCATTTTTTTCCAACTTTGAGCCTCCAATTTCTCCTTATCCCAAATTTACCCTTAATACTCCATACCAATAAAATGATTATGCAACTTATGCATTCTAGAAAATTATAACCTTGTCCCTACTTTCGCCATTAACTCGAATATCCAAATGTACAAATACGGGTATAACATCATGACAAAGTGGTATCGAAGCGGTTCGTCTAGGGGTTGTACGCAAAAGTCGTGTCCGGTAGAGTCCTATTTGGTGTGAAGTAGGCCACGTTTATAAACGAGGAGGCTACGGGGCATCTAGGATGGCTACTCTTCTTTCACCTCTTAGATCGTGCCATGAGGCGAGTCATAGGAAATGAGATATTTTTGCACTAACCTTCGGTTACGGCAAAGGAATGATATTGATCGAAGAAGGTGACCGACGATAATGGAAGTTACAAGCACGCGAGTAGCACGGTACGAAAGATATATGTCAAGTACGGTATTGACGTACGATTGAAATGCAAAGTTAAAAGCGAAAGGGAAAGAAAAGAGGGAAGTGTGACACGCGTGGTCGTGTTATGTGTATAAGGTAAGTCCATTATTTTCAGACCGTTATGGATATTGGAAGCCTGTGTGTTTGTGATACAATACGATATGATATGATACATCAATATATGCGATAGCTGTGAGGCAATGTTGGTATTTCTGGCGTGCGAGGTTTGCATAAGGGAATACGGAGGAAACTCTGCCGAATTTCTCTGAAATAATGCGAGTAAGATGTAAGTTTGGAATATGCCGGGAAAAGGTCACATGAATAGTAACGATGGGATTTGACCAAGCGTAAGTGCGGTACGCCACTTTTGGAAGAATAAGTTAAATTGCGGAATTAGCAATAATAGTAACGGGGAGGTCGATGGGGATATGGTAATAAGGAATTTGGAATGGACTAGCGATATTAAGAGATGATTAGAAAGGATTGGTAGGTTCGGGTAGAGTGATATATTAGGGCAGGCGGAATCGATAGGTAGGAGAAAAATATGATGAGATTATAAGTCACGGAAAGTAGTAATACGAGTAAGGTAAAATTTGGGGTATGAAAAAAAAAAAAAAAGAGAGAATTGTGACGGATAGAAATGTATTAATAAGACAGCTGCCGGGATGTGTTGTGAGGGCGTTTCGGGAATATGTTAAGACCCCGACTTACTCAGTATTATATGTAGAAGGTCGTGTGGTGAGGTGGACGCAATCATACCCGGCGTTAAAGCGTCGTATTTTCATCAAAGTTTTAAAGTTAAGCGTCTTTGAAGCGAAGAAATTTTTTGGGATGGGTGACCCACAGGAAGTTTTTCGAAAATTTTAAAAATTTCGACGTAAGAAGCCAACGAGGAGGTGGGGGTAATCTAAGGAAGATTAG
>NC_081353.1:53104561-53132426 GCF_029784015.1 Lycium ferocissimum | reverse complement strand
CAATTTTCCTCTTTACCCGGGGAGAGCTTTTAACCATATACTGGTTAAAACAAAAGAAAAGGTCTTTTATATTTAAACCTTTTGATTGTGGCCGGGGCCAAAAATTTCCCCCTTTGGGGGGGTTCCCTTGTATGTTTTCAAATTAATCAAGCTTATTGGGGGAAGCCCACCTATCCCAAAACTTTCTCCGGCCTAGGGACCGGGGACCCCTTGTTTCTCCAAATTTTAGGACCCTTTTTCCCATACCCGGCTATCCAATCGGTTTTTTTTGGCCTTTTTTGGGATATTCGGGGTTAAATTTTGAGATAAAAAGGGCCCGAAAAGGGAAAATTGTTTTTTTTCCCTTGACCTATTTTGAATACCGGGGTCTGGGGAGAATTCCAATGAGGGGGAGAGTTTTTTCCTGTTTCATTTGGATTTTTGGACTTAAATTTGAAGGAAAAAGGTTCCGCCATTTTTGATCCGTAAACCGACATCTATAGGCATGACTTCGCCCCTTTTTTATCCCCGGGGGTTCACGACACGATTATCTACTCGATGTTGAACTTTAAGTGGGGCAATAGAGGGGCTGAGTTTCTCATGCCTTCTGGAGATTCTACTCCATCTTCTTCATTGCCCTACTTGACTTGACTCATCAATTTAGTCTTTCCACTGGAGATTTCAATGGTTTCATCAGGAACCTTTGAAATCTCCCCATTTACATCTTCATCATTGTGTGTCCCCTTGTCACCTAATTCATTTGATTCATCAAAGAGCCTATGCACACTTTCTTCCTCACACTGAGTTTTTCTGTTGTAGACCTTGTATGCCTTGCTATGAGTAGAGTAAACCAGAAATATTCCTTCATCACTATTTGCATCAAATTTTCCCAAAGCTTCCTCACCATTGTTGAGATCCAAAGGCTCTTAGGTATGTTAGCTTGGGCTTTCTCCCATTTAGCGATTCATAAGGAGTCTTCTGAAGTAAGGACCTAATCATGCACCTATTGATCACATGGCAAGCAGTATTAATAGCCTCAGCCCAAAAACTTTTGGACACACCACTTGCTATCAGAATTGTTCTGGCCATATCTTCAAGTGTCTTGTTTTTCCTCTCCACAACACTATTTTCTTTGAGATGTTTTGGGAGTCAGCATAGAATTCTTCAAATTTGGCATTTTCAAACTTAGTACCATGATCAGATCTAATGCTCACCACTTGAATTTCCAACTTCACTTGAATCTGTTTGACAAAGACCACAAACATGGGGAATGTTTCATCCTTGGTTCTTAGAAATAGAGTACAAGTGAACCTAGAATAGTCATCAACAATCACAAAGATATACTTATTTCCTCCTGTGCTTTGAACCCTCATTGGTCCACACAGATCAATGTGAAGAAGATCAAGTGTCCTTGAGGTGCTAACTTCCTTCTTTGGTTTGAAGGAGGATCTCACCTGCTTCTCTTTTATGCAAGCATCATACACCCTGTGACCTTTGAACTTGACAATTGATAGCCCATGAACCAGGTCCTTTGCAATAAGCTTGTTCAGCAGAGAGAAACTTGTATGTCCTAATCGCCGGTGCCACAGCTCAGCATCATCATCTATAGCCTTATGGCATGTTAAGTCACCACTATTTAATGAATCAAAATCTGCAACATAGATGTTCTTGAATCCTTTTGCTATCAGCACTGCTTCACCAGATTTGAGATTTAGGGCAGTGCAAGAACAGGACAAGAACTACCACTACAAGAAAATTGGCTTTTAATTTGGGGGAATCCGGTCGTTAAAACCCCAAATTCGGTCACTATAAGACAATAATGACCGGAAAAAAATTAGTCATCGCAGGTCCTTAGTAGCCCCATCGTTAAAACTGGACAACCGAATTTCGATCCGGTTGTTCAAGACTGTAACGACCTGTTTGGCTGTTATGGTACTTTTGGCCCTATTGACCTTTCCCTAAGATTTTTTAGCATAATTTGACTTACGAGATAGGTGGTATGATTTTTTAGCCAATCGGATGAGTATTAGATAGGTTTTTGTGAAGATAAGCCTTAAAGTGAAAAATACTTGACTCAAAGTTCACTTTTGGGTAAATGAACCTTTTTGAAAATCAGTCGATTCCAACAGGTCTGAATGGTCATTTGTAACTTGCGGGTATATTCGGTTCGATTCCCAATGCTCTCGGGTGCGTTCTGAGACTTTGGATTGGAAAGTTGGTTTTAGGCCATTGGGGGTTGACTTGGTAAACGAGATCTCGTTTGGAATTCCAAGGCTACAAGTGCATTTGTAGTGTGTTTTTATGTATTTAAACATATCTGGTTTGTGTATGTGGGGCCTCGGGTGATTGTCGAATTTCGAGTTGAGACTTGTGAAAGTTGGGAAATTTCGGCATACGGTGTACCGCTATGCGGCACCCGAAGCTGACACGGTACCCCCGTAGCGGTAGCCACTGCTCGCTATAAACGACAGTATATTTGGGGGGTGTTAGAAGCTATAGGAATCATGCTTAACAATTCATATATGATTTGGAGGATTCTATGTATCATGGGAGATTAGTTGGATGGAAACTTGACTTATGACTTTCTGTTGATGATGACTTCTTGCATGGTATCCATCTTTATTTCATATATTATTGATATTAAACCATAACTTGGTACGGATGATGTTAAAAGAGAATGGAACATCGAATGACTCTAGACTGGACGCTTAGTGGTTGACCTTATGAGTTGAAGACCTTATTTTATCATATGTTGATGTCGTTGGAAGAGTAAGGAAAGATATGATATTGTTGATGTTGTTATTGTGATAAGTGTCCTTGTGTGGCTTTTTATTTGAAATCAATATGTTGCATTCGACAGTCTCATTACATGACATACATTTTCATATCCATGCTATATTGTTGTGATCTTAATATTGGTGCGCGGTGATAAATGAGATGGGAAGTAAGTATGATTCTTATGACATTATTGTATCGCTTAGCTATCTCTATCTTTGTGTGATATGGAGTGGCTAGCGGGGAGTTATGTGGGGGGAGTCATTCTAGGCTGTGTGATACAGAATGATGTGTCGTACGGACTTAAATTCCCCGTGTGGTCATGGTAATCGGACGGTGGACATCGTCCCCCTGTATCATGTGTGTATTAGGATGGATAAGTCATTTTAGGCTATGTGATATGGAATGACGGTACATGGACTTAGCGGTTCCCTATGGGTCATGACTATCGGATTGCGGACATCGTCCTCCCGGAGCATGTGTGTATTATTGCATAGAATTGCATTCATATTTATCCACTCATACCCCTGATTTCTTGTTGTTATTATTATTTGTACTGTGTGGTGTCCGTGAACATTGATCTCCTGTTTTGTTCCTGATTTGAGATCGTCTTAGGCCTCATTATTATTTACTTGAGGAATAAGGGATTCAAGGAGTATAGACTTTCTCCTAGGATAAGATTTGAGGTTTCAGATAATATTGTAGGTTGTAGTAGTGTTTGATTATTCTGAGAAATTGTGGAAAACTTAGTAGGACCTGAGTTTACATGTTTTACTATAGGCTTGATCTGGATATAACTCGCTGAGGGCTTCTTGAATGTTTCAATACCTGAACTGTTATTCTTGGATATGTGTTTATGCCTTATATCTGATTGCGAGAATGTCTATTCTATAGTCTCTTTCCTTATATATGTTCACTAACTATTGTGGGCTTATGATGCCTACTCAGTACGTGTTGTTTGTATTGATGATTCCTTGCTACACTTCTTTTTGAGGTGCAGAGTTTGAGACAAGTTCCGGTCCTACTTCTCGAGGCTGAGTACCGAGGCCTGGCTTGCAAGTATCTAGGGTGAGCATCTGACGAGTCGCTGCCTGGAGGGTCATCTATCCTATCCTTATATTCCATCATTCAGATAGCTTTTTATTTGACTTTCAGACTTGTGTATTAGACATTCTTCTAGTTTCTCTTGTACGAGTCAGACCAGTTCTTTAGGAATTGTAATGTCTTCCACACTTATACATTTTTAAATGATATTAAGATTTATTGTTATTTACAATGTTGTTCCGCATTTCTAGTGGTATGCTAGTTAAGGAAAGTGTTCGCCTACTGAGGTGGGGAATGGTAGGTGCCCGCGCGACTTAGTAAAATTAGGTTATGACTGTTGGTATTAGAGCCGTAGGTTTTTTGATCTATAAGTACAAGAGCCTGTCTAGTAGAGTCCTGCAGATCGGTACGATAGGCTCCGTACCTATCTGCGAGAGGTTATGAGACATTTAGGAAACTTCTAATTCTTTCTTTCCTTCGTGCTACTTCATTCGAATCGGTATCTAGTCGATTCTGATTAGTATCTAAATGCCTTTATCTTAATCACCCACGAAGGGTGGAAACTCATGCTTAAATTCTTATGCGACTTATTTTGCTATGACGTGTTATGGTATGGTACGAGATATGTCATCCTGATTCGGATGCGTCACCAAGTTCAGTTTATAGCTATAGTTTGAGGTTCCAGTGTGTGGAACCATGGCTAGAATTGATCGTTGTGAGGGTTTCTTGAAACATGGGAAAGATAGTACGGAGGGTTAAATGATCTTCGTGTTTTCAGTGTTGGATTGCTCGGAAGGAGAAAAAGTGCATTTATGGTTTCACTAGAGTGATTTGTGACGGTGTGCGTGGCATGGGTGTACCTATGGCAGGTCAACGGTTCATCAGTGGCAAGGTATTAGATGTTGATATGAGGGGACGAGTGTAAGTTCGATAAGGATCAGCGAATTTGGCAAAAGTATAGTGACTGCGTGTAATAAAGAAGAGAAGTTGAGGATAAGGATATAAAGGATGACTTTTGTGGGAAACGTGTAGTGAAGTAAGATTTCTTAGGGTATTTTTGGTATGAGTACTTTTCATGTTAATGTGATGGATACGTAAAGAAAAGGACTTGGATAAAATAATCTCCGCTATTAGGAAGGGAAAAATTGGTATCTGACGTGCTTGTGAGAATATGGTTGCAATTGGTACTAGAGTGGATTTCATATTCGGCCATGAAAGGTTAAGTTGGGCCTCGACGTGATTTACTGCTAGTGGCTTGTGGGTCCCTCCTGGAAAGTAGTTATCAGTTCTAGATTGGAAAGCAGGGTTACTTGTGACGAGTGGAGACTTAAGATGTTAGGCAGTTGTGGTCGGGTCTTTCAGTAAAGAGGTATGTTCACCGGGTCTTCGTGTCTAGAGGAATGATAACAATATGGTGGAATCAAGGACTAGTTGGATTGATAGTTAAGTTACGGTCATGCATAGTATAATATACATAAGGATTTTGTGTCAATTTGGTAAATTCGGTTAGGCCGTGGGGCAATGGGAGCCAGTGGATGACTAGTAAGAATGACTCTAGTGTTGAACAAGTGTGAAGTTCTAGTAGTCAAGGAGCTATCAAGTATTGCATCTAGTATTGGATTAGGGTTGAGATCTTTGTACCTATTTTGTTAGTTTCAGCTAGTTCCTACTTTTACTGCTATTGTTATCCGGTTGAATTGATCGAATGAAAGGGATGATCGCGCAAATTGTTAGAGATTTTCTGGTTCAACAATTGGGATGATTCGAAGTGGTGAATCATTGATGAGGTTCAAATTAATTTGGGTTGTAGAGAACATTTCAGAATTTGAGTTAAAGGAATTCAAGCAAAGACATCTTGGTAAGGAGACGTGGGAACATTAGTAGGTCTGCGTATGTAATACGCTGGTTTTAGAGAGTTTTAGTTTCAGAGTTCAGTGAGATACAAAAACTCTAGGGTGTATAGTGTATGGCGTGTTACTATCTCCAGGATTGACCCAGGTAGTTTGCCAGACTTATGATTGTGCGGTGCTCTATTGAGTGGGTTTGATGGTTAGACGGTGACGATGATTGCGATTTGATTAGAATTGAGAAACTGAAAGGTCAAGAAAAGGTCTAGTTAACTGAGAATCTATACAAACGAGGCACATCATGTGAATTACTTGGGTCTGTATGGATTGTGGTGTTCTTACATATTTCAGATAGGGGTATGATTGTTGGTTAAGCTTAAAGGAAAAAGTCTACGGAAATGGGCTTCGTGATATGACAGAGTTTCGTGATTAGCGACCAGTGAGAAGAAAATTTCAGGTGACCGACATGTTAAGGGTTATGGAAGTGGATTGTTTGGTACACAATTGGGTAATTTTGTAACACTCTTCCATGGATGAGTTAGTGTGGTTTAAGAGAAAGGAATTGTGGGAGTCCCCGTTATGTGAAAGCAAGAATTGCTTTTTTAAGATAAGACCGTATTCGTGATAGTGTATTATGTACGAGTAATATTTGACTGGATAGCTTGGCTAAAACATTCGGATATCAAGAGCTTGGGAACAGTTGTATGAGTTTGGCGTAAGACATTGCGAGATTAATATTTCAAAATGGTGACAGATATATCGAGGTGTTACAATGGGAGATTTGATGGTTATATGGGTATTATATAAGACTACCGATTTTGCGTCAAAAAGTTCGAGGTTGTATTAGATTTGCTTATCGGGTAAAGGTCGAGAAATCTGAAGGTTGCACTCATAAGGTGTAGTTCTTCAGTGCTAAGTTGACAGCTTGAATAGGACTTAGCTTTTGGAGTCGAGGGTGACAGACTTAGTTGACTATGCCTGAGGAAGATATTAGAATTAGCCGCCACAGATGTGTGGTAAGGCCGTGATTGGGTTTCAGAAAGTTTGGAGTCAGTTCGAGTGACTATTAGTGGTATTCAAGAGTTGTGCATTCATTCAGGTCAGAATTATTTGAATTAAGCTCTATGGACTATGTATATATTTTTCAAACGGACTTATGAGTTCCTAGTAAATTACCTTCACGAATTCGATGAGTTACAGTTCAGATTTGAGGTATGACCGGTTTACACAGATTTATCGGGGTTTATGAGTAGGCTTGATGATATTTTACTGGGGTCAGTTATTCAGACAGTTATAAGGGTTTACGTCGGGGCTTGGTAGTGATTTGAGAAGGTACTACGATTGCGATAGATCTTTAGAGTGATCAGATGGTTTCCTATGGACTTGGGTCAGCGAGGTATTCAGTCGGTATGCTTCCAGAATGCTAAATTAAAGATTTAAGGAGACTTGGAATTAGCTAAGTCGACTGTGAGTAAGATCAATTTCCATGGAATCGAGTAAAGTTCTCAGATGGAGCATGAATTCTTGTCTGACAAGAGTAAGTCATGGTTTCAGACTTGTGTTTATGTGTTTTTATGAAATTCTGGTACGAAAAACGGTTTTAGAAGTATGAAGGAAAAGTTAGCGGAATCAAATTATTTTACCAGTTCAAAGTGGGTTATGACTGAGTTTTTATCTAAAAGTTGTGCGATTTGAGAAATGTTTGCCCGGCCTATTGATCGCGATCAGAGGTATGGGTATATCTAATTAGAGAATTCTGGCAAAGCAGTTCTTGATTTTGAGGATCAGTTCTGAGAGAATTTCGAGTATGAAAATATGAGAATTGGGTCTTTTAGCCAAGTTAGAGGAAATTTTTGACTGATAAGGTGAGCGGGCAATGATTTTGGCGTACTTTGTCTTTGCGGAGGCTTCCGCGTGGTTATGTTAAAGATTCCTTAGTTACCGTCATCTATCGTACTCTCTTTCCTCGCTCAAGGACGTGCGATTATTTAATTGATATCTGTTATAATGACTCGTTTGGCCGTTACGGTACTTTTAACACTATTCCTGTACTGCGAGTGACCAACAAGGGCCATTACAGGAATATTCACCTATTCTCCTCCCCAAGCTTGTTAGCATATATTTGACTTGTAGGGACGGGTAGTACGATTTCCAAGGCCATCGGATGAGTATTAGATAGGTTTTTGTGAAGATAAGCCTTAAAGTGAAAAATGTTGGACTCAAAGTTGACTTTTGGGTAAACGGATATTTTTGAAAATTCATCGATTCTAAGAGATCTAGATGGTCATTTGTAACTTATGGGTATGTTTAGTTCGATTCCCAATGTGCTCGGCTGCATTTTAGGACTTGGGTTGGAAAGTTTATTTTAGGCTATTGGGGGTTGACTTGGTCAACGAGACCTCCGTCGGTAATTCTGAGGCCATGAGTGCGTTTGTAGCGTGTTTTTATGTACTACATATATGGTTTGTGTGTGGGGCCTCGGGTGATAGTCGGATTTCAAGTTTAGACTTGTGGAAGTTGGGTAATTTCTGGTATCTAATGTTTCGCTATGGCGATGCTATTGCCATACTGGTGGCCCTGTCGCTACACCGACTTAGTGAATTTGGGGGTGACCGCTGTAGCGGTTATGTCACTACTGCTACGGGACTGCCGTAGCGGTCTCGCGATGGCTGCAGCGGGTGACGAGGCAGTCTAGTATTTAATGAGATGATAAAATGCTTAAGTGCCTCATTCATTTCCATTCGGTTCTAAGCTTCTAGGAGGGCATTTCAAGAGACTTTGGGGGTGATTCTTCATTGTGGTAAGTCCATCTATCCTCATTCTTCATTTGTTATTCATAATCCACCTTAGAAACTCCCTAATCTATTCTAGAGTCTTCCAATAATATGAGTATTAAAGAGGGTTTTTGGGTTTCTTTTTTGAATGAGTTTTTGGTTATCAAACCTTGATGTGTGAATGGATTAAGCTTTATTAAGTATAGAATTGATGTGTAGTGGCTATATAAACATGAATCTACCATTATTAGTGACTAATTTGTGGATTTCACCTAGAATCCGAAAATGCCTAATCCATGAGTTAATCCAGCCATTGTTTGATGGGAATTGATCACCTAGAGTATGAATTTCATATTTAGCCTTTGAATTGACCATTTTACCCTTAAGGGTTCGTTTCCCCATTCTATGAGTTAGGATTTGGGACTTGAATAGAAGTAAGGCTTATGGGTATTGTCCTTCTTAATTCTAATACCGTATTTGGATATAACTAGACTTCCATTACTTTAAGGCACAAAGGAAGGGCAAGGCTCAAGTTTGACGGTTCAAGATTGTTGTTCATATTTTCAGGTAGGTTACGGCTTACCTTATTGTTAGACTTCGGTTAGTAAAGCATATGTAGAGTTAGTGATTGTCGGAGACAACATGTACGCCCTCGAGTGTGGAGTTGGGATGGAATTCTACTAGGTTGGTTGCTGATTGATTGTGGCTTGTCGCCTTGTTACATTCTATCTGTATTATGGCTTTATATGTTCGGGCTTGTGGCCTGTTAGAAGCTATAGGAATTATGCTTAATAATACATATATGATTTAGAGGATTCTATGTATCATGGGAGACTAGTTGGATGGAAACATGACTTATGACTTTCTGTTGATGATGATTTCATGCATGGTATCCATCGTTATTTCATATATTATTGATATTAAACCATAACTTGGTACCGATGATGTTAAAAGAGAATGGAACATCGAATGACTCTAGACTGGACGCTTAGTGGTTGACCTTATGAGTTGGATACCATGTTTTATCATATGTTGATGTCGTTGGAAGGGTAAGGAAAGATATGATATTGTTGATGTTATTGATGTGATAATTGTCCTTGTGTGGCACATCGCCCTCTCGGATATTGTTGATGTTATTGATGTGATAATTGTCCTTGTGTGGCACATCGTCCTCCCCGAGCATGTGTGTATCATTGCATAACATTGCATTCATATTTCATCCACTCATACCCTTTATTTCTGGTTGTGATTATTATTTGTACTGTGTGGTATTCGTGAACATTGATTTCTTGTTTGGTTCCTAATTTGAGATCGTCTTGGGGTTGATTAGTATATACTTGAGGAATGATGGATTCGAGGAGTAGAAAATTTCTCCTAGGATAAGATTTGAGGTCTCGGATAATATTATAGGTGGTATTAGTGTTTGATTATTTTGAGAAATAGTGAAAAACTTGGTCGGACCTGAGTTTATATGTTTCACTATAGGCTTGATTTGGATATAAGTCACTGAGGGCTTCTTGGATGTTTCGATACCTGAACTATTGTTCTTAGATATGTGTTTATGCCTTATATCTGATTGTGAGCATGTCTATTCTATAGTATCTTTCCTTTTATATGTTTACTAACTGTTGTCGGCCTATGATGCCCACTCAGTATGTGTTGTTTGTATTGATGCTACCTTGCTACACTTCTTTTCGGGGTGTAGAGTTTGAGACAGGTTCCGGTCCTACTTATCTAGGGTAAGCATCTGACGAATCGCTGCCCAGAGGCTCATCTATCCTGTCTTTATATTCCATCATTCAGACAGCTTTTTATTTGACTTTCAGAATTGTGTAGTAGACATTCTTGCAGTTGCTCTTGTACGAGTCAGATCAGTTTTTTGGGGATTGTAATGTCTTCCCACTTATACATTTTTAATTGATATTGAGATTTATTGTTTTACATTGTTGTTCCGCATTTCTAGTTATATGCTAGTTCAGGAAAGGGTTCGCCTACCGAGGTGGGGAATGGTAGGTGCCCGCGCAACTTAGTAAAATTGGGTCGTGACAAAGACTCTTTAGCGATGTCAAAATTTCTAGTCCATATAGTTCCTCTTTAGTGACTGAATTTTCTCGTCGTTGATTTGTTATCCAGTCGTTAGAACTCTTTAAGGCAACAACAAATTTCATCATTAACAACCAAATTTCCCTTCGTTAAGGCCTATTTAACAACTTGAGAATCCCATCGTTATAGAGTCATAAAGACCATATTTTCCTTCGCTAATGTAAAATCTTAATAATACATATTTTCTTGTGATTTCACCTTAGTAATTGTTATTTCATCTGCTTTCACACACGCAGCTAAAATTATAACAAACAATCAATACTCAAATAAAATTAAATTGTTAATTATAAAGAACTAAAACATCAAGTACTAAAAGATATATCGATCTAAATCGTATGACATTATCTCTATCAACTTCTAAAAAGAGAATGAAATTGTAGCATATGTACAAATGACAGACCTCCCTACACCATCACTAACAAAGCGAAAAATCATTGTGTATCAACTTGCTTCACACTTTCTTCAACGACACCTTCTTCATACATCGAATTCTTGATCTGTTGATAAAACAAGATCATGTCAGTTTAGTAACAAAACTCCCACTAGCTACTTTGATTTAGAAAATAAATGAATAATTAAATAACCATATTAACTAAATAGAGAGAATAAATCAAGCGTCCATTAAATCTAAATCATAAGACCCAAATCATGAATAAGATTTTCCTTTTTTTTTTTCCCTTTCAAGCAAATGAGGCTCAGATGTGTGTTATGACAAGGAAAACGAGAAGCCAGCCACGCCATGGGCGCAAAACACACAAATGATTTTTTTTTTAAATATAGGAGCTGATCACATAATAAATAATAGTTTAATTCGTCTCAAGCCAGGGAAAATGTACCTCAAATTGATCATCTTTCAATCAACCAACATTTGGATGCACATGAAATCTGCATAACGTGCAAGTTCTATTAAGAGGAACTAGATGAGAAACTACACTGATTCGCATAATATATTTGAAAAGACAATTTCATAAAGGCAGCACTATAATTACCACACATTAAGAGCAAAGTTGTTTTAGAGTGAAGAATGATAACTTTAATCGACTTAAAGGAAGTTAGCGGGTTTTTAGGAGCAAAAACTCAGTCTTTTTTCAGTACTCACAAAGAACAAACTTCATATATCCTATAACGAATAGAAATCATACTCATTTACATGTAATACTCATTGACCACCTAATTAAAGGAAAACCACACATGCTCATGGTTGCCGTTCTTCGCGTAAAGAAAGAAAGTGTATAAAGTTAAAACAACTCTCTACAGATAACTGGGATGATCCTAAATGCAAAATGAAAAATCTGTAATCCAATTTGCAGTAGCTGTTTTTGTTTTCCACTCTTCGTTGCTTTGTATTAATTATACATCTCTCTTTGCTTCCTTAAACCAGGAAGCTCTCCGTATTTAGCCTATGTCTATATAATTAATCATGGTTTTGGGAGGAAATGTTAGAAGTTTCTCCGGAGTTTGTGTTGCAATCTTACTGTTATATCCCGTATTTTGTACATCGGGACAATTCGGGTTAACTACGATAAGTTAGGGACAAGACTAATCCGGGATACAAAGTCGAGACTTTTAACCATGATTTGTTTTAAGACATAAGTTGCTTGTGATTTTGTTGGCATGGAATATTAAGGAAATTTGGGGTTAAAAGTTATTTTTGGAAAGTAATTATTTTCATGAAAAAGGAAAAAAAAAAAGAGACCATGTGGCCGGCCACCATGGTATGGGCCAAGGGCCACGTGGATGGTTGTTATATGTAATAAAAGATGAGTAAGTAGACCATAGTCTTCCGACACTTAGAAAAAAATCAAGAAGCTTGGAGAAGCCAAGACAAGGGGGTATTCGGCCATGGTGGAAAAATTCAAGGTCCAAAAATAGCCATCAAAAAAATTGTTTCTTCTAGCAAATCAACTAATTGAAGGGTCCTTGTTAACGTGGGAGTGTTGTTGGAATCAATAGACCTCTCGTTTTCATCATTCAAACCACTAGCTAAGTTGTAAAGTTGAAGAGAAGGTAAGGTTTAATCTTGTTTTTATATGTTATAGATGGTTTATGTGTGTTGTAGTATGTAAAAATGGATGGAATTCATGAAAAATTGCATGTTGAAATGGAGCCGTGTACATGGCTTGAGGCCGTGTAGGTGTATGTTGTGTAGGAGGGATGAACTAGTTTTATTTAGCATGTTTAGTTGTTGAAGTGTGTTGAAATGAATGAAAATCATGAAATTTGTATGTGGGTATGTTGGCCGAATATGGGTTGTGTGGTGTAGCAAGGAATGAATTGATTTTCTTTAGTGTTTTGGTTGTTGTTGTTGTGGATTCCATGTTGATAATGAAAGTTTAATGACTCGAGTTAATGTTGTAATTTTTGCGGGCTGATTTGGAAGTTAATGTGCTTTTATTGTAATTTTTATATTTAAGAGAATGACATTGTTTAAGTGTGTATTATTGATGTAATTCATGGATTTGGGAGAGAGGAATGTGGATGTGGTTGTTCTCGGGTTTGGGGGCAGTTTCAGGTGAGTTGGAACAATGGTTGGGTTGCTTGAAATATTGTGTGAATTGTTTAAAATGTTCTTGAATATTGTTGGTATGGGTTCGGGCTAGTAATTGAATGTATGAGCGTTGATGTTGGTTTGAATGTAAGCCGTTGAATTGAATATAATGGAATGTTGTTGAAGTATGTAGAAAAGAGTATTTAATGTTAGAATGCGTTTTGAATTGATTATTGATGTTGCTAGTTTGGTTGTTGGTGTTGTTGTTGATGAATTTGGCGAGTTAAATTCTCGGGGTTGTTTGTATTTACGAGGGGAAATCTTTTAAATTCCGTAGAATTAAGTGTTAGTTTGGAAATGAACTCCTAAATGCCTATAGATAACGTTGGTATTTGATGATGTTGTGTAGATCTTGGAGAGTCCGAGACTTAGGATTGGATTAGCCTTGAGAGCGTACGAGGTATGTAAAGCTTAACCCTTTTCTTTTGGCATGCCTTAGTTGTAAATAGGCTATGACACGAGCCTCGAGGAAATTCTATTTTGCGATCCGAGTATGCCTACGATTCTTATTTGCATTTTTATCTTTGACATCGTAATGTGATGGAATAATGGCCATATGTCTTTGGAATAATTGGTTTTCAAATGTTGCGTAAAAAGTTTTGTTCTTAAAAAGTTCTATCACTTTTGTAAACGGATCGCCTCGATATGCTCGTAGGAGATTACAGCGGCATATTATGATTATGTCCTCCATAAGGTCGGCACCGTCCGTGGGTCCGCGACTTTCCTTTATGTAGTTACGATGATTTTTGAAAGAACATGGTATGGCTACAACTTCCAAGTATGGTCGGTTACTTATCTTTTGAGTCTATGATAATGATTTTATGCATATGGTTACTCACGGCTTCTGCTCGTGCAAATGGATTTCCGGCCATCTTTCTGTCCGGGCCGGGTATGTTATCGTGCGCACTATGTTATATTCGGAGTATGATGTGTAAACCCCGCTATGGGGCGGGTGCGTGTATATTGGTGTTATGAAACCCCTCTATGCCGTGTATATTTGATGTTGTGATATGTCGGGTTTCGGAGATATGAAATCTTCGGGATGTATGATGTGTTATGGCGCCAATGACGGGCGGACGACCATAGTTCACATGATTTGTATTTTGAAACTAAATATTTTGACAGCATATTATACTTATGTACGATGGTGATTGATTTTTACTATTTGTTGCTTTGCATACTCGGTACGTATTATCATGACCCTCTTTCTTCGAGTGCACGTTTCGTGCCCGCGGTATAAACGCTCGTTTCGGTGATCCGCCCGACCTAGGACACCTATTCGCATAGGTGCTCCCTTTTGTTGCGGAGCCTATATTTTGGTATATACTCTTCCATTGCATATGTATATATTTATTCGGGGGTACGAGGCGGGGCCTATCCGTCATATGATTTGTTGTTTAGAGGTCTGTAGACATACGTGTGGGTTGTGCCTATTCCTGTACAAGTGTGTTCGTATATGTTATGTTTGGGCGGTCCCGTTTGTCAACCTTGTCGGCTTGCTTTGTATATGTTTTGGGACGCCGTGCTTTATGATAGCCTTGCGCGCGCTTGTGATATATATATATACACTTGTGATTGCGACAGTTTGAGACAGCGTCTGATATTTGTATATGTATAAGCTATCTGTATGCGATTCTGGTTAAGGGGTATGTTTGGGTGCCCAGCTCGGGCACTAGTCACGGCCTACGGGGTTGGGTCGTGACACTTACTTTGTTATCGGAAGGGAGTAGGAGTAGAATTGTTATTTTTCAGACAAGAGCCTCAGTGTATTTTTTTGATAATGGTGAGGTATTATTGATGGAACCAAAGCATTATGAAAGTGATACAGAGACACTGATGTAGTCTTCTTAAATTTCTGGGTTAGAAATCTTTGGCCTTGGACATTGGTGTCAATTCCTACAGGTAGTTGAAAGAGCAAGAAGCGCTGAATTTTGTATATTTGTTCACTGGTTTCTGTTTGCTTCACTTACATGTCTCTTATCACAAACAAACTAAGAGGCCCAAAAATGTAAGACAATTGGGCAAATCACCACATGATCTGATATTCAGATTCATTAAAGAATTTGAAAACCTTTCTACTAAATATTCAAATATTCAGAAAGAAGATAAATGACTAGATCCATTTACAAATACCCGTCACGTCATAATAATCATAGTTTGCATACAGAAAACATGTCAAGAAAATGTGGGAGGTAACTAAATAAATGTCATGACCCAATTTAGCTAAGTCGTGCGGGCACTGACGATAATAATATAGAAACAGTGCGGAAATAAGGAAATACACCCCAGAGTTTGGTCTAATCCATACAAGAGCATCTAACTAAAAATATACAAGTCTGGAATATCAATAATACATCAAGTCTGAAATTGTCTCAGAATGGAAAATAAGGCAGAAATAAAGAAGAATCTTCAAGGCAGCAGACGTCTCGTGCTCACCCTGTAGACTTTAAGCAAATCTCGGGCCGACTATCAGCCACGAGAGACAGAAGAAGATCCAACCTGGAATTCTGCATTCATAAGAGAATGCAGTAAGTGCAGGTCAATACAAAATCATAGTACTAGTAGGTACCATTAGCAAGCTATAATAATCAACAATTCACTCTAATTCGAATTCTAGGCAAACCCTCCAAATTTGAGTATAAACCCTAACTTCTAATTCCACAAATTAGCCTCTAATTAGGAAGAAGTTATGAAATAAGGGTTCTAATCATCAATTCAATGCTTAATGAAGCTAACCCAACCAACAAATCATGATTTAGAAGCCTAGATAGAATATTCATTAACCCACTTTAATCTTCCATTACTAATGAACTAACAAGGAAAAAGGATTCTAAGATGATTAGGGATAATAAAATAGCAAAGAGATTAGACGGATAAGCCACCATGAATCCTCTAGAATTGGTCCACGAGCTCAATTTTGGGAATAGTAATAAATGAGAGACTAAGGGCTTTTAATACACACTTAATGAATATAACAGGCCCGATACCGATACAGCGGCAGCGGGTCCGCTATGGCGGTACCACCCCGACGTCTACTCCGATAGCCTAGACGGTTGAGCCACCGAACACTGTGTCGCCACAGCGGCCAGTACCACTGCTCTGGCGGTACCACTATGGTGGTAATGGTGCCGCTAGGGCAGACACCAGCACAAATTTTTCTAAAAATAATCTCAATCTCAATTCGAAATCCCGACTAATACATGAGGCCATCTGCACACAAGCCACATACATAGACACACATAAAACACACTACGAACACATGCATGGCCTCAGAATTTCTAACGGAGGTCTCGTTGACCGAGTCAACCCCCGACACCTCAATTCCAACTTTCCAACCCAAGTCCAAATATGCATCCGAGTGCATTGGGAACCAAACCAGATATAGAGATGAGTTCTAAAAGACCATCCGGACGTCTCGGAATCGACAGATTTTTGAAAAAGGTCTGTTTACCCAAAAGTCAACTTTGAGTTAACTCTTTTTCGTTTTAAGCTCAAATTTCACAAAAAGTCACCCGAATCAAATCTAAACACCTCGAGAAGCGTGTCAAAGATTCCCTCAGGTCAAAAGTGAGTTAATTGAGCTTGAAAAAGGGTTGAAAGTCTTTGGAAAGACTATAACGACCAAGCGAGTCGTTACAATAAATGAACATGGCACGTTATTTTCGCATTGTTTCTATATTATTATCGTCAGAACTACTTGATTTATTCTCTTTCACTTATTTTATTATTTATTTGTGTCTCTATTATCATTAGGTTGAGGGTTCGCTTACTGAGTTGGGAAAGGTAACTGCCCGCACGACTTAAATAAATTAGGTCGTGACATTTATTTAGCTAGCTAAGCTTGGATTAGACCAGACTCTGACCCGAGCTTAGTTAACTCACTTTTGACCCGAGGGAACAGTTTGCACGCTTCTCGAGATGTCTAGAACGGATTTGAACAATTTTTTGATGAAATTAGGCTTTAAGTGAAAAATAGTTGACCCAAAGTATACTTTTGAAGAGGTTCGGATGGTCGTTTAGAACTAGTGTGTATATCTAGTTCTGTTCCCAATGCACTCGGATGCATTTTGGGACTTGGGTTGGGAAAGTGGATTTAAGGTATTGGGGGTTGACTCGGTCAACGGGACCTCCGTTGAAAATTCTACGACCGCGACCGCGTTCGTAGCGTGTTTTTATATGTGTCTATATATGTGATATGTGAGCAAATGGCTTCGAGAATTAGTCAGAAAATCGAATTGAATTGTGAAACTTGGGTGGGTTTTCGAGTGTCTGGTGCCCGCTTTGGCGGTACCAGCCTTTGCGATAGCGGTACCGCTGGAGCGCTTACCCTGCCGTTGGAGTGTCCAAGCCAATTGACCGCTGGAGCGTTCCCAGAGTCGCCAAAGCGGGTGACAGGCAGTAGGTATAATTAATGAAGTATTAAAAGCCTTTAGTCCCTCATTTAATACCATTATGAAATAGAACTCTTAGGATCTGTTCTTGGAGACTTTTAGTGGAGATTCTTCGTCGTAAGTTTCCCTAATCCTTTTACTATTCCATTAATCCTAATCATCTTAGTATTCCCCTTCCCTTATCCATTCCTTAGTTTTGGAAGATTAAAAGTGGGGTTTGATGATTGTTCTATCTAGGCTTATTAATGATGAAATTAATGGGGTTTATGCTAGCTTTTGATGAATCTAAGGTTGTTAATCATTTATATCCCATTATTAGTGTTGAATTCTTGAATCAAAGAGTTAGGGTTTATACCCAAATTTGGGGGTTTTGCTTTAATTTTGAAATTAGGGGATTTAATGAGTTAAATAAGAAATTAGTGGTTGAGTTATGATCACCTAGTGCTTAATTTAATATTTTGCTTTTGAGCTTCCCATTTTGACCTTGTGGGCCAGTTTTCCCAAATTCTAGGGTTGGATTTGACCTAAATTATGGTAGCAATATTAGTATCATTCTTTATTATTTCTAATCTAGATTTTGATTATGCCTAGACTACTTTGGTTCTGAGGCTCAGCGAAAAGGCAAGGCAAAAGAGTGAGTTGTTGGTGTTGCGGTTCGGCCATCCAGGTAGGTTATGGCTTACCCTTGGTGAGACTTTGTGTAGCGAAGCATATTTTAGATGATATTCTTGAAGACAACATGTAAACCTTTGGGTATGAAGTTGAGATGGATATTGCCTTAGGTTGGGCCCTGTTGTGTGGTTGGGGTTAGCCACCCCGTTGTGTTGTGATTTGATTGTTCTATTGTGTTAGCTTGGTGCCATGTGTTGTTGGAAGTTATTGGATTATGTTTTACCATCTTTATTATGATGTATTTGGCATACCCACTATTGGTACTTGTGACTCTGATATATCGTTAGCGTACCCACTGCTGGTACTTGTGATTCAGATATAGTGTTGGCGCGCCCATTGTTGGTACTTGTGATATTAAGCGTGATTATTGATGATGATACATGCATTGCACGCACTCTCATTCTTTATGATATACTGTTGAAATACTAATGATACTTGATGAAACACTGTGATAAGTTGGGCTCAGTTTTTACTTGAGTGACATGAGAGTCCGATATCCAATGTTCGTTCCGGAATCATGGATTGAGTGAGTGCATGGACTTCGCGGGTCCCCCAAGATAGTGCCGGTGAGAATGCCCTATGGGCAAAGATCCGAGGTTCCGTCTGTCTGTTAGGCAAAGATAAGAGACGGATGGCACTTAAACTTCGCGAGTCACCTTGGGTTGTGCTACCGAGATGTCGATATTTCCTTCCGGAGTACATGTGTACACAATATTTGCAAGGAATTGCATTGCATCCATACATTATTGCATTGCATTGCATTCACGACTTACTTTGAGGTGATTTGGTAATGAACCTACGATGTTGGATTCGATTGATATATTGAGACTTGGTGCAATTGGGATTAGATGCTTCACCTAGGCGATGACGTATACTTGGCTTCGATTATGTTTGATTTATACTTGTTGATTTATTTGTCTATCTACTTTATTGTCTTAATTATGTTAGCTATGCTTAGTCGGCTGATGATGCCTACCAGTACCGTTGTTTTGTACTGACCTGAACTTGATGCATTCCTTTATAAATGCAGAGTATTAGGTTGGGTCTACTTCCATCTCTCGTGGCTGATCGTCTCTTTCAGCATTGTTGCGAGTTTCTAGGGTGAGCACGGACGTTCGCCGCCTTGAAAACTCTTCCTATTTTATGTTTTGTTTCGCTATTCTGAGACATAGACGGATTTATGTATTATTATTCCTGACATATATATTCCATTAGATGCTCTTGTATGACTTAGACTAGACCCTAGGGGTATTTCCGCACTATACTATTATATATATATATATTATTGTGAGACTTACGTATTCTTTCTGCTTGCTTAATTTATTTATTCATGGCTTGATTTATTGTCAGTTCGAGGGTTTGATTATTGAGGTGGGAAAGGTAAGTATCCGTACGGCTTAGCCGAAATAGGTCGTGACATGTAGACTCTAAGCAAATCTCGGGGTGACTATCAGCCACGAGAGACAGAAGATGATCCGACCTAGAATTTTGCATTCATAAGAGAATGCAGCAAGTGCAGATCAGTACAAAATCACAGTACTGGTAGGTATCATAGGCCGACTAAGTTTATCTAATATAATCCAGTCAATAAAGTAAGATAAGCAGATAAATTGACAAGTACAAGTCACACACAAGCCAGAATCAAGTACACGTCATCACCTAGGTTGCAGCATCTAAACCCAAATGTGCCAAGTCTTAATATATCCAATCCGAATCCAAATAACACAAGTAAATGACTAGATCATCACAATATAAGCCATAGTGCAATGCAATGCAAATAATGTATAAATGCAAATGCGATGCAATGCAATGTTGTGTACACATGCACTCCAGACGGAAGTATCGACGTCTTGGTAGCACAACCCATGAGGGACCCACGAAGTCAACGTGCCACTCATTTCGGATCTTTGCCTAATAGTAACGAGCCTTCGAATCTTTGCCCACCATGGATCGTCATCAGGACAACCCATGGGGGACCTGCAGAGCTTATGTACCTCACGGCTCTAGCATAAACCTAGGCAACTGCTACCACACTACCACGATTCCGGGACAACCATCGGATATCGGACCTTATGTCACTTTCATCCAAACCGAGCCCAGCTCATCACAATGTTTCCTCAAGTATCATCAATGTATCAATAGTATATCATGAAGGATGAGAATGCGCACAATGTATGAGTCAACACCAATTCTCAGATTAATATCACAAGTACAAAGCATAGGTACGCCAACAATATCATGAAAGACTACACAAGTCATATAGAACACTATCCTCATATCAAATGTCAACAAGTAAGATACTACAATATCATAATTAAGATGTATCAATAGTCTCAAATATTGCTATCACTACGTGGCATCAAGCCAACAATAATAGAACGAATAAAGTCACAACACAACGGGATAGCTAGCCCCAAATCATACAACAAGGCCCAACCTAAGACAATATCCAACCCAACTTCATACCCGAAGGTTTACATGTTTTTTCTGATAATATCATCTAAATATATGCTTCGCTAATTGAAGCCTCACCATAAGGGAAGCCATAACCTACCTGGAAGGCCGAAGAGCAATAACGCCAACAATCACTCCTTAGCCTTTCCTTTCCACTGAGCCTCGATATCAATAAAGTCTAAGCATATTCGAATCATAGAATTAGAATAAAAAAGAACATCAAAACCAACCCTACTTCTATCAAAACCCAAATCCCTAACCTATGGAATAGGGTTTATGACATAGAAGGGTGAAATTAGGGATCTAAAGGTCCCAATATGAAATTAAGCCTCTAGGTGCTCAATTCCCACCATTAGCAAGCTAGAATAATCAACAATTCACTCTAATTCGGATTCTAGGCAAAACCCCCAAATTTGGGTATAAACCCGAACTTCTAATTCCACAAATTAGCCTCTAATTAGGAAGAAGTTGTGAAATAAGGGTTCTAATCATCAATTCAATGCTTAATGAAGCTAACCCAACCAACAAATCATGATTTAGAAGCCTAGATAGAATATTCATTAAGCCGCTTTAATCTTCCATTACTAATGAACTAACAAAGAAAAGGGATTCTAAGATGATTAGGGATAATGAAATTGCAAAGAGATTAGAAGGACTTACCACCCAGAATCTTCTCCGAGAATCTTCTAGAATTGATCCTAAGAGCTCAATTTTCGGAATAGTAATAAATGAGAGACTAAGGGCTCTTAATACACACTTAATGAATATAACAGGCCCGATACCAATAAGGCGGCAGTAGGACCTCTACGACGGTACCGCCCCGACGTCCACTCCAATCGCCGAGACGATCGAGCACCGAACTTGTGCGGCCACGGCCGTCACCGCGCTCGCGTCTTGTTGTGGCGATTATCATGCCACCAGGGGGGATACCAGTAGAGATTTTCCCAAAAATAATCCCAATCTCAATCTGAAATTTGACTAATACCCGAGGCCATCTGCTAAAAAACAATATGCATAGACACACATAAAAATATGGTACGAATTCACTCATGGCCTCGGAATTTCCAATGGAGGTTTCATTGACCGAGTCAACCCCCAACACCTCAATTCCAACTTCCCGACCTTAAGTCTCAAAATGCATCCGAGTGCATTGAGAACAAAACCAGATATACACAAAAGTTCTAAAAGGTCATCCGGACCTCTTGAAATCGACGAATTTCTGAAAAAGGTCCGTTTACCCAAAAGTCAACTCTTTTTTGCTTTAAGCCCAAATTTCACAAAAAGTTGCCCGAATCAAATCTAAACACTCAGGAAGCATGTCAACGGTCGCCTCGGGTCAAAAGTGAGCTAACCGATCCCAAAAAAGGATTGAGAGTCTTTGGAAAGACTATAACGACCAAGCGGGTCATTACAATAAATGAACATGGCACGTTATAATTGTTAATGGTTAGTACAAACCTATTAAATTCATGCATCTTTTTCACTTGAAGATGGTGTTGATGAAGGATGACCAGACCGTTTACTTGGAATTTGTTCAACTCTACTCTCTAAGTCATCCATGCATTTTTTAAGTGAAGCGTTTTCTTTTCGAGTTGTATTCAGCTCGTCCTGTATTGCAACTTTTGAGGAGTTACCACCTTTCAATTTTGTCGCAGTTATACCACCCCCATATCCAATCACTTGACTCTTGTATTGAGGTCCAAAGCACCTTTCCACTACCTCAATGTTTGTAAGAGATGGCTCAGATTGTATCACTCCTTGGATTTCGGCCTAAAACATACAATATTTAACTTAATACCACACTTTAAATAAAGGAAGTATGTAAAATAAAATGTACCAACAAACATACATATTTTTCAATGGTTTCAGGTTTGACAAGATTATTGTCCTTCTTATGAGTCTCAAAGAAAAGAGTCCCCAGGTTTGGTGGATTACCATCTTTGCCTTCCTTCACATTTAAATAAAAATCTTTTGAACAAAGTGGAGTTTCTTAACAAATTGCAAGATTAACTTACCACTTGATAAATAATCTCTCTAGTAGGTTTGCTACCTGTACGATGCAGTATAATCAACTAAGAGCTATTAGCTGAGTTTCTTGTACTTGCTTCCTATATTAACAACAGAACGTAGAAAGTGTGATATGCCGCTTAAGATAACAGATTCTAATAAATAGTTATGAAGTCATACCTTAATTTTTTCACTTAGAAAGTGCCCCTTGATCAGCGATTCCCAGTCACCCTAGTCTACCCCCTTTGGCAGTCTTTTAGAACATCACGCAATGTCTTGGACCTCACAATCTTGTGCAATGATCCTGTTACACCTCGTAGTTTTGTACGTTGAAATTTGTTGTATGTTGGTGGTCCTAGTCTTGGGACACCGGAGTTATCTTCAAGATTAAATGAGACTAAACATGACTATCCTATGATTATGAGGGTTTAAGTTCATGTTTAGTAAGTTATAGAAGTATTGAAGAATAAGTGAATCAAAGAGAATACATTTCGTCAAAGTTTCGTTTTAAGATTGAATTATACGGACTGTATCTTAGGGAATACGGACCGTATTTTGTGATATGGACTGTATTTAAGGATTTAAAAATTTAACAGAGAAGGCATATTTTGGGGTTGAGAAATACGGACCATTATATGGTCCGTGTATGATTATATGACCAGAAAATATGGACCATATATATATATATATATATATAATGTTACACCTCACAAATTTTCGTGTCGATTTTTTCAAAGGTAAAATAACATAAGCCGGAGAGACCATGGAACCCTTATAAGGTTAAGGAAGACTTTTATCAAGTTTTAAGCAAGTATCTAAAGGTTCCGGGATCAAGCAAATCGAATAAATTAAATTTGTAGAAACTTTGGGAAAACTTGGCAGAATTCTGGATAGGATTTTTGGTCCAAATTGAGGGAGGTATATCTCGTAGCATATGAGGAGTTATGGAATGTATAACATATGTAAATTCAAGGTTAGAGAGTCTTCTTTCCAATGCAACTAATAGCTTGCATATCTGAGAAATACAGCCCATATAAAATTATATGATTAAAAATATGGGCCGTATTTATTATACGGACAGTGTAATCCAATGTCGGTGGAATTTTTCTAATTTTATATGTGAAGACCCCTCTTTATTTTAAGTCATTCTAGACATAACCCCAAGTCCTAGAAAGCTCTAGAGACCTCTCCAAACATATTCAAACATTTATCCAAGACTAAATCAAAGATCAAAGTGAAGATCAAAGTGCTTAGGGTTTCAAAGTGAGATTGAAGCTTGTTTTTTCTTCTTGTAAAAGCTTTGGAGGGTATTTCAAGGCGAAGTTATCTTAGAGTTGAAGTGTTTTTGAGTTTTTGAGGTAAGATTTCATCTTAGTTTCATGTTTATGAGTTTACATATGTAAATATGTTAAGATTTGAGGAGAAGAAATTGAAGGAAAAGTTCAAATATGTATTTGTTGAAATTTGAGCTGTAAATTAACTTGAGCTATAATTGTTAGCATGTTTTGAGTATAATTTTGTTATGAGGAATAATTGTAATGCTGAGGAAGTGTTTTATACAAGTGTATATGAGGTTGCTTAATGGTATATCTTTAGATATGGAGGATTTGAGGTTAAAGGAGGTCATATGGAGTTGTGTAAATTGTTGGTTGTGGACTTTGTGGTAATGAATAAGAAATAGGGGAAAGGCTGTCCATTTCATTTTGGAATTGAGTTATCATTGATATACATGATATACAAGCACCATCTAAGTTGTATATGTATTCTTGGTTATAGGAGTGGCGCTCTAGTAGTGATAAGCTTGTTGTCGGGTTACTTGGACGACTTAAGTGTATGTAAGGCTATCCCTTTAATTCTTTTTTGCATGATCCTTGTGAATCGAACGTACACGTAATGTTAATCCATAATGATTCTACTCTTAGAGTTAGGAATGATCCATGTGATTCATGCTCCACATTGTTATCTTCAGAAAGTCTTGCTTAGATCTAGTTTGGTCTTTAGGGTCACATGTACTCCTATATATATATATATATATATAACGGGTTAATGGTCTGCCCAATAAGAAACTTGAGTAATCCGCCCCCTGACTGTTGAACAGTTAAATATAAAATTTTAATCCGTTCACCAACCGTTAATCCGATAACCGAATACCAATAAGCCAATAAGTCAATTTTGCGGTTAGATTATTGGTTGCGGTTCGATTTTAAACTGTCCTAGGTCCGACCATGCTCAAAGAACACCTACGTCTCGTGTCGAAGCAGGAATCAGGTCGAACGTAGTTCGGAATAAAGTAATGAGTTTTGGTTTTTACTAATAATGCGACCAGGTCCCAAACAGACTGCCTATGTATCCCACTGTGGGGAAGTCAGGTTATTGCGTAATTCATATTACAAGGAAATGAATCGAGTTTTGTATCTATTACAAACGATTACATGCAAAGAAATAACTATTTCAAGCAATTAAATTAACTAATACAATTAACAAGCATGTTTTCACGTGTAGTACCGCTTGATTACATCAGACTTGATTGGCTTGGGCCACTCTTTCTCGTCCATTTCTGCTAGCACCACTGCTCCTCCAGAGTGTACTTTGCGGACCACATATGGGCCTTGCCAGTTGGGAGCGAATTTCCCTTTATACTTGTCTTGGTGCCGGAACACTCTCTTAAGTACCATATGCCCTATCTGAAAGAGTCGAGCTCTGACTCATTTGTTGAAGGCACGTGCCATCCTTTGTTGGTATAGTTGGCCGTGGCATACGACAACCATCCTCTTTTTATCAATTAGAGCGAACTACTCATATCGAGTTCAGACCCATTCTACATCATCTAATTCCACTTATTTAATGATTTTTAATGATGGTATTTCAACCTCGGTAGGTATAACCGCTTAAGTACCATAAACAATCAAGTATAGAGTTGCCCCTGTTGATGTTCGGGCTGTTGTACGATATCCTAGTAAGGCATATGGAAATTGTTCCTACCAACACTTGTAATTGTCTGTCATCTTCCTCAGTATTCTCTTGATATTCTTGTCGGCCGCTTCTACTGCTCCATTCATTTGTGGCCGGTAGGTAGTTGAATTCGAATTTATTATTCAGAACTGTTCATCGATATCCTTCATCAGGTGACTGTTCGGATTTGCTCCATTATCCGTTATGATAGACTCGGGTATGCCGAAGCGGCATATGATGTTGATTTGCAAGAAATAAGCTACTACTTTCTTTGTTACAGATTTGTGCGATGTTGCCTCTACCCAATTTTTGATGTAGTCTATGGCAAAAAAAAGGAATCGATGTCCATTCAAGGGGACATGCTAGATAGGTCCAATGATGTCCATGCCCCAGGCAACGAACGGCTAGGGTGAGCTCATGGTGTTGAGTTCACTTAGTGGGACCCTGTTTAGATCTCCATGAATCTGACACTGATGACACTTTGGACAAATTTGCAATAGTCACCTTCCATTGTCAGCCAATACTATCCCGCTCAGAGGATTTTTTTTTTGCCAGCATGAAGCCATTAATATGGGGCCCACAGGTCCCAACATGTATTTTCTCTAGGAGTTTTGAGGCTTCAGTAGCGTCCACACATCGAAGCAAACCTAGATCTGGTGTCCGTTTGTAAAGTATTTCCTTGTTTAGGAAGAAACCATTAGCAATTTTTCGGTCGATTTTCCTTTGATTACTTGTGGTACCTTTGGGGTACTCTCCTTTCTCCAAATACAACTTGACGTTGTTGTACCTTGGTTTGCCTGTTATACTTCGTATTTTCGTACGTCAAGTCTCTTCATGAGTTGGTTGCCATAAATTTAGAAGCGGAGTTATTTATGAGGATATGTGAAATTAGACATGTTCATCTTAAGCATATGATATATATATATATATATATATATATATATATATATATATATATATATATATATATATATATATATATATATATATATATAGAGAGAGAGAGAGAGAGAGAGAGAGTAAAATTTGATTAAATCGAGAAAAAGTTGGGTTTTACAATTGGGTATACAGACCGTATATTTGAATGGCCCCCACCGTAAATTGATTTCATTAAGGGTGAGCTACTGATTGGATTTTACGGTCCAATTATACGAGCCGTATAATTTTTACAGTCCGTAAAAGTGGACTGTAAATTTAAGTCGGTGCCAGATTTTGTTATGATATATTTCATACCCTCTCACTTTTATCTCATTTTCTCTTATTTCCTCAGTCTCCAAACACCTCTAGAAACTTCTCCAACACATGTGATCAACCCCAAGTGAAAGCAAAGATTAAAAAAGGTAAGAACTAAGTGATTCAAGTGTTAGACAGTTCACTAGGGTTTGTAAAGTTCAAGTATCCCTTTGGTGTTGAAGTTGGAGGCTTCACCCTAGTGGATTAATTTGATCCGGAGTTTGTTCTGGTGTGATTAATTTAAGGTTTCCTCTCTATTATATGTTATTAACGTTGCTTGCTTGTTATCCAACTTGATTGAAGGAAGAAAGAGAAAAAGGGAAGTTCAATTATGAGTTCGATAATATTTTAAGTTGTAAATTAACTTGAGCTATAACTATTAGCATGTTTTGAGCATAATCTTGTTATGGGGAAGGATAATAATAATGTTGTGGAAATGTTGTATATAAGTGTATAAGGGGTTGTGTTGAAGTCGTTGTTATGGATTGATTATGAAAAGATGTTTTGGGATTAAATTAAGTATAATTTGAATGTGATCTTTTGATGATGGTATTGTTGATGTTTTTATTGTGGTTTTGGGAGTTGTTTTGGAGTTGGAGGAAGCAGAAAATATTTGGGAAATGCTGCCCAATTTTTATTAGCTTACTTATTAGTCTAGTTTGACCTGTTAAGTGTTTTAATGACTTAATCATAGTATGAATCATCTTGAATGTAGATTTGCAAACCCGAGAGAATAGGCGTTGAGTGGTAAGGGGATGTCAAGGTATGTAAGGTTCCTGTTTTCTTTCGTTTGGTATGATCCTTGTGAACCAAACATACATGTAACGTTAATCCCATAAAGTTCAACTCTTAGAATTAGGGATGGCGTTACATATATATATATATATATATATATATATATATATATATATATATATATACAATTTTATGCATGGCGTTATATATATATATATATGACACCGAGACTCCTCGGGCGCTATACGTGCGTATATTATGTATTATATTCATATATAAATGTATGACGTAGGGGAAAGGGGCGGATTTATACGTAATAACGATCGTTTGGGCATGATGATCGTACAACGT
>NC_081353.1:53096889-53104461 GCF_029784015.1 Lycium ferocissimum | reverse complement strand
GAAAAACCCCTGGAAATATGGTGTGAAAAGGTTACTAAAGTCGTAGGATGCTAATTTTAGGTCTAATGTCTTAATCCGATGATTTTGGTAATAGTTGGTTTTTCTATGACTAATTGCTATCTAATTGCTTTGGTGGAAATTTATAATAAAAGAAACTAAAGTTGTGTCCCCGTTAGATAGAGTGTATGATCATGGGTATTGATCTTGATATACTTCTAATGGATCATTATATGAATGCACTTAATCTCTATATGAATCTCTACTATTTCTCAATAAATAAAAATTATCTCTTTCTATGATTTTCCCAAATATAGGAAAGTAACTATGAAGAACGATTAATCATGCCAAGTAAATTCTTCTTTATCCGTAGTGTTTATTAAACAAAGTTTAAAGCTTTGAGTCCTTGTTATTTATTCTTACCTACCCTAATTATTTTCCCAAATAAATCAAGGTTTATGGCTTTAATCAATATTTGCAACCATTAATTATGAATGAAGAATGAAGAATAAATAAACCCTAATAATCCATTATATGTATATTAATCACAACCCAATCACACAACACCCATCATTGGGTTCACAACCCTAGTAAGGGAATTTAGCTACTCATGACAAAGAACAAGAAATAAGAAATTGAAGAATTCATAATTGCTTACTTTAGAAGAAAAGAGGAATGGATAATACTTGAATTGATGTTTGAACCTTCAAAAATTAGAGAGTATTTAATGTTCTAAGTCAAGAGGACAAAAAATATAACAACTCCTAACTATTAAAAACCCTACAATGACTATTTATAGGTTTCGAAAACGTGAAAGTTGCGTATTTGCACTTTTGTCCCCGTTGATATGAAATACGGACCATAAAATCGGAAATACGGACCGTAAAGGCCACGACCACGTCTTCCTTCTAGTTTTGAGCAACTTCAATCTCTGGAGACGCGTAACACCGTAAATTGGTTTGCGTCCATAAACTACCCAAATAAGTTCTTTCAACTTTCAAAACTTTCGACTTTCTCGCCGATGCTCGAATGGTTATAAATGTTTTAAATACGACAAGAAAGTGGAATACGGTCCGTAAAGGTTGTTCGTAAATCACCATTTCTTCGAACCGCTTTTCCGGTTCTTCTTATTCTTCTTTAATACGCCCATGGAATACGGCCCGTGTTTAAGAATACGGTTCGTAAACTGAGTTTACGACCACTTCTGCACTTTTAACTGTTTTCATTTCGAATCTGTTCCGTTACCTGAAAAACACTAAAAACACATTAAATAGACACCGACTTGCTTAAAAACAAGTAAAACTTCTCGTAAAAAGGCCTCGAACGTGCCATAAACGCCCGACACGTCAGTTATGTTGAAGTTGTTGTGATGGGATGATTATAAAAAGAAGTCTTGGGATTGAATTGAGTATAATTTGAATGTAATCTTTTGATTATGGTATTGTAGATGTTTTTATTGTGGTTTTGGGAGTTGTTTTGGAGTTGGAGGAAGTAGAAGATATAAGGGAAATGCTGCCCAATTTTCGTTAGCTTACTTATTAGCCTAGTTTGACCTTATAAGCGTTTCAATGACTTAATCATAGTATGAATTATCTTGAATGTAGATTTGCAAATCCGGGAGGATAGGCATTGAGTGGTAAGGGGACGACAAGTTATGTAAGGCCACTCCTTTCTTTCTTTTGGCATGATCCTTGTGAACCAAACGTACATGTAATGTTAATCCATAATGTTCTATTCTTAGAATTAGGGAGGACCCAATTAATTCATGCTCCATATTGTTATCTTTAAAAAGTCTTGCTTAGACCTAGTTTGGTCTTTAGAGTCACCTGTACTCCTATCATATTTATGCATGGCATTACATTTATATATATATATATATATATATATATATATATATATATATATATATATATATATATATATATATATGCATATACAGACCCGAGACCCCTCAGGCGCTATATGCATGTATATTATGTATTATATTCATAAATAAATATATGGCATATGGGAAAGGTGACGGCATTATATACGCACTACCACCTGATCATATGATGATGATGATGTCGGCCGATACAATATGATGGGATGTCCATAGAGGCTTGACAAGCGTTATATACGCATATATCTATATATGTATGACCTTATGCATGGATGCACTCTATTTATGCATATCATCAGCCCTCAGAGGCAGATCAGATGCATGGTGATTATATATGTGATTTACTCTCAGGGACAGCTCAAACATATGTGCATACGCCCATTCGCCCTGTGCTTAATGGATCAACAGATTGGAATCTCCTATGAACAATAACTCGTTGATATCCATGTCTAATGCCATCCTGAGGCCTAAAATGTAGGCCTCATACTCTGCCATGTTGTTGGTACATCGAAATTTGAGCTTTGTGTCCATCGGGTAATGTTGTTCGATTTCTGTATTAACACCTCCCCAACTCCAGAACCTTTCTAATAAACTGCCCTGTCGAAGAATAATCTCTATCGTGAGTAGGGCTCGATGGTTTCTTCTTCTATGGTCAGTACTCCTTCATCCGAGAAATAAGTTTGGAGTAGTTCGAGATCCTCATGCACAGGGCTTTCAGCAAGTAGGTCGGCTAATGCTTGCCCCTTGACGGCCTTTTGTGCTATGTATACAATGTCAAATTCACTTAATAGCATCTGCCATTTGGCCAACTTCTCGATGGGCATAGGTTGGCCAAAGATATATCTCAATGGATCCATCTTGGATATGAGGTGGGTGGTATACGATGAGAAGTAGTGTCTCAGTTTCTGGGCCACCCATGTTAAGACGCAATAGGTCTTTTATACAAGTGTATACCTTGCCTCGCAGGCAGTGAATTTCTTGCTTAAGTAGCAGATGGCATGCTCTTTTTTGCCTACCTCGTCGTGTTGTCCTTACACACACTCAAAGGCAGTTTCTGAGACTGACAAGTATAGCAAAAGTGGGGTCACAGTTCTGAGAGGTACCAAACTGGTGGATTTGGATAAATACTTCTTGATGGTGTCGAAGGGGTTTTGACACTCCTCAGTCCATTTTATGGGTGCGTCTTTCTTCAGGAGCTTGAGTATGGGCTCCACAATGATGGTGGACTGGGCTATGAACCGTCCAATGTAATTTAATACCCCCAAGAAGCTCATAACCTCTTTCTTAGTCTTCAGAGAGGGTAGCTCTTGTATTGGTTTAATATTTGTTGGATCTAGCTCTATGCCCCTTCGGCTGACTATGAACCCAAATAATTTTTCGATGGGCACTCCGAACGCGCACTTGGCCGGATTTAATTTCAGATTGAACAATCGGAGTCTGTCGAAGAACTTTCGCAAGTGTGCGGTATGCTCTGAGCTTTCTCTTTGACTTAATGATGACGTCATCCACATATACTTCAATTTCCCAATTGATCATATCATGAAATATGGTAGTCATAGCCCTCATGTAAGTGGCGCCGACATTCTTGAGACCGAATGGCATTACCGTGTAGTGATACACCCCTCATGGAGTTATGAAAGCTATCTTTTCCAACTTCTCTTTGTCTATTAGGATTTGATGGTATCCTGTGAAGCAGTTCACAGATGACTATAGCTCATGTTTATCATAATTGTCTATGAGTATGTGGATGTTCGGGAGAGGGAAGTTGTCCTTGGGACTGTTACACCTTGGAAAATTTTGTGTTGTTCGCATTATAAATAAACTAATGTAAGCCCAAAGTGGACATGAAGCCCTTACAAGGTTAAGGAATATATCTAACAATTTTAAGTATGTACCTTAAGGTTTTGAAATCAAATGAATCGGTGGAAGCAAGTTCGTGAAGGTTAGAATTGGTGTCATGTCTTTGGAAGATTTGGCATCATTTGTGCTATAAATTGCTTAGAATTAGGTTGAGAGGGAGCTATAGGTCTCCTTAGATGGTTAATAAAGGTTTACATAAGTTTCAAGAAGTTATCATAACGATTGGAAGTCAAACGAATCGAAAAGAAAGCATTTTCGTGAAAATTGGAGTTTTTGGGCAGTTTGCGGCCGCATATTGAGTTTGTTGTGCAACATATTGGCAGAAAAAATCCATTTTTGGGGGACTGTACTTCCCAACACCTCCCCATATTGTGGAGGGAGTATGCGGCCGCAAGTCCACACTTTTTGGGCCGCATCTCCCCTGCAACACGGGGCAATGGGGCAGTTTTAAGCCATTTTTGAACACCAAAAGATCCCATTTTTCATATCCACTTTCCACACTTATCTCTCTATATTATTAGAGTGTTCTTGAAGGTTCTCCATTTTTCCAAAACCTTCCAAACCATCCAAAGAGAAGATCAAACTCCAAAACCCCAAGCTAACTCATGGAAGATGAGTGTTCTTGCTTCTATTTGAAATTGTGCTGAATTTGGTCTTGCAAGAAGTTGAGTGAGGTGAAGTTCTTCTAGTAAAAGTTATGTTCCTCATATTATTTCTTATGATTGAGTTGACTTAAAGGTTTAACAAGTCTTGAAGAGGAAAGGAATCAGAGTAGAGAGGTCACAATGTATCAAGTTGAAGTGGCTGACTATGGGTTGATTTTGGATTGATTTAAGTTTATATGTGAATGAAATCTCTTGATTATGGTATTGTTGATGTTGTTATTGTTGTTAGGGAATTTTTTTGGAATTTGGTGGAAATAGATGAAATACGGGAAGTGCTGCCCAATTTTCGTTAGCTTGCTAATTACTCTAGTTTGACGTTATGAGTGCTTTCAGGGCTTAAGTCTAGTATGAATCATCTTGAATGCAGCTTATTCCTCGCTATATTGTTCCTTACGAGATCACTAAAAGGTTTGGGAAGGTAGCTTACAAGTTGAGATTACTGGCTGAGATGTCCATAGTTCATCCGGTGTTTCACATTTCGATGTTAGGATTTTATAAACCAATCCTTCACATGAATCCATATTAAGTTCGCATTGACAATCCTTGTCCTATGACAGTTAACCAGCTCGCATTTTGGATCGCCAAGTTAGAAGGTTTGAGAACAAAGGATGTTGCATCGTTAAAGTTTGTGGCGAAACCATAATATTGGTGAAGCTACTGGGAAGCAAAGAGGCGACATACGAAAAGAGATATCCCCACTTGTTCCCTATTGTAGGTATGAGTTAAGGTTTTAGTTATTCTTAGATAGATTGATTTTGTTGATTGATACAACCCGTGTTTGGTGGCCTTTTCCCGACTATTATTTTCATTCGAGGATGAATGAATTTTAAGAGAGGGGGGGGGGGGGGGGGATAATGCAAAATCCCAGAAACCGTATAGAGGAAGTTAGCGAGTCCGTCGAACCTTATATATTGGGTCGCGTGCATGACTTTAGAAGCGAAAGACCCAAGAGGAGATGGCCAAAATGAAAATTCACCGCAGCTTCGCGAAAAGGGCCCGACGGTCGCTCCGTACCGTCAATCACATCGACCCTCCGTCCTTTTCACCATAGAAAGTAAGGAAGAGAAAGTTGCTCACTGGAAATTTCATGACTTTGACGGAGCATATCGACGCTCCGTCGATCTATTCGACGCTCCGTCGTTTGTAGCGTAGATTTGACCTAGCGCAAAGACCATTCGACGGAGCAGATCGACGCTTCGTCATTTGTACCATAGAATGCTCGACGGGCTAAGAAGACCATTCTTCCATTCTTTTCACTCTCAAAAAACCTAAGGACAAAAATCTCTCTCTAGGGCTCCAACACTAAGGTAAGAACATCTTAGTCATTGATTAATCAATCCTAGCATTAAACCCATGATTCTTTTGACTCAAACCCAGGGTTTTATAAAGACAATTCTTCCAAAGTGATTCAAGTTTAGTAATGGGGTGTTCTTCACCAGAAAAGTGAATTGTTAAACTTTGTTTAACATACTAAGGTATGTCTCTTTTTTTTTTTTTTTAAACCTTATCATGGATATATGTTTTCTTCTCAAAGGTTTTTTATTGAACAAAAGGTGAACTTCTGTTTTTTAAAACCTTAATTCATGTCTTTGCTTGTGGTTGGTGTGCGCAGGGACAAACCCACATTAAACCTTGATTGTATTATCCTCTATATACGTCTATGAAATCATAATTATTTTCTAATATAAGAGATGATCAGTGATGATGGTTAATTGTTGGTATTGATGATCTTACAAAGAAACTAAGACAAAGGAATCTTGTTTAAAAAAGTGGAAACATTTTCAAGATTATCTATGAAATTATGGATTTTCGTAACGGCATAATGAACTTTAACGTTATTTGATGGCGTGACTACTTTGAGACAAATTGTGAATCGGCTCTCTATGCTATGAACTTTGTTGTTGTGTTTGGCCTAGCTACTCGGGAGGAAGGGTAGCCACTATGAATCCTAGTGTGATAATGCCTAGCCATTCAGAGGAAGAAAGGGCTACTTCCGGTTCACTACCCGGGTGCGATTATGCCTAGCTATTCGAGAGGAAGGATAGCCACCGTTGAATTTCATACTCCGAGGCGGTGCGCCGTGACAAGGGAACCGCTTTGGTCACCCTTCGATGTGCTTCGATTCTTTGGCCTCAGACATGGGATGTGTGATATTCTTATTTTCTCATGGAATTGTCCTTGTTAATTATGATCTTGAAAGTCATATTTCAAGTTGTACCTCTGACAAGAGGCCTTGTAATCGGCCTGATAATTTTTATTGAGACACATAAACTGAATAACTCGTTCTACATTACTTTCACATGATCTTTTAAGACCGATTTCTTTATGTATTATGTACTTTATTTTCTTATTACCGATTGTCCCGAGGCACTCACCGAGTACGAAATACTGTGCATACCATTGTTGTTTTTTATGGTATGTTAGGTAAATTGCAGAAGAGCAGTTCTTATACCTGTGTTTAGGAAGGACTTGTTGTTGCTGCTAATTTGGTGAGCCGACACATTCATTCGTGGGACATCCTATTTATTTATTTATTTATTCATTATATTACTTCTCCGGGCTGCGCCCCGATGAGTCAGACTATTATTCCTTTATATTAGAAGCTCCATAGTATACATTTGTGGGTAGTTGTTTAGGTATTGATTAACTCTCGGGCACGTTGTTACGTTTGACTAAGTATTTGATTAATAAAGACTTCCGCTGATTTAATTCATATATTCATGATTTGTTTACATTTATTTTATAAAAGGGAGGGGAATATTGAAAGTGGGTGGGTTAAAACGTTTTGCTCTTTTAGGTTCTTGATGTTTTTCTGCGTCGGATCCGGTCCCTCTAGGGTGGTTTTTGGGGGTGACATTAACTTTCTCTTCGGGTAAATCCCCTTTTGATTTATCTCTCCCCCTTTGAAAACCCATTGGTGATCTTCCTTTCGCCCTTAAAAAATACGGGGGCCCTCCCGGGTCGGGTGATAGCTTTGTTAGGAACCATAATGGCAAATATCATCCAGCTACCTTCGAAGTCTCAACATCTTTTTTAGCATATTTAAAAGGGCGAATATGCGCTCCGTCCTCCGTCGGGATGAAATGCTTGCAAGACTCCCTAAGTCCCCCAAACGTCTTTAAAGACTTCCGGTTACAACGTTCTTATCAAAAATGATGGGTAGGGAAA
>NC_081353.1:53082641-53096789 GCF_029784015.1 Lycium ferocissimum | reverse complement strand
TTTTGTTAATACATTGACATGCATGTTTTACATGATTAGTGTATCTGTTTATTTAACCTACATTAAACAAATAACTAAGTCCTAGATATCTTCTAACCGGTATTTTCCTTTTTCCCTCTTTGTTTGCATGGAAACCTGTACGTGCCACTTGGGCCATCCTTTCTTTGAACCCTGTTGGGCCAGAGGCCCAACCCTTCTTCTATCAGGTCCGTTTAGAAATGGAGAAGCATTGAAGGCCCAACCATGGGTGAAAATGACAACCGGTAAGCTTAGGTAGGCCCACTAGCCTAACCTTTCCCACCAGCCTAACCTTTCTTTATTCTTCTTATATATTGTCACACCCCGATCTCACTAGGGTGTGATGGGCACCCGATCCCGTAACCGGAGCCGAGCGAACCCACTGACTCTTTCTACGTACCAATTTTTTTTTTGAAATCTCTATGTCAAGTATACATAACAAGACTGCTGAAACATCCCTTTGTTGCTTTAGAATCAAATAAAATATGTGACCGTACAAAACTTGTATCGTGGTACAACCGACTCCCGAAAACCCACGACTCGTCCGCAAAGTCTCTAACTTCAAACAAGACATCATGGCATAGCCCGCCAACTTCGGCGACACCCCGGAGAACAAATGGAGTTTGCCAACTTCGTCGGGAACATCTTATCCTGGCTTCTATCCGTCTGGGTGTACCTGCGTGGCATGAACGCAGCCCCCGAAGAAGAGGGGTCAGTACGAGCAATGTACTGAGTATGTAAGACATGAACAGTAACAACATAGTAAGAGCTGTAGAGCATATCATGTAAAGAGAGTATCCTGTACATGTGGAGCATATCATAGGGAAGTCACATCTATACATATGGAACATATCACGCGTAAAAATCGTAACCTCAGGCGCAGTAACAACGGTATGGAAACGTAGACCGTATCATAGGATAAAGGAGTAACTCCGTACCCGTGAGTGCCACTCGTGGCGGAGGCCATGCATGCCTAGCTTTTACTTTTTCTTTTTCCGAACACGGTGTTTCTTATTCTTGTACATAGAAAACAAGTATACTTTTCGAAAAACGGTACTTTTTACTCGCGTTACGTACGCCGAATTCATCGGCTCTCCCACCCCCCTCCCCAACAAAGGTCCCAAGTATATCAAATTATATATATATATATATCACATAAATGTACGCCGCGTATGGCTCTCCCATATCCCGCGTCCGGCATCCCGCGTCCGGATGATAAACGAATCAATCGGGGACACGCTTGCCCTCCCCATTCCCCACTTATACATATGCACACATAAACATTCATCAATATCAAGTATTATATACATTATCATATAAACAAAGATGCATGGGAGCCCAAGGAAAGTCATGTGTCTATCGGAGTGACGTAAGGTCGGTAACCTCCGATTACATTATGGATTGACCAGATCGCTTTGTCCCACCTTGAAGGAACGAGTATTTTAAGGCGAGACTATCAATGAAAAGCAACATCATGAACAACGTAGAATAGGGTCACAAAACAAATAGTCATTTCGTGTACTTTGGAATCTTAGGAAAACAATCCTTGACACATCATACTTTTTCTCATCTCTAGCATCATCATTATCATCATAGAACCATAATCGTTGTCTTAGTCTTTAAGACTTTCAATATTGTAAAACTTGGTTTTTGGAGAAAAATGAAAATTTTGGAAAACATTTGTAAACTTTTAGGAAGGAAAAATCATGCCTTGGGATCAATGGTTTAGTTAAACAACTATCGTTTGGTAGTCGGGATAACAACCAAGAACTTTCATTGACTATAATACGGAAATAAGCCTAATGGAACAATAGGAGGGAATTGGGAATAGTGGGCCACCTCGGATCAAATGAGGCGGCATACACCATTTGCGTATAATACGTTTCGTGTCATTACTTATGAGGGTTTTAGGATGGTCGGGTGTGGTTCATACAAGTTCTAGGTGTTTAGGAAGCTTTTTTTTTTTTCATCATTTCACACAATTTCTAGTTCAATTCTACTGAATGAATAGTAACTGATTTCAATCTTGGTTTTCTAGGAAAGGAATTATCCCCGAGGCCCGTGTTCAAGCCTACTACGTCTAAGACATGCCAAAGAAGGAAAGTGAAGTCTTACATACCTCTTTCCGCTCCTTCTGGTACTCCAATTCCAAGTTGCAAATCCGCCAAAATCTACAAATTGGTCATATTTACCAAACCTTAGTTAGGGGCATTTGTGAGCTGATTCCTTAAAATAACACTTTGTCTGCCGAGATTTCGGCAGCATTTCCCCTGTAAATACTCCGTCCCGAGAATATGGCTCGGCCCAATTCAATCAACAACAACAACAACCCGAGAATGGAACTCGGCCACAATATCAACAACAATGCCAACAATTCAATCAATATACTACTTCGTCCAATACTTTACAATTTCAACAAGAACGATAACGACTTAATTCTTTCTTCTGAATTCACATACTTCATCAACAATTCCGTACGTTTACAGTGCCATTTTCATTAATACGAGAAACTATGTTGAAATCACATAATGTTCCAAATCAGTCCGCTACACTTACTCCTTCAATTTGAATCATCAAACATGCATTTCATGCCATAAAATTCATAACAACGACAATCAAAATACTAAATAACATTAACCCTTCATGTCTACCCAAATCAGCCCATACTCTCGGCTACAACACCAACATCTTTATTTCATGCATTTCATTCATTTCAATATATTACAACATGTTCCAACGTCCAATTCACAACCATCCAACTTGCTAAATAAAGTAGTTCTTCACTCCTATATACATCACATACACACGGTCACTACTTCATATACCATATTTTCATGACTTTCATTCACTTCCATACTTCACAACATACATAAACCATGCATGACATATGAAAGACAAGATTAGACCTTACCTTCTCTTCCACTCCCTTTCTCGGCTAGGAACCTCTTTTGCAAGAACGGATAGTTTTCTTCTTCCAACAACTCCTCCACGTCGCAAAGGGCCTTCTAATTAGTGGAAAAACAAAAAGAAAATAATTTTTCCATGATCACTTGCCATGGCTGAATTCGGCCAGCCATGGCCGTGACTCCCTCTTTTTTTTTTCTTTTCTTTTGTTTCTTTCTTTCTTTCTTTCTCTCCACTCTTCTAATTAAAAAAAATGACCAACTATATATATATATAGCCTCCATAAGCACATGAGGGGCACATGCCCCCTCTCTTTCTCTAGAAATTTCACCTTTTTTCTTGAATTTTCTTACTTGGTCAAAGATGACCAAATGTCTTCTTTTGTACACTTTGGCCCTTCAAGAATTTTCTTGAACCTTTGTGAAATTACCATTTCACCCCTAGCCTTTCACATTATTCCCATGACGCCACTTTGCAAATTTTTCCTTTTTACCCTTAGCCTTTCTCAATATTTCCATACCACCAATGTCTATAAATAATATTCCTAACAAACTGCGTTCATTAAAATTATTTAGAACATAGTCTTGTCCTTAGCTTTTCACCATTGGCTCAATATTCAAATGTACAAAAATGCGAGGTGTAACATCCTTCCCCCCTTTTAGAACATTCGTCCTCGAATGTTCAACTAGTCTTACAGGGTCGCATAAGCACCTCGGGGGAGCTCCCTTTTTCAAAGCTATTTCCATCCTTCATATTAGCTCTTATGTTATCCAATACCGTTCTCTTTGTCATATTCTTTCTCTTTATATACGTCCATTTTCTGGCGTCGCACTACTCAAAGTTTGTGCGAACTTCTCGTATTACCTTAAACATTATCCGGACTTCTACCCACTTCTCTTATGCCGGTTTCCCCGACCTTACTAATTCACTTCAAGAAAAGGTCTCCTCGCAGCTCAAGTGTTCATATCAAACACACTACCGTATCAACTGCCTTTATTTCATCCTTACATTTCTCTCACCGCTTCCCCTTTGGGGCGCACCTATACCATTATCCATTTATACTTCGTCTCATATCCTCAATCCCAATCTCAATCTACTAGAATAATAACAGCTTACTTGGCAACACTTGTACCATTTACTCTCACCGTCACTCGAACTTCGGTGCACTCTTACCCAATTAACGCCTTCGTACCGTGACTTCGGTTGGCCGGGATTCACATGTCCACCGATACTATCATTTTGGGATATCCCTGCACCACACACATACATATATTCAATTACTACTAACTAGCCCACAAATACGTCCAAACGTCGTTCAAGCCCATCCCATTGTGGCTATGATGTACTTTTTGTCTCTTCACCATTCTAGCCTACCTCGTCCTATATGTCCTCTTATAGCCTCCAACCATTCCGTATACTCTGATTCCCTTAGGTCACTCTTAGCTTCTCATTCGTCCCTTGCATCTCAATTTGTAGAGCTTTTGGTTCACTTCCCGGGTCACCCATCCCAGAATTGCCCCCACCGAGCACGCTTAACCTCAAAACTTTGCCGAAATTCGATGCCTTAATACCGATATTTTCGCGTCTCCTCCTCGTATACCCTTTATTACCTCATCTAGGGCCAACCGAAACTTTACGCTTCCGAGACGTTTTCGTAATACGTCCTTTCTTTTACAATGATCGTTTACCCTTTTTCTTTTTCCGATGTCCATCTTCCACCCGCATGTATGGCTATTTCCGTCCGGCGCCCGGCTCTACGTAATGTACAAGTATATCGTCCAATCTTACCTTTTCCGACTTCTCCATATCATCATTCGCCTTTTTTCCGCCGATACTGGGCGCCTACGGAAATCAACGATTAATATAAGGAATCTTACTTCCTGTGACTTGGCTCTATCGCACGATCTAATGACAGAAAGAAGGTCAACCATTCCTAAATGCCCCGTAGCCTCCTGTTTATAAATGTGGCCGGCTTCACACCCATAAACAGGACTCTACCTGACACGACTTTACGTGCACAACCCTTGGACCGACCCGCTTTCCGATACCACTTTGTCACACCCCGATCTCACTAGGGCGTGATGGGCACCCGACCCCGCAAGATGAGCCGAGCGAACCCACTGACTCTTTCTACGTACCAATTTTTTTTTTGAAATCTCTATGTCAAGTATACATAACAAGACTGCTGAAACATCCCTTTGTTGCTTTAGAATCAAATAAAATATGTGACTGTACAAAACTTGTATCGTGGTACAAACTGACTCCCGAAACCACGACTACGTCCGCAAAGTCTCTAACTTCAAACAAGACATCATGGCATAGCCCGCCAACTCGGCGACACACCCGGAACAAATGGAGTTTGCCAACTTCGCGGAACATCTTCTATCCTCGGCTTCATCCGTCCGGGTGCATCGCGTGGCATGAACGCGACCCCCCCGAAGAAGAGGGGTCGGTACGAGCAATGTACCGAGTATGTAAGACGTGAACAAGAATAACATAGTAAGAGTCGAGAGCATATCATGTAAAGAGAGTATCCCGTACATGTGGATATATCATGGGAAGTCGTATCTATACATATGGAACATATCACGCGTAAACTCGTAACTTTGTGCAGTAACAACGGTATGGAAACGTAGACCGTATCATAGGATAAAGGAGTAACTCCGTACCGTGAGTGCCACTCGTGGCGGAGGCCATGCATGCCTAGCTTTTACTTTTTCTTTTTCTCGAACACGGTGTTTCTTATTTTGTACATAGAAAATGACACTTTTCGAAAAACGGTACTTTTTACTCGCGATTACGTACGCCGAATTCATCGGCTCTCCCACCCCCTCCCAACGTTGTCCCAAGTATATCAAATTATATATATATGTATATATCACATAAACGTACGCCGCGTACGGGCTCTCCCATATCCCGCGTCCGGCATCCCGCGTCCGGATGATAAGCCACGAATCGTGGACAGGTTGTCTCTCCCCATTCCCCACATATACAATGCACACATAAACATTCATCAATATCAAGTATTATATACATTATCATATAAACAAGACGCACGGGGCCCAAGGAAAGTCATGTGTTCATCGGAGTGACGTAAGGTCGGTAACCTCCGATTACATTATGGATTGACGGGATCGCTTTGTCCCACCTTGAACGAGTATTTTAAGGCGAGACTATCAATGAAAAGCAACATCATGAACAACGTAGAATAGGGTCCGCGAAATGTATTTCGTGTACTTTGGAATCTTAGGAAAACAGTCATCATACTTTTTCTCATCTCTAGCATCATCATTATCATCATAGAACCATAATCGTTGTCTTAGTCTTTAAGGCTTTCAATATTGTAAAACTTGGTTTTTTTGGAGGAAAATGAAAATTTTGGAAAACATTTGTAAACTTAGGAAGGGAAAATCGTGTCTTGGGATCAATGGTTTTAGTTAGACATTTGTCGTTTGGTAGTCGGGATAACGACCAAGAATTTCTATCGACTATAATACGAAAATAAGCCTAATGGAACAATAGGGAGGGAATTCGGGAATAGTGGGCCACCTCGATCAAATGAGGCGGCATACACCATTCGCGCATAATACGTTTCGTGTCATTACTTGTAGGGTTTGTGATGGTCGGTGTGGTTCATACAAGTTCTAGGTGTTTGGGAAGCTTTTTTTTTCATCATTTCACACAATTTCTGGTTCAATTCTACCTAATGAATAGTAACTGATTTCAATCTTGGTTTTCTAGAAAGGAATTATCCCCGAGGCCCGTGTTCAAGCCTACTACGTCTAAGACATGCCAAGAAGAAAAAGCGAAGTCTTACATACCTCTTTCCGCTCCTTAGGGTACCCAATTCCAAGTTGCGAATCCGCCAAATCCTACAAATTGGTCATATTTACCAAACCTTGGTTAGGGGCATTTGTGAGCCGATTCCCAAAATAACACTTTGTCCGTCGAGATTTCAAGATTTCCCCCGTAAATACTCCGTCCCGAGAATATGGCTCGGCCCAATTCATCAACAACAACAACAACCGAGAATGGAACTCGCCACAATATCAACAACAATGCCAACAATCAATAATATCTACTTCGTCCAATACTTTTTACAATTTCGACAAGAACGATAACGACTTAATTCTTTCTTCGAATTCACATACTTCATCAACAATTCCGTACGTTTACGATGCCATTTTCATTAATACGAGAAACTATGTTGAAATCACATAATGTTCCAAATCAGTCCGCTACACTTACTCCTTCAATTTGAATCATCAAACATGCATTTCATGCCATAAAATTCATAACAACGACAATCAAAATACTAAATAACATTAACCCTTCATGTCTACCCAAATCAGCCCATACTCTCGCTACAACACCAACATCTTTATTTCATGCATTTCATTCATTTCAATATATTACAACATGTTCCAACGTCCAATTCACAACCATCCAACTTGCTAAATAAAGTAGTTCTTCACTCCTATATACATCACATACACACGGTCACTACTTCATATACCATATTTTCATGACTTTCATTCACTTCCATACTTCACAACATACATAAACCATGCATGACATATGAAAGACAAGATTAGACCTTACCTTCTCTTCCACCCCCTTTCTCGGCTAGGAACCTCTTTTGCAAGAACGGATAGTTTTCTTCTTCCAACAACTCCTCCACGTCGCAAAGGGCCTTCTAATTAGTGGAAAAACAAAAAGAAAATAATTTTTCCAAGAACCACTTGCCATGGCTGAATTCGGCCAGCCATGGCCATGACTCCCTCTCTCTTTTTTTTTCTTTTGTTTCTTTCTTTCTTTCTTTCTCTCCACTCTTCTAATTAAAAAAATGACCAACTATATATATATATAGCCTCCATAAGCACATTTAGGGGCACATGCCTCTCTTTCTAGAAATTTCACCTTTTTTCTTGAATTTTCTTACTTGGTCAAAGATGACCAAATGTCTTTTTACACTTTGGCCCTTCAAGAATTTTCTTGAACCTTTGTGAAATTACCATTTCACCCCTAGCCTTTCACATTATTCCCATGACGCCACTTTTGCAAATTTTTCCTTTTTGCCCTTAGCCTTTCTCAATATTTCCATACCACCAATGTCTATAAATAATATTCCTAATAAAATGGCTCATTAAAATTATTTAGAACATAGTCTTGTCCTTAGCTTTTCACCATTGGCTCGGAATATTCAAATGTACAAAAATGCGAGGTGTAACATATATATTGATGTATACTTGTATATATATGTAAATAAAATGCTCTTGTAAATATTGAAACCTTCATATGATTAAAACTTAGGAACTACGCATAGTCACTAGGTAATTACCTTAAATAATTTTCAAACTCGGTTAGATCTTAAATACAAGCATGAAACATTAAACTTGGTTTTTGTTACAAATCTCTTTGAAGTGTACAATCAGAATTGTTAATGAGGCTAGTTAAAAAAGAATTGGGATCAAAACTTAAATGATTTGGGCCTCCCGACCCTATTACAAATCCGGAGCAGAGTAAGAATTACTTTTGGGCCACAAGCCCACTTTAAGACAAAAAATGTGTTGCTCCTTGGACTTAAACAATCTGTATGGAAAACATTTCTTATAACTTGGATTGATATTTAGTGCAACTTGAAGCAAAACTCAGATTTTTTCACAAGTATAAATGAACTTTCCTAAAACTCAATAGAACTTGTAATACTTTTCAAAAAGACTTAAAGGGATTTTTAACACTTTTGGGCCAAAAGCCCAAACCTTAAGCGATAAAAATAAAAGGAAATACATTTGGGCTAGAATTCGGAATAAGATGGCTTTAGCATGAATATAGTTAACTTAATTGAGCTTCAATGAACTAATAAGCAACAAAATCCTTTTTATACCTATAAAGAAGATATACTCCACTCATTTTCTATTAAGTAAGGACTAAAGTCATATCATTAGGACCAAGTTAGTCTCTACTTGGGAGAAATTCCGAGTGTGTTTTGGTTCGGAAATGAAGTGATACGAACCCTTGTAAGCATTTTTAGCCAAACCCTCTTTTTCTCAAAAAAGATATTTTGCCAAAAAGTAAATTGACGATAAGCATGACAAGTTTTGCAAGAAAGTAATATTTTAGGAAAATAATCACATTAATCACACATTGAAGCTCGTATGTCAACTGTATTCTACAGATCCTTAATACTAGGGTATTTAAAACCTTTCCTAGACGATCACCAGAACCCTTACCTCGAACTCTAGTTTAAAAGAATTTTTCTTTTGTTTTGATAAACCCTTTTTACGCCGTTTTCCTAAATTTCATTATAAAATTAAGTGGCGACTCTAAAAATATAAAATCCAAATAGAGTCCAATAACCTCTTAGTAGCTTTTATGCACCCGCGTAAAAGTGAACCGTAACAGATGGAGACTCTGCCGGGGATTTTCTTGGTTCTAACCATAAGGGATGGAATATAATGTGATTAACTTTTTCATTATTTTATTAAGTGTTTACTTTTTTGCACATTATAAACTGTTATGCATTTCATATCATCAATTCAACCGCTCCTGGCAAAAAACATGATTTCAAAGGGGACATGCGGGCTCACGGTCTAGCCTTCACTAAAAAACCCTAACCACTCTTTCTTTGGAACACATTAAACGCGGAATTGGTGTGCGTTCACCCAACAACCGACAACGGTTCACCCCGAGTAGTCCGCTGGGGTCCAAGGTCATTTCAGAAAACTCTCTCTTGCATATGCCTAGGGTAGAACTAAGCCAAATCCAAAGATGAACTAGACGAGTTTTGGATATTTAAGACGTATAGGTAGACTACCTTGTGTCAAATACGGTCTATGACCCAATAGACACCTCATCTCATTATGTGCTAAACGGAAACATTTTACGCCTAAGTGCCAAACCATTTATTTTTGGGGGGAGGTGGGGGGCAACATTAGCCTTGCCTTTATTTTTGTAGATGCCGATCGACTTACAATTCGGCATGGTTATTGAGGTACCCGACTTGTTGAATATATGGTGGGGTTGTATGAGTAAGAATGAGAAGAAGAAGATCACTTGCCATTTAGGGAACCTGCCCTCTATTATGATAATGAAAGGTTGTAGGGAGTTGATTGAGATAATTATCGGGTTTTAGGACCGAGATAGGATGGTGTTCAGATTTGGGGATAATGTAGAAATGGCCCCGACTTTGTAAGAATTGAGGGATGTTACAAAAAATGTGGGGATGTGTTTCAAGAGAAGAAAGAAACTTGACAACCACGTCCTAATCCTAGAAAATCCCACCCATAACCACATACCGAAAATGTTATCCTTATCCCATGCCAATTGGACATTCGATCAAACCATACCCTTTAGAGAGTTGTACAAAAGATTCAGTAACCCAAATGGATTTTTGGAACACCCCTCCGAATTCAAAACCTTTACCGAGTAGGGAGCCACTCGACCTTTAGCCTTTGCCATTTGCTTTTTGGGACTCATGGTCTTTCCCAACGACGGAATGTAATGACCCAATTCAGCTAGGTCGCGCGGGCACCTACCTTTCCTACCTCGGTAGGCGAACTCTCAACCCAACAATGGAAAAAATATAAGGAATTAAATAAATAAGCGGAAGAAATAAAACCACGTAAGTCTGACGATAATAATATAGAAAGTATGCAAAAACAAGGAAAATACACCCCCAGAGTCTGGTCTAATCCATACAAGAGCATCTAATCTATAATATGCAAGTCTAGAATATCAATAATACATCAAGTCTGAATATGTCTCGAAATATAACATAAGACATAAATAAGAAGAATCTTTAAGGTGGCGGACGTCTCGTGCTCACCCTGCAGACACTAACCAACTCTCGGAGCGACTATCAGCCACAAGAAATGGAAGTAGATCCCACATGGAATTTTGCATTCATAAAAGAATGTAGCAAGTACATGTCAGTACAAAACCACAGTACTGGTAGGTATCATAGGCCTACTAAGTTTAACTAACATAATCCAAATAATAAAGTAACACAAATAGGTAAATCAACAAGTATAAATCAACATAAATTAGAAACCAAGTACACGTCTGTTACACCTCGAAATTTTGAGCTGCTGGGCGGTGAATAGAGTAATGTAAGTTAAGGTGTATATGATGTCCCTACGAGTAAGAAGGGATACTTAATGATTTTAATTAAGATTCCAAAGACATTGAGGAGAGAAAAGAAAGCTTGTTGGAGAAAGTTAAGGTAGATAATATCTTACCTCGAATACAACGTACCAGCAGGTATTCCTGGTGATTTACAGGGTTAGAAATTGAACAAATCGAATCGTCGCAATATGAAAAAAATCAAGAAATTTTGCAGACACCAGTCAATACCGACGGGCCATCGACATGCCGACCCGGACCGTTCACGCGCACCTTCGACATACGTTTCTGCAGACCGAGACCCGTGCGCAAGGCACCGATCAAAACGGCGTCGACCCAACCGTCAACATGTTTTTTTTGCAGTCGGGGGAATTTTAGGCGTAAGTCGACGGGATCGGCAGGGCCGACACGTCGACGGGTAGTCGACCCTCTCGTCGAATTGCTTCTCGGGAACTTTCCAGTTTCAGCTATAAATGGACGAGTGATGCTTCTAATTTTCTAATTTCACATTCTCACAAGTCTTAAAAGCTCTAAAATATTACTCACACCATATTATCATATATCCAGGGGAAAACAAGGAGTAAACACCAAGAATTAGCAAAAATCAAGTGTATGGATGCTCACTAGGGTTTGTAGAGATCAAGAGGCCCTTTTGTATTGAAGTGGGGTTTTCTCCAACGGAAGTACTTTCATCCAAAGTCCATTTCTACATCATGAAAGGTGAGTGTTATGTTTAATTCATGTTATCAAGAATGTTGAGTGGATGAAAACTTGGATTGTGGAAGGAAGAAGAATATGGAGTGTAAATATGGGAATAGGGATATTCTTGAATGATGACTTGACTTGAATAATAGTTCTTGACATGTTATGAGTACAATCATGTGGTGAATAATACAAATGACGTTAAAGGAGTATTATATGAGAATGAATATGATGTTGTATTATAGGTATGGTTATGGATGATTTTGAAGGTGGATTTAAGAAGTAAACAATGTCTAACTTGAAGAATTTATTGATTATGTTATTATGGGTGTTCTTATTGATGTTTGAGGGTTGTCTTATTTTATGGAAGAAGTTTTCGAAACAAAGGAAATGTCGCCAAATTTTCATCAACTTTTAGTTGCTTTAGCTTAAGCTTAAGTATGTTTTCGGTTGTCTAATCTTAGTACAAATTCTCTTGAAGGTAGAATCGCGAGCTCAAAAGGCAAGCAAGTAGGCAATAGAGTTAAAAAGATATGAAGGTATGTAAGGCTAGCACTTCTTTCAAAGGCATGATTCTTATATATTGTGATTTCTTTCCGGTAATTCCCATGACCTTCTTACATTCCAAAAGATGAAAGCTAGAGAGCATTAAGAGCTTCTTACGAGATACAGAGATGAGATATGTTTCATGATAATGATATGATGTTAGTGATCCTTACATGATTCCTTGCTATTCATTGTTGATAGCCTCACCTTATAACGCTAGTTCCTTCAAGGTGAGACATGACGATCATAATGTTCCATAATGTAATCGAAGGCTCCCGATGTTATGTCACTCCGATAAAGATATAGCTTTTACTTCAGCTCTCATGCATGATTTAGATTACGTATATGTAAGATTACACCGTGCCTAGTTGGTCGGGTAGACACGACTACGATAGGCATAGTGGGCAGCTATGATGATGATTACACCATGTCTAGATGGCATGGGCAGACACTACTAGTGGGCGGCATGAGATGTTTACCCCGGACGCGGACTAATGATGACCACACCATACCTGTATGGTCGGGCAGTTACATATATATATGTATATACATATATGCTTACATGATATGATGTTGATTACTATATAAGTACCGCCGTAAGAGGCAAACAGTTACAGGTTATCCCTTTGTCTTATATTCTTGCATCTCTCTATCATGTTGTTGTGTATGCCTTACATACTCAGTACATTGTTCGTACTGACATCCTTTTCTCTTTGGACGCTGTGTTCATGCCCACAGGTAGCAAGGAGACGGCGCAGACGCTTAGGAGCTTACTCAGCAGATTTTACAGGAGCACTCCATTACTTCGGAGTTGCCATTACTTGGTATATTCTTCTGTGTACATATTGGGGCATGGAGGGGTCCTGTCCCGCCCTCATAATTTCAGTATTTCAGTTAGAGGCTCGTAGATACGTATGTGTGGGTAGTAGATGACTTATGAGTACACAAGTGTATATTTGTATATCATTTTTGTAGTCGTGAGGGCTTATGTATATATATGCGTATTGCCTTGGAGATTATGTGTGTACAGGTTGGGTGATGGTTAGCATGATGAGTGGTGCTCGGTAGTCAGCTCCGGGTACCCGTCAGGGCCTACCAGTCGGGTCGTGACAACATCGTCACCCCCGACAGGGACGGTAACAGCCTTCGGGCTTTACCTTAATAAAATGAAAAAAAAAAGAAATAAAAAAAGTACATGTCGTCACCTATGTTACAACATCTAATCTGGCTTTTCGTGTCAAGTCTCAATCTAATCAATCCTAATCCAAATGGCACAAGTATATCACCAGATCTTCAACATAAAGCCATAATGCAATGCAATGCAATAATGTATGAAATGCAATGCAATGGAATAATGTATGAAATGCGAATGCAATGAAATGCTATGTACACATGTACTCTAGACGGAAGTATCGAAGTCTCGGTAACACAACCCATGGGGGACTCGTGGAGTCAATGAAACTCACGGTCCGGCAAAAATCTAAATACCTCTACCTCACGATCCCGGCACAAACATCGAGATTCGCTACCACACAACCACGATTTTGGAACTAACATTGGATATCGGTCCTCACGTCACTCTCATCTAACTAAGCCCAGCTCATCATAGTGTTTCCTCAAGTATCATCAATGTTTCAACAGTATATCATGAAGGATGAGAATACGTGCAATGTATGAGTTCAACATCAATGATCAAATCCATATCACAAGTACCAAGCATGGGTACGCCGACAATATAATGAAAAGGCTACACAAGCCATATAAAACACTATCTTCATATCAAACGTCAATAAGTAAGATATTACAATATCATGAAAAAGGCTACACAAGCCATATAGAACACTATCCTCGTAT
>NC_081353.1:53050001-53082541 GCF_029784015.1 Lycium ferocissimum | reverse complement strand
GTCGGTTACGCCCAGTCATGGTTCGAGGGGGGTGACAAAATTGAAATGTGACAAAATTTATCAAAAAACTAAATTTTTGTCTTTTTGGATTCTAAAACCGGGGTTCAGAAAATTTAAAGAAAAAGGGAAAACCACCCCCTTTTAATTTTGGGGTACAGGCTTTAGGAAAATTACCATTCTTTTTACTTAGATCGGCCAAAAGAGGTTTTGCCATAAGAAATTGTTCAAACTTAGGCCCCTTTTTTCCCCCAAAACACCTTTTTTAGAGGGAAAAAAAGATATACCGCAAATCATTATCGATGCTTTTCCCTTTTGAGGTGGGTTGTCGGGGAAAGGAAACGGGTTTCACGAACGTGGTTAAAAGAATAGAAAAATCTTTTCTTTTTGGGTCTTTTTTGGGATTTCTTTAATTTCCCCTCCCGTCGAACCCTTAATCCCACCTTATAAAAGGGCCCTTCAGGAAAAAAAAGAAGAGGGCCACTTTTTCCAAAAATACCGAATTGCTTCACCCAAGGGGGCGTTTGGGGAATGCTAATGATTCCCAAATATGCTACCCGGGGTGAAAAGGGTCCTGAAAGGGCTGGTTGAGAAAATTCCGGGGGAGCGTCGCCAAATCCCCATGAAAGCGCCCGTCAAAGGTTTTTAAAAAATTGGGAAAATCACCAAAAAGAATGCCCCCGGTTATAACAGATGGGGTTTGGTTTAAAGGGGGCCCCTTTGCAAAAAAGTTAAAAAAATGCGGGGGGTGTTTGTTTGGGATGGATGGTGTTATAAGGGGTCTTTTAAAAACCCCGAGAGAGGAAATTTTTTTTCAAAACGATGATGTTTTCCCCAAATTGGTGGTGGTAAAGGTTCGACCCCCGGCCATCGCCGGGAAAAAAATTTGTAATACCCCAATGGCGCTCGGGCCTGGGCCGGCTAAGGGGGAGTGAAGGTTAGGATCGGGCGGGGTCGAAAAAGGGGATCCGGGAAAGGGACGTTAGGATTCAGAGGAGCTACCAAACGTGATCGTAGGTATGCCGATAGTTTTCCCTTCTTGATATGCATGAGCTAGTATTGCCCCTTGATCTACTATGTTTTAGTGGCTATCCTGTGATTGAAAGTTCGGAGTAGAGTATTTTAATCTTTCCCTTCAAGGATGTTGACATACTTTAGTGTGACTAAGTTTATGGCTAAAAGAAATTAGTGTTCGACTAGAAGATGCGATTTGATAATGTTAAGTCTCTTGATATAGTCCTAACTTATTTAAGTGTTTTTGGCAGCATTAGAGGGTGTGATGTTAGTGAATTGCCTTAAGAGGATTATATTGATGGATAATAAGAGAGGTAGGTGGAATGAAAAGAGAAGGCTCATTATGATAGTCGTAAGGTAACGATGAGAATGTCGAGATGGTGACTTATTGCTAGACTTAAGGGATCCATAGGCTTAAAACATCTACTGTTGAACTAAGGGGGAGATGGTACGACAAGGTACCAAGGTATATCATGTGTTACATATATCGATAAGTGTAAAGAAAGAAAAGTTCGAAGTGATGTTACATTTCCAATTCTTGAGTAATCCACATACTAGATGGTACTTATGCCCAGACATACTCTACTCATACCTTACGTACCATATCATGCCTATGTTAGCACTTTACACCCCATGTTTATGATTCAAGAATGAAGACTCCATAATGATAGTGATCTATGCAAAAGAAGTGTTCTCTTTAATTTTACAGATCAGATCGCTCTCATATTTAAAGTTAAAACCATATTCATTCGTATCACTATAACGATAGTCTATAAAAGAAGTTTTTTTATACATCCCGCTTTCCATCATGTCACACGCTTGTTCTTTTATACCCATTTCCATCTTCTAGCTTCTAAGTACTTATTCCCTATTCACGTCCAGAGCGACTTTATACTCATGTCTTAGGTGCTTGATGCACGAAGTACTCATGCCTATAATCCCTTCCTTCATAAACCTTATTTTATAATGAGGGTGTCTACTCACAGTGATAAAAGTAAGCTATATTGAACCATGTCTCGTTTTGTAAGTATATCTAAGTTCCAAAGGTGATACCTTATCCGTGCCCTATGTCTCTGAGTACCCAAGAGTGAAGCCTACAAATTATACTCCATGCAAGTCACACTTATGCCTTATTCTTACTTCAGTACTCATGAACTCATGTCCAAATGCCAGGGTAAGCAGCTTCGAAATACTCACGCAAATGCCATGTTGCTCATGTCCCCATGCCCCATGTCATGCTATTCATGTATTCACGTTTTATGCCATATTAATCACGTTTCCATGTACGTATGTCGTATTTTACGTCCTTCATGTTCAATGTACCCATGTCATGTTTATGCCCTAAAATGAAGTGCCTCATATGATTCGTACAAATGCTTCCTTTTCTCCCAATCCGTTATGATCCACTCACGATAATAAGCAAGGTAAGCCAAGATATTCATAACTATGTTTCATAACGAACAAGGTAAGTGTCACGACCCATTCGGAGGGCCATGACAGGCACTCGGAGCTAACCTGTCGAGCACCACAAGACATATATGCATTTCATAACCATACCTGAGTGTGGGCCATAATGCTACCTAAAAGACATCATAAGCTATAAGGGACACAAGCCCAAAAGATATATATATATATATATGTATGTATGTATATATATATATATATATGTATGTATGTATGTATCATCAAGCTGAACTCAAGTATACAAGCCGACCAGGCTATCAAAATAATGATACAACAATACATAGATCGAGAAGGACATAAGACATCTAACTGTGCATATCTGTCTATGAGCCTCTACTGGAGTGCATAACATAATAAGGACTGGACAGGACCCCGCCAAACCCGTAGTACGCAAAAGAATCATACCAAGCTGAACTGTAACTCAGGAACAAGTGGAGTATACCTGTACAAACACTGAGAAGGCAACCTAAGGTTTTGAACCATCTCACCTCGGCCACCACTACCGGCATGAACGCATTCCACAAACAAAAGGGACGTCGGTGCAAAAATGTCTTGCATATGTAAGGTATGAAAAATAACACATAATAAAGATATGTAGAAATACGAGACAAAAGAGAATAACATGTATATCTGAATGCCTCTTAAGGCGGATGACATATATGCTTTCCTTTTTTAAAAAAAAAAACATTTCATACATAGATATATCATATACCGTACCCGGCCACAATAGGCTCAGTGTCATCCGTACCCATCCATAATAGGCTCGGTGTTATCTGATACGCTCAAATTACACCTTTTAATGGCATAACGCGGACGTTTTCAAATATAGTAACCTAACAAGGTTGAATCCCACAGAGAATAAATGTAGGCGTTTAAGCGAGGATTAGGAATTATCTCCAACAACGGCTAGGTCAACGCATCAATGGTTGTTTTTTAGATATGGTTTTGATAAAATACGAAAATATTAAATCTAATATAGAAAGCAAGTAAATTGATCAATGGCCACAAGAATGGAATAAAGGAAATTACTTCTCAAGTAACGATCCAATATATTTCACGAATTACAGATAATGGTAATATTGTGTTAATTAGCCTCGAATAATGACTCTAACTTAACTTCTCCTGAAGATTAACTAGACTACCTAATTAAATATCCCTAAATCAATTAGGAGCATTAAGAACACCCGACTATGGCTACAAGTGGTATCGCCTATTCCTAGGTCAATTTCCATTAGATGGGGGTTAACGCCCCAAATTCATGTTAATTATAATATCCCAACCCCATTCTTCCTCTTCCAAGTTTCAAACTAAGTAAATGGGTAAGTCCTAGGGTTAGCTACTCCCTTGAGAAACGTTGAAGAACAAGAATAATTAAAATAACAATAACTTACTTGATTAAAAATAATTTCGATCAATAAATAAGCACAACAAGAGTTTCAATCTTAATTGTCACCAAGAAATTCCCATAAACAAGGTTTGAATAAAAGAAAGAATATATACGTAGGAACCCTAGCCTCCAAACTTGTGTTTTTACGCGAAAGATATCTAAGAATTGTGGCTTACGAAATATTTATAGGTGTAGGAAAAAAATCGAAAATAAAATAACCGAATCCAAAACGAGTTAGGAGAACTTTTTTGGTCCGAAACAAATTCGGATGCGTCCACTGAATGCAACGAATACCTTTTCTTTCCATTGCTCTTTGCTTCTTTAATTCTTTCTTTCCTTCTTTTGCATGTTTTCCCCAAATGATTAAACAATCATTAGGTAATCATTATGTCCCCTTTCCTTGTCTCCCATGCTTTTTTTTTGTTTTGTAATTTCAATTCCACGCACTTCCTCCAAAATTTACAACTTCCCACTTTTCATTCGGTTTTAGCTCAAAATCTTTTTATTTCTCACCACTTTATTCCTATATAGTAAAAATATAATATTAGCACAACTCATTATAATTAATAATCAAAAACGATTAAAAGTATTAAAATGTGAGGCAAACAATGAGTAAATATATGCATTTTTTGGCCGAACATCACCACCCCACACTTAAACTCTTGCTCGTCCTGGAGTAAGCGCTAAACTCACTCTCAATAAATCAAGCATAGGAACACCATCACTTTGATTGATACCTACAATTAGGCCCTATAGCAACTCACAACATCAAATATACACTTCCTGATCATCATGCAAGATATACAAGTCAACTCAATCGAACAACAAACTTTTAACCTCCTAACCTCAGAGACGGACTCTACTCATCAAATTTAAGCTCGCTCACCTACTCTATAAAAGAAATCTAATAACATCACCTATCTATCATGAAACAAGTGTCCTTACAGGAATAAATAGTCCACACTCAAATCAAAGAATCGAATATAATTTAAGGACTTAGCATCAAAGCACAACTGTCGCACTTACAAAGAAAATCACATGTATGCACAAAGAACCATAGGATTGCCCATTATGTATATCTCTACTAGTTAAGTGTGCTCGAATAGAATCAAATAGGACTTTAACGGGTTGTAATGTTGGCTAGGGGACGGGTAGGAGAACTATATAATAGTGACTTATACTTCCTTAAGCACTTTCACTTTTAGAATTCATCACCCATTATTTTCACCTCTTCACTTTAGTTTTCAGCCCTCTTTTCATCAATTATTTCACAAGTATTTTTCATCATATCAAGAACGATTCAATTTTTTTCGAAGCAATTTTTTTTATGTCACATTCTTTCTAAGAAGGCCTTTTCATCACTTTGCAGCTTTTATTGGTCACCATTTTTTTTTCACTTGACCATCCCTTTCTACAAATTTATCAATTATATCACAGTCTATGCTACAGTGCTCAAGGAAGCAAGGTGCAAAAACTTGGGATTCAAACAAAAGGATCAAGGAAAAAATACGGCTAACAAAAGAAATGCTACAGGCTCAAAGGGCTAAGTGGTGGTATAATTTCTGAAAAGGCTAAAAATTTACAAGACATATCAAAGAAAGCCTATCATCATCTTCTAAACAGAGCAACACTTTTTATTTCGCTTCAATAACATGCAGGGCAAGTTCTAGACTAAGATGCAAAACATGGAATGTATGCAAGAAATCCTCACCACACATGGCACAAGTCTCAATCAAGATGGATTAATTCTATTCTAGGACAGATAGGATCATGACGAACTACAAAATAAGAAAAAGCTATATACAGAGTCACGAACTACAAAATGAGTTTAGGTGTCAGAAAGTCTGCTATCTTTTCGTTACTCAAGCACTCACAGGAAAGTACTACTCAAGCTCAGACCTAAATATGCTAGTATCAACCTAGTCACAACAGGTCTTTCTTCTCTCTCCTTCACTACTCCAAAAAAAAATTTAAAAAAATTACCCCGTTCAAAGGCCCCCCTGGGGAAAGAACCGAGGCCATAAGAAAACCCAAGGGGTGGATGATCTATGCCACTAAAAGAGAAAAAGAAGCTATAAAAGAACGAACAAAAAGAAAAAAAATCTCTCTTTTTTTTTTAATATATAAGGCTAAGAAAAAAAAGTTATGGCATAATCATCCTTGACCTCAAAAATCAGAAGTACCCCACCCCACACTTAAAAATATGTGTTGTCCTCAATGTATATATAGTAGAGAAATAATTAAAACAAGGGTGAGAAGTACTCCCTGAGACCCTATAAGGCCTAGCTAGCAGCATAATCCTCAACATTAAGTGTTGGGATGACCCCACACTTAAGCCCAAACATGCTCCTCATCTTTCAACTTCGGGTACTCAGACTTCCCCTAATCTGCAAAACAACACGTGACACTATTTAAAAAAAAAAAAATCTAAAACTATTACACATTGGTTTGCCTCCCAACAAGCGCCTTAGTTAATGTCGCGGCACGACGTGAATCAACTTTACCGCTTTTCTCGCCATTTGGAGCTTATGAATTGGGCACCCAACTTGGATTCAAGTTTGTGACCATGAGCGGCGGGGGGTGGTAAGTAGATGAACAAGCCAAGCATAATATTTTTCATCTTACCCTTCTTGGCTTTCAAGTGAGGAATGTCGTTCTTCCTTCTTGAGTTTTCAAATTGCAGGACATATGGCGTTTGAACTTCTTGAATTTCGACATCCTCTTTTTCCCCCGGATTGGAGTCAACAACAACCATATTTTTTAGAACAATGGTTGACTCCAATTTATATTTTTCTTTGGCATTCCCAATAAACTCATCTTCATGATTGACCATCAACAAAGGGATTACCTTTTCGGATTGAGCATTGGGGAGTTCATATTGATTCTGATCTGGATCGAATGCCCATGTCGGGTTTTCTTCTTCTGTCATCAAACCAAGTGGAAGACTAATTTCCAAATATTCTTCTAAGGCTTTTTGATTTTCGTTACCCTCACCTAGTAGGCATTCCATCATGAGTTTGAACTCACCAATTTGGCCATGCTCACAATAAAAATCACTACTAAACAAGTTTTTATGGAGAGATGCCATTTTTTTTTTTCTAAAAAAAAAAAAAAAACACAGAAAACAACTATATAAATATTCACAAGTTTGGTTCAAAGCAAGTTAGCTTATTTTTTAAATTAGCTAAAATATGCCATTATTCCCCGGCAACGGCGTCAAAATTTGATACCCTCAAATCACATCTTTTAATGGCATAATGCGGACGTTGTCAAATATAATAACCCAATAAGGTTGGGGTCGAATCTCACAGAGAACAATATGTAGGCGTTTAAGCAGATTAGGAATTATCGCCAACAACAGCTAGGCTGAACGCATCAATGGTGGTTTTTTAGATATGGTTTTGATAAAATACGAAAATATTAAATCTAATATAGAAAGCAAGTAAATTGATCAATGGCCACAAGAATGGAATAAAGGAAACTACTTCTCAAGTAACGATCCAATATATTACACGAATTACAGATAATGGTAATATTGTGTTAATTAGCCTCGAATAATGACTCTAACTTAACTTGTCCCGAAGATTAACTAGACTACCTAATTGAATATCCCTAAAGCAATTACGAGCATTAAGAACACCCGACTATGGCTACAAGTGGTATCGCCTATTCCTAGGTCAATTTCTAATAGATGGGGGTTAACGCCCCAAATTCATGTTAATTATTCTATCCCAACCCCGTTATTCCACTTCCGAGTTTCAAACAAAGTAAATGGGTAAGTCCTAGGGTTAGCTACTCCATTGAGAAACGTTGACAAACAAGAATAATTAAAATAACAATAACTTACTTGATTAAAAATAATTTCGATCAATAAATAAGCACAACAAGAGTTTTAGTCTCAATTGTCATCAAGAAATTCCCATAAACAAGGTTTGAATAAAAGAAAGAAAATATGCATAAGAACCCTAGCCTCCAAACTTGTGTTTTTTGCCAAAAATGTCTAAGAATTGTGGCTTGTGAAATATTTATAGGTGTAGGAAAAAAAAATCCCAAATAAAATAACCGAATCCAAAACAAGTTAGGAAAATTTTTTTGGTCCAAAACAAATTCGGATGCGTCCACTGAATGGCAACGAATACATTTTCTTTCCATTGCTCTCTGCTTCTTTAATTCTTTCTTTCCTTCTTTTGCATGTTTTCCCCAAATGATCAAACAATCATTGGGTAATCATTATGTCTCCTTTCCTTGTCTCCAATGCTTTTTTTTTTTGGTTTTGTAATTTTAATTCCACGCACTTCCTCCAAAATTTACAACTTCCCACTTTTCATTCGATTTTGCTCAAAATCTTTTTATTTCTCACCACTTTATTCTGTAAAAATATAATATTAGCACAACTCATTATAATTAACACTCAAAAAAAGATTAAAAGTATTAAAATTTGAGGCAGACAATGAGTAAATATATGCATTTTTGGCCGAACATCATTATCCATACCCGGCCATAATAGGCTCGGTATTATCCGTATTCAACTGCAGTGGTGTACACAATAGGTGTCGTACCCGGCAGACTATAGCGCGGCTCGGTATCAAAAAATAGTTACATATATATTTAAAGCATGCATGAGAGCCCAAGGAAACATTATGGCTCTATTGGAGTGATGTAAGGTCGGTATACCTCCAATTACCATTATGGAACTAACATCGTCGACATATCTCATCTTGAAGGAATCAATGCCCGTAAGAATAGATCAATAACCATAAACAAGATCAATCAACAACCATAAACAAGATCCATAACCATGAGACAAGATCAATAACCATGAGACAAATATCAATAATATCATAAGGAGCTCAAGAACAGAAGCTTCCATTATTTCTAGGAATGGAGTCATTATGAAGGATATTTGTATAAGTTTGTATCAATATGATCATGTCATAAGAAAGAAAGGGACAGCCTTACATACCTCGTCGTCTACTTGACCACTCAACATCTATCCTCCCGAGCTTGCATATCTACATTCAAGAGGATTCACACTTGCATATCTACATGCAAGAGGATTCACACTAATGTTAAGTCATTGAAACGCTTATAAGGTCAAACTAAACTTAGGTGGGCTAACGGAAATTGGGCAGCATTTTCCCTAGATTATCTACTTCCACCAAACTTCAAAACAACTCCAAAACATCAATAGCAATATCAACAATACCATAGCCAAAATATTACATTCAAATTAGGCTCAAATCAATTCAAAACTTCCTTTCAAATTTAATCTGTAACCAATACTTCAACTTATACCTTATAACTTCTCTACCATGATTCTCTTCACCTTTAAGACTTACTAAACCTCCAAATCAACTCAACATAAGTAATAGAGTGAAGAACATACCTCATACTTGAATAACTTCAACTCACACAACTTGCTTCAAGATCAAATTCACCACAATTCCATGTGTAAACAAGAACAACCACTTTCTATGAACTAGTTGCAGATTTAGAGCTTGATCTCCTCTTGTATTGGTTTGGAATGATTTGGGGTGTCTGAGAGAGCTTATAGGGTCAATAAGGATCTGTTTTTGTGAAATAATTGAACCCCAAGTCAAGCCAACTAATTTATAACAAAAGGAAAATTTTCCACCGCCTCAATTTCACGGTTCCTTTCACGGACCGTGAATTATTTCACGGGCCGTGAAAGTAGCCGTGAAACTGTTCCAGTGGATCCTTGATGTGCCGTGTAATTTTGGCACATGTGATGCTTTTAGCGAAGAGTTTTACTTGTTTTCAAGTAAGTTCATGTCATTTTTATGTGGTTTTTATTGTATTTCAGGTATTAAGTGCTTTGATGGCAAAAGTTGGAGAAGTTTGTGAAAATGCAGAAAGAAGTAGAGAAAATACCAAGTCACTAAAAAAGGAAGCTTGACGGAGCAATTAGACGGTTCGCAAAACTTTACGCGGAACGTCAAAAGTATAGCAAAACGGCCATAGTAAGTGGTTCACAGAAGAGCAATCCTGCGGACCAATTATACGGACCGCAAAACATTTGACGGTCCATCAAAAAGGTCGCGTAGAAAAGTGCAAAAGACTGTTTGACGGTTGAAGGGCAGAAATTTAACGGTCCGCAGAATGTTTTACGTTTCGCAAAATGAGCCCGACGGCAGTTTTGTCTTTTTACTTCTCACGACTTAGACTCTTATAAATACTTGATAAAGGTTTCTTGTAGGGTACAATTCACCAGTTTGTAGTTTTTATCCCTTAGCATTGAATACTCATAGTTTTTGAAGTCTTTTGGGATTACAAACAATTGTAATTAATTTCTCTTCAATTACAAGCAATCATTCGTAAGCATTATGATCTCAATTACTTCTTATCTTCTTCTTCTATGAGTAGCTAAATTCCTTTACTAAGGTTGGGAACCCGAGGATGGGTGTTTGTGATTGGGGATTGTGATGGATATATGCATAATGGATTGTTAGGGTTTATTTGTTCTTTGTTTTAATCATATAGTTAGTGGTTGCAGACATTAGCTAACGCCATAATCTTTGGTGTATTTGGAAAAATAACTAGGGTTTGGTAAGAACAAATAATAAGAACTCAAGGCTTTAAACCTTGTTTAATAAATTCACTTAGGAATAAGAGGAATTTACATAGCATAATTAACTGTTCTTCATGCACACTTTCTTATCTTTGGAAAAAGCATAGAAAGAAATAATCTTTTCTTATCGGGAAATAGTCTAGATTCAAGTAGAGGTTAAGTGCATCCACACAAATGCTCCTTTGGAAGTATATCAAGATCAATACCCGTGATCATATATTTAGTCTAAAGGGGACACAACCTTGGTTTCTTTTACCATAAATTACAATCCAAAGCAATTAGCTAGCTGTTAGTCATAAACAACCAACTTTTACAAAAATCATCGGATTAAGACATCAGACCTAAATTAAGCATTCTACGAGTTTAGTAACCTTTTCACACCATATTCCCTGCGGGATTCGACCCCAACCTTATTGTGTTACTATATTGGACATCGTTCGCTTTACACTAATTAAATGTATAATTTGAGCATATCAAATTTTGACGCCGTTGCCGGGGAATACGGTTTTGAAATTACTAAATAGTGTTTGCTTTGATTGAAGTCTTTTGCTTATTCCATCACACCTTGTTTGCTATTCCTTGTAAACCAGGTGAAATGAATTAGAATCAACAAAACCAACGTGCTGGTAACCAGGGGGTCGATTGAATAATCAGGCAAATGAATCAAATGACGAGAATGTTTTCACTGATCTTGTTCCTGGGGAGGACTATGCATCTGTTATTGTTCATCCTCGGGTTGGAGCTGGAAGTGTCAAAATTGACTCCTCTCTATACCAGTTTTTAAAGCTTGAGGGCTACTTTCGGAACTCTACCGATAATGACCTTCAACGTCATTTGAAGAATTTTGTGGATATATGTGCTAATCATATCCAAAACAACATTTCACAAGATGCTATTCAGCTGAGGCTTTTTAAATATTCCTTAGTTGGAGATGCAAGAGCATGGTTCAAGAAGTTGCCCCGGAATTCTATTACTACATGAGCAGAGATGGTACCAGTCTTTCTCAAGAAATGGTACCCTCCTAGCAAGAAGGCTGAGATTCGTGATAAGATCTGTGACTTTAAGTAGCAACCAGGGGAACAATTATATGAAGCTTAGGAGAGATTTAAAGAGTATTTGCAGAAGATTCCAAATCATGGTTTTCCGAAAAACATATTAATGGAGAAGTTCTATCGAAGGCTGGATCTAGTGACACAATCAATTGCGAACAATGCAACTGATGGTTGTTTTATGAATAAGTCTTACCAACGAGTGACCAACATACTTGACAGGCTGACTACGCATAATCAGGGTTGGCACTCAAACAATGTCGGTATTGTACATTATGGTAGTGTCACGATCCAAAATATGGTAAAGGAAAACCAAGATACCCAAATGAACATTGGCTGAGCTTGCAATGAATATTTCCTTGCTAACCAAGAAGTTTGATGATACCCAAATCAAGAAGGTAAATTTTAGCGAAGATGAGTCAGGTATCTTAGAAGGGGATGTACCAAGTCCAAGAGGGACCTCATATGCAGGTTGAAGATGCAAACTATGTGAACAATTCTCAAGGTGGTTATCAAAGGTAGAACTACCAAGGTGGTTACCAGAATCAGAATCAATGGAGACCTCAGCAGGGTCAGGGTGCTTAAAACAACAACAACAACAACTAAAGGAACTATAATAATAATTATGGTGGTACGAACCAAGGGAGCTACAACAACAGCAACAATTTTGGGAATAAGAGTTCCAATCCTTATGTACCACCGAAGGGGCAATCAACAGAGCAAGGTAGTTCGAGGGTTGAAGTAATGCTTGAGAAGGTTCTGGCAAATCAATCAAAGTCTGAAAGAACATTATCTGGGCTAGAAGAAATAGTGGGTTCCTATACAGCAGCTATTCATAAGTTCGAGTCACAGATGCGTGATATTTCCAGAGAGCAACTCCCTCCTAAAAATAGAGGACTTCCTAGTGACACTATTCCAAATTCGAAGAATGGGGGAGGCGGTGTAGACCGAGTGTTTGCTATTAGTACTCGGAGTTGTAAAATACTCCAAGGTACTGAAAAGAAGGTTGTTGAGCTCGAGCCGATTGATGAAGAGGAAGAGGTTGTTACACCTCAAAAAATTTTCGTGTCGTTTGCGTCGTAAGTAAACTAAAGTAAGCTCGGAGAGGTCATGGAACCCTTATAAGGTTAATGAATACTCTTAACAAGTTTCAAGCAAGTTCCTAAAGGTTCCGGGACCAAGCAAATCGAAGAAAATAAATTTGTCAAAAAATTTGGAAAAAAAAAGTTGGCAGAATTTTAGGCAGATTTTTAGTCAACTTTGGAAGGGTATATCTCCTAGTATATTAGGAGTTTTTAGGTGTTTCAAAAGTCTAAAATGAAGTTCGTAGAGTCTAGTTTTCAGCACAATAAGCCGCTCATCGATAAGACATCAGAGTAGAGAATTATGGACGTTATAAGTTCGGCTGACAAAGTAGAAACGCGTGCTACAGTAACAGTACTGCTACAGTGACCCGACCTGAATTTGAACCTTATATAAAGGGTAAAACTCCCTTTTTTTTAATCAGATTTGCCCAAGAAAATTCTAGAAAACAGTTGAGGGGTGAGGATAGCATAAAATTGAGGGAATTTTAAGTGGCGGAGTGTAGTTTAGGTTCGGATAGCGCGCAACTGTGATTGTAGTGTCGTTTTGCGGCGGATTTTGGTTTGAATTCTAGGAGAACACCGAAGATATTGCTATTTTAGTAAGAACAAGGTATGGATCTCTTCCTATTTATGTTAACACCGGTTGATTTACGAAGATAGAGTGGTTTAATGATTGTATAGCGAGTTAATTAGTTATGGAAGTTGGAAAACAACGTGTGGGCTGTTTTATGGAACACTTTGATATGGGAAATGATATTATTGATGTTGGTATTGTTGTTGTTGTTGTTGGTCATTGAACTAAGAATTCGGGCTAGGCACATAAACAGGGGAGATGCTGCCCGATTTTCGACAGAATATAAAATAGTTTAAATTGAAACTTAGGATAAGTGTGTGATAAGGAGACTAACATTAGTGTGAATTCTCTCGAATGTAGATTTACGAGCTCGAGCGGATAAACGTAGCCAATAGGAGGTCGAGCAGTTATGTTAAGGCTTGTCCCTTTCTTTCAAAGGCATGACTCCTATATTGTGATACCGTAAATGTTTCCATAATATCCTTAGTGTCAAAGTTGGAAGTCCTTGACTCAAAGGCATGGCTCTTTTTTCTAATAGTCCATACATGTTTTCTAAATGCCCGTATTTTCCAAACCAAAGGTTTATGATTATGAGAACTCTTATGATAACAATGATGAGCATGTTTTCACATGATAATGATGATGCCAAAGATGAGAATATGTCTATGGTTTCACGTCTGAAAGTCTTAAGTTGTGAATTCAATATAAATATGAGAATATTGAGCTATTTCTTGATCCTCAATTTTATTCTTTGATAATGACTCTGTTTTCAAAAGACTTCAAAGTAGTATATGAATTGACGCCTTATGAGATTTATGACCTTATTCTATGTTTTCCCTTGAGGTTATTTTTCATTGATAGTCTCACCTTATAATAATTGTTCCTTCAAGGTGAGACATGACGATCATGATTATTCCATAATATAATCGGAGGTTACCGACCTTACGTCACTCCGATAGAGACATAGTTTTTCTTTGGACTCTCCTGCATGTTGTTTATGTGATATATGTATATGTATATGTATATGTATATGGGTAATATGGGAAAAAGGGCGAGGCGCTATAGACGCATGGCCACCTGATCAGTTGGTATTATATGACATGATACCATCCCGGACGCGGGATATATGTGGCTAAATGGATCGGAGCCGACGTTCCTCGGCAATATGATATGTTCTATTTTATGTATACACGTATAAGAAATGTTTTTCAAAGAAAGCATTACTATGGATATATGTATATATGTATATATGTGGATCGGGCTGCACGTTCCGCAGCACTAAGCATGCATGGTACCCGCCTAAAAGGCACTCAGATGTACAGGTTACTCTTTTATCTCATGATATGCTCTATATTTCCGTCCTGTTACTATTCATGCTTTGTATCATTTAATATGTTATTACTCATGCCTTACATACTCAGTACATTGCTCGTACTGACGTCCCTTCTCGTGGACGCTGCGTTCATGCCTGCAGGTAAACAGATAGACGCGTCTGATCCCTAGGAGCTCCACCAGCAGCACATTGAGAGCGCTTCAGTTGTCCCGAAGCTTCAGTTCATCGGTACTACTCTTGTGTACATATTTGGGCACGGTGGAATCCGGCCCCTCCTTGTGGATATATGTATCTTATATAGAGGCTCGTAGACAGACGTGTGCAGTCAGATATTTCTCAATCTTTTTCGTCCTTGTTGTTGTATAATATTTTGGTAAAGCTTATTGACATTCGTTTACGAGTATGCTATTGATGACTATGTTGAGTAAAATATGACTGTATCGTCCATATGGCCCACTCAGTAGTAAGAATAGAATACGAGATAAGAGGTGCCCGGTATAGTAGTATCGGGTACCCGCGCACGTCTAGTGGGGTCGTCCGCTGAGGTGCGTTACGAAGCGCCAATTATTGTTGATGAGAATCCCTCGACGAAAAAGTTGTTGATATTCCAAAAAATTTTGAAAGAGGTTGATGACAAGAGCAAGCAAACTGTGACAGGGGCGCTCCACCCTTTCACTCCGCTTTTCAAATCTAAACCTCCCTTTCCTCAGAGGTTGGTAAAGAAGAAGGAAGATTCTAAGTTCGAAAAAATTTATGATCAGCTGAAGCAGTTGTCTCTGAATTTTCCTTTCTTGGAAGCTGTCAAAGAGATGCCTGGTTTTGCTAAATATTTGAAGGACCTGTTAACCAAGAAGAAAATGGTGCAACATGAAACCGTGAGTTTGACTCACCTTTGTGAGTTCCATCATTTCAACAACTCTTTGTTCAGAAAAAAGGAGATCCCGGGCGTTCACCATTCCTTGTTATGTTGGGCACCATGATTTTGCTCGTGCTTATGTGTGATAATTGTTACACCTCAGAAAAATTTCATGTTGTTGCCTAGTAAATGGACCAACGTAGTGCGAGAAGTATACGATGTTCCTACAAGTAAGAAAGGTTATTTAACGTCTCTAATTAAGATTTCCAAAGATGATGGTAGTAAGAGGAGAAAGTTTCTTAAAGAAGACAAAGCATATGTTGTGTTTTGGAAAGGTCCCATAAAGTACCGAGCTGATGTTGACCTAATGATGTCCTAAGAAAGAGTTATAACGATCCTTAGATTGGTAATGAAGTGTTAAACAAATGTCAAGAAGGTTCATAAGGATTGGAGATCAAACGAACGATGAAAATCATTTCAAGGAAATGGGGTTATACAACCGACTTATACGGTTCGTATAACATTATACGGTCCGTATAACATTAAGGGTCTGTATAACACCCAACAGAGATGGTGTTTTTCCTGATGGTGAACCACGACCACTTATACGGGTCGTACAATGTTATACGGACCGTATAAGTGTCCGTGGAAGTTCCGACGGACTGAATAAGTTCCAAGTATAAGTACATGTTCCCACTTCACTAATTTCATTTTCCACACTTCTCCATCTCTCTCTCAAGGCTTCTAGAGGGTTCTATACATTTCATCTTCAAGAATACAAGGGGAATCAAAGATCAACATCATAAATCCAAGTGAATCAAGTGTGAGAAGCTCACTAGGGTTCATCCAAGTCAAGAATTCTCTTGGAAGTGGAAGCTAGGGTTTTCTTCAAGTGAAGTATTTCCACCCCACGCTCATTCCTACTCAATAAAAGGTAATTTTTATGATCATTTCATGTTGTTTAAAGTATTGAGAGGTTGAAAGACTTGGATTGTAGAAAGAGATAGAAAATGGGTCATGACTGTGAGAATAGTGGCATTTTTGAGTTATAGTTTGGAATGAGTCATGATTCTTGATATGTCGTGATTATAATTATGTTATAAATGATATTAAGAACATGGGATAAACTTTATATTGTGAGAAAATGCAATAGTGTACTATGACCATGGTTATGGGTGAATTGAAGTGAAATTTGGGAAATGTGAATAATATAGGTGTATGAAGATTGTTGCTTATGATGTTGTGAATGTTATTATAGACGTTTGGAAGTTGATATATGATATGGAGAAAGTTGTATAAACGAAGGAAATGCTGCCTAATTTTCTCTAGCTTTAGTCAAGTATGCTAAGTTATCGATTATCTAATGTTGATATGAACTCTCTTGAAGGTAGAAACGTGAGCATTGAAGGATAACGTTCAAGCGATAGTGTAGCTAAACGAAAAAGTATGTAAGGCTAGTCCCTTCTTTCTAAGGCATGAATCTTATGACATGATTTTCCCTTATTCTCCATGACCTTCTTATACTCCAGAAACTATGAGTCCATGTTCATGAAGAATTTCATATGAGATAAGATAAGAGATACGTAATGAGTATGATAATGATATGATGTTTCTACAAAGCTAATGATCCTATTTACGATTATGTGATGTTGTTCATTATGCTACACTCACCTCATATGTTAATTCCTTCAAGGTGAGGCAGAATGCTTATGAAACTCCATAATGGAATCGGGGGTTCACGACCTTACGTCGCCCCGAAAGATTTACAGTTTGTATTGAGCCTTTATGCATGATTCATGATGAGTATATGATGATAAGATTACACAGCGCCTATATGATCCGGCAGACACCGCTAAGGCGGGCAGCGTATACACCATGTCTAGATGGCATAGGCAGACACCACTAGTGGGCGGCATGAGATGTTTACTCCGGATACGGAAAGCCTGGACGCGGGCTAATGATGATCACACCGTACCTATATGGTCGGGCAGCTTATATGTATATATATATATATATATTTGCATACATGGTATGATGATGTTTATGAAGTAAGTCAACATGCATTATTTCTATCATGATTGCCAGTCAGTTACATGTTGTTCTCCACTTGATGTCTCCTTATTTCATTGATGTATCATTATTATTTATGCCTTACATACTCAGTACAATGCTCGTACTGACATCCTTTTCTTTGGACGTTGTGTTCATGCCCACGAGTGAACGGGGAGGTGACCCCATTTGTGGGGCTATCACCGGACTTTGAGAGCACTCCATTGTTCCGGAGGTGCCATTGATTTATTATTTTATGTATGTATATGTTTTGGGCATGACGGGGTCCTGTCCCGTCCATATGTCTAGTACTCTAGTAGAGTCTCGTAGATACGTATGTGTGGGTTGCATGGTCTCACGATGCCCTTATTGTATGTATATCATTTTGATAGCCGAAGGGCTTATGTATGTAAAGATAAATATGTTTCAAATTGAAAATGGTTTTCCTTATGGCTAGAAGTGTGAGAGTAATAGATAAAATGCAGAATAAGTGTGATGAGTAGTAGTATGAGTGGTGCTCGGTGGTTAGCCCCGGGTACCCGTCATGGCCCCTAGTCGGGTCATGACAAAAGTGGTATTAGAGCAGTTCAGTCCTAGGAAATGTCTACGAGCCGTGTCTAGTAGAGTCTTATTTATGGTGTGTTGCGCGCCACATTCATAAACAGGAGGCTACAGGGCATTTAGAAAAAATGATCGTTCTTCTTTTTATGAAATCGTGCGATAGAGCCGTGTTATAAGATTTTCTCCTCCCTAATATTGTGTTATGATTTCAGAAATGCCGGTAAAGAGAAAAGCTACAGCCGCCCAGAAGGGCAAGACTACGATAGAAAGGCGGGTAGAAAGGGAGCCGCCGACGAATATGGAAGAGGGTGAATCACATAATGAGGCCCCATCTAATACTTCTCCCACTCCGCCTATTTTAGAAGAACAAGAGGGGGCTTCGATTTAAACTCCTATGCCTATAGTTCCTCCACCGGCTGCTTCGGGTCAACAAATGACCGAAGCTATCCATTTATTGACGCAGTTAGTTGCCGCCCAGGCACAGCGGTAGAGTTCGGGTCTAAGTGGCAGGGCAGTTAGTACTAGAGCCCGTGATTTCATGAGTTTGAATCCTCCAGAGTTCTTTGGGTCAAAGGCGGATGAAGACCCGCAAGGTTTTATTGATGAAATGTTAAGAACATTGAAGATTATTCGTGCCTCCGAGATTGAATCTGTGGAGTTGGAATCTTATAGACTCCGAGATGTGGCGGTACTTTGGCATAATAATTGGATATCTTCAAGAAAAGAGAATGCGCCTCCTCCAGTTTGACGAGTATGTTATCGATGACTATTGGTTTACGAGTATACCAATAGCATATTCGTTTACGAGTATTCATATTCGTTTACGAGTATATCAATAGCATATTCGTTTACGAGTATGCAATTGATGACTATGTTGAGTAAAATATGACTGTATCGTCCATATGGCCCACTCAGTGGTAAGAATAGAATACGAGATAAGAGGTGCCCGGTATAGTAGTATCGGGTACCCGTCACAGCGTCTAGTGGGGTCGTCACAGAGGTGCAGTCTGAAGCGCCAATTATTGTTGATGAGAATCCTACTGACGAAAAAGTTGTTGATATTCCAAAAAATTTTGAAAGAGGTTGATGACAAGAGCAAGCAAACTGTGAAAGGGGCGCTCCACCCTTTCACTCCGCTTTTCAAATCTAAACTTCCCTTTCGTCAGAGGTTGGTAAAGAAGAAGGAAGATGCTAAGTTCAAAAAAATTTATGATCAGCTGAAGCAGTTGTCTCTGAATTTTCCTTTCTTGGAAGCTGTCAAAGAGATGCCTGGTTTTGCTAAATATTTGAAGGACCTGTTAACCAAGAAGAAAATGGTGCAACATGAAACCGTGAGTTTGACTCACACTGTGAGTTCCATCATTTCAACAACTACTGTTCAGAAAAAAGGAGATCCTGGGGCGTTCACCATTCCTTGTTATGTTGGGCACCATGATTTTGCTCGTGCTATGTGTGATAATTGTTACACCTCAGAAAAATTTCATGTTGTTGCCTAGTAAATGGACCAACGTAGAGCGAGAAGTATACGATGTTCCTACAAGTAAGAAAGATTATTTAACGACTCTAATTAAGATTTCCAAAGATGATGGTAGTAAGAGGAGAAAGTTTCTTAAAGAAGGCAAAGCATATGTTGTGTTTTGGAAAGGTCCCGTAAAGTACCGAGCTAATGTTGACCTAATGATGTCCTAAGAAAGAGTTATAATGATCCTTAGATTGGTAATGAAGTGTTAAACAAATGTTAAGAAGGTTCATAAGGATTGGAGATCAAACGAACGATGGAAATCATTTTAAGGAAATGGGGTTATACGACGACTTATACGGTTCGTATAACATTATACGGTCCGTATAACATTAAGGGTCCGTATAACACCCAACAGAGATGGTATTTTGCCTGATGGTGAACCACGACCATTTATACGGGCCGTACAATGTTATACGGACCGTATAAGTGTCCGTGGAAGTTCCGACGGGCTGAATAAGTTCCAAGTATAAGTACATGTTCCCACTTCACTAATTTCATTTTCCACACTTTTCCATGTCTCTCTCAAGGCTTCTAGAGGGTTCATGTACCCTCACTAGCACAATCCATTGGGGACCCGCGAAGTCCATGTACCTCATGGTTCCGGAAAAAACCTCGGCAACTGCTATCTCATGATTCCGGCAACAACCTCAGTAATCACTACGCAAATCCTCGATTCTAGAACAACTATCGGACATTGGTCCTCACGCTACTCTCATCCAACTGAGCCCAGCTCATCACAGTGTTTCCTCAAGTATAATCAATGTATCGATAGTATATCATGAAGGATGAGAATGCGTGCAATGTAAGAGTTCAATGTCAATAATCAAATTAATATCAGAAGTACCACGCAAGGGCACACCAACAATAACGTGAAAAGCCTACACAGTAAGCCATAATAGAACACTATCTTCGTATCAAATGTTAACAAGTAAGATACTACAATATCATGATCAAGGCATATCAGTAGTCTCCAATATCTAATATCTCCACGTGGCATCAAGCCAACAACAATAGAACAACATAAGTCACAACACAATGAGGTGGCTAACCCCAATCACACAACAGAGCCCAACCTAAGACAATATCCAACCCAACTTCATACCTAAAGGTTTACATGCTTTCTCCAACAATATCGTCTAAATATATGCTTCGCTAAACAAAGTCTCACCATAGGGTAAACCATAACCTACCTGGAAGGCCAAACAGCAATATCACCACTAATCACTCCTTAGACTTCCCTTTCCTTTGAGCCTCGAGATAAAATAAAAAAAAGTCTAGGCACATTCAAATCAAGAAATTAGAATCAAAGAAGAACATCAAATGAACCTTACTTCTATTCAAGACACAAATCCCCAACCGATAGAATGGGTTTTATGAACTAGAAGGGTGAAATTAGGAATCCAAAGGTTCCAACATGAAATTAAGCTCTGGGTGATCAATTCTCATCAATATTGAGCTAGAAGAATCAACAATTTACTCAAATTCAAATTCTAGGTAAAACTCCCAAATTTAGGTATAAACCCTAACTTCCACTTCCATAAATTAGCCACTAATTAGGAAGAAATTATGAAATAGAGGATTCTAATCATCAATTCAATGCTTAAAGAAGCTAATCCAACTAACAAATCATGATTTAGAAGCCTAGAAAGAATAACTCTTTGAACCCATTTTTAATCTTCAATCACCTAATGAACTATCAAGATAAATGAATTCTAAAGTGATTAAGGACAATGGAATAGTAAAGGGATTTGAAGAACTTACCACCAAGAATTTCCTCCAAGAATATCCTTGAAAAGCTCCCAAGAACTCTAAAGTTGAAATAATAAAGAATGGGGAACATAAGGCTTTTAATGCTCAGTTAATGAAACAATCCCTATCCAATACCACTCCTGCAGCAATAGGAGCTGCGGTGGTCCCGCCCCAAAAGACACTCAGACTGCTTAGTAGTCATCCCAGAAAGCACTGGACCGCTGTGTCAGTCATCCCACTGCTATAGCGGTGCCGCTAATGTGGTACTGGTGGCACCAAAACCAGATTTCCCCAAAATAATCACAACTCAACCCCGAAATCCTGACTATCAGTCGAGGCCATGTGCTCACTAACCACATACACATACACACATAAAAACACGCTACGAATGCACTCGTAGCCTCAGAATTCCCAACGGAGTCCTCGTTGATCGAGAAAACCCCCGATTTCTCAAATTCAACCTCCCAACCTAAGTTCCAAAATGCACCTGAGTGTATGGGAACCGAACCGAATATACGCACAAGTTCTAAAAGGCCCTCCGGACCTCTTGGAGTCAACAGATTTTCGAAAAAAAATCTGTTTACCCAAAAGTCAACTATGAGTCAAATGGTTTTCACTTAAAAGCCAAATTTCCCCAAAACTTACCCAAATCAAGTTCGATGACCTCGGGAAGCATGCCAACGGTCCCTACTGGTCAAACATGGGCTAATGAAGCTCGAAAAGGGAACAAAAGGTTTAGAAACCAATAACGACCAAATGGGTCGTTACATCATATACCAACTAAACAATCGCTCATCCTCGAGCGATAAGGAAGAGAGGACGAAAAGTGCCTGAATCGGTGATAACTCAGGATATCGGGTACCCATTTCGTACTCTTCCTTTGGGGAAGATTCTCACCGGAAAAAACTAAATCCCAACGAATGATATAAGGCTATCAGAATGGTACTTCCTCAACATAAAAACATGGAAGATCGAATGAACACCTTTCAATCCTGGTGAAAAACTAACTCACAAAACACAAGATCAACACAACGGATAGTCTTAACAGGTCAATACACCTTGGGCTCACCTACCAGTCACAACTCTCTAAACTTAGCTCAAGATCCGATTCTCATATCTCCGTATCCAAATTTCCCTCACAACTGATCCCCGAATAAACGAATTGCTTTGCTCGAATTCTCTGATTTGATAAAACCGCAACTCCAAACATGATCAATAGGCCTCACAAACACTTTCCCAACCCAACGTAATCCTCTAAAACATGATCACAAACCATAGCCCATTCTAAACCGATTAAATACTCTAACTTCGCTGACTCTTCCTCCCACCTCTTCTAAAGCCGTTACTCGTACCGCGATTTCTTAGAAACACATAAATGCACACCACAAGTCCGAAACCATGGCTTCCTCTTGCCAGAAATGAATCCTTGATTCACCTGAGTTCTCTACACAATTCCATCAAAACTGATCTTACCGACAGCCAACTTGGCTAGTTCCAAGTCTTCTTAAACCTTCAAATCACAATACAGGAACCATACCACTGAATATCTCGCCTAGAAAAGTCTGTTTTGGAACCCAACTGATCACTATAAGGGCCTCTTGCACAACAGTTCCTCCTCAAATCCATACTAAGCTCATTGTGAACCATTATTCTATCCAAGTAAATGCCCTAAGAAAATATCATCAAATCTATTAGGAAACCCTGACAATGCTCGGTTAATCTGTCATACCTCAAATCTAAGCTAAAACGCATCAAATCCTTAAACATCTTCCCGAAAATATAACCGAAGAACATTAAGCTTAACTCAAATAATACGGGTCCTGAATGAATGCACTACTCTTGAATATCACCAATAATCATTCGATCTAACTCTGAATTCCCGAAACCAATCACAGTCATATCGAACCTCTGTGGCGGTCAATTCTGATCATTTTCTCACGCATAACAAATCATGTCTATCACTTTTGACTCCACAAGTTGAGTCCTATCCAAGTTATCAACTTAGTACCCAAGAGCTATACCTTACAATTTCAATTTTCATGTTTCTCAACCTTTACCCGATACGCAAATCCGATACAAACCCGAACTTTTCGACGCAAAACCTGAAGCCTCATATAGTTATTATATAACCATCAAACCTCTCATAGTACCACCTCGATATGCTCGTAAATTCTCCAAAAGTATCCAGTCTTACACTGTCGCTCTAAATCTCACGCAATTACCCCAAGTCTTTAATAACCAAAAGCGTTTCCCAAATTGTCCAGTCAATACTACTTGCAACATAAAATATTACCACGAGTAGGGTCTCACCTCGAAAATATAACGCTAGTCCTCACATGATAGGGATTCCACTAATCTTCTCTCCTAAAACATGCTAACTCATCCACTGTAGAAGGTTACGAAACTTATCTGACGGTGTACCACCAAGCCACTTCTTATAAACCTCAACAGGTCGGTTCACTAGAATATGCTTCTCACTAGTCGCTGATTATGAACCTCACAGTACTCTATCATATCACATAATCTATTCTTGCAGATTTCCTTCTTAAGCCCACGCAACAATCATATCTCATCTTAATTCGCAAGACAACGGCGCCACAAACACATTGACTCAAGTAATCCCAAGATGTACCTCATTCTTGCTGACTCTTGATCAACTATACCTTTTATCGACTCGTCAATTTCCCAATTTCTAATCAATTCTTGAACATCGATACCATAATCAATCCTCGAATCCACTTAATCAAACACGGCATAATCGTAACTTCTGCAAGCTAGCCGACTCAACCCGGGAGATAGGATCATACCACACACTCTGCACATTAGAGTTTTCTTAACTCTTATAACTCAAAATTGAACACTCTCTAAATCCAGCGTATCACACTACAGTCTCACTAATATCCTTATGTATCTCACTGAAGCATCCTTGCTTGAATTGCCTTACTCAATTTTCGAAATGCTATCCCGAACTCAACTCAGTTAACACAACATCCATCTACCATGACAAGTATCCAAGTTCACTAATCCCTTACTCAAATCCTTAATGTTACTAGTCCTCGAAGAATCACCTCTTACCTCAATTATCGAATCTGAATACCTCTAACCACTCTCACGACTATCCCTTTTTATTCAATCACATAAGCCGAGTAATAACACCATTAGTAGAGGGAATCTAGTCAAATTTACACAATGAATACAAGGCTTCCAACTTTAGTCCAACATTAAGTGCAACACCGATAACCGAACTAAACTCATCCATAAACTTTCAAGACCACTCTACACTATACAATCACAACCAAGCTCTCACATCACTAATTCTTGTTTCCATGATTTTCTTTCTGCCCTTAACCTCAAAGACACCAATCAACCTTATTGGTCACCCTTTTACTGAACATCACGATATAATGCCCCCGCAATCCAAACACGATTTACGTACCCATGTTACCTCACCTCAAGTCTTACGAACCTTAATCTCCTGAATCCGATAGCAAGATGCCTCATTGTAATCCTTCAATTCCCATATTTCATTTCAAATCACTCTATCACTATCAACCAACAAACACTCAAACCGACTCGATCCTATAAACCAATCATCCCTATGAGCTGAACGAACCACAAACAATATCAATACTTCTCCTCAAATAGCATCCAAGAACTTCCCAAGTCATTAACTCATCACAGAGGCCCCAAATTGAAGTCATTTCTATCAGTCGATTACTAGCTTCTCAGAAGCCTACAACCTAGTCAAATTTATCGACCAAACAATGTGACTATAGCATTCACTTACTAACGGAGTAGTCCTTTAACATCAACGAGCTTATATCGAGAATGACTTTTAGTACCATATCCTCGAGATATCATGTCAACCTGTAAGTATGACCGTTACTAACCCATGTCTGGTTATTCCCACAAGATTCAATACTCCATAATAACCATAGCTCAGATAACCACCTCCACGCGCGTTCCACAAAATTCTTCATTTACCTTTCATTATCGAACACTTTTCTTATTCACATCAATTACAACCTTTCCCACAACTATGTCAGATACCAATTTTTTCTTTCCCGATATCACGAAAAGTACTCATATCCAAGATATTCTAAGAAGCCTTAGTTCGCTACACATTTTCACAAAAGCTTTCTTCATATTCTTACTGTCAACTTCTTTTCTTTATTACCCGTGATCACAATACGTTACCCACATCCGATGGTCATCACCGAACTTACACTTGTTCTCACATATTGAAATCTAATATTCTACCGTTCTTTGAATCATCTTCTCATTGGTCTCACCGAACTCACGACAAAGCATCATAAACTTGTACCGAAGCTTGAAGTCAACCGATCATATCACTGAGCAACCCACAATTGTTAAGCTATCAATGCACTTGTCACTTTCGAGCAACCCTACACTAGGAAATAGAGATCATGTAACCCTCTGAACTATCTTTCCTATTTCTCATGAACCCCAATAATGAACGAGTCTAATCGTGACTCCACATAACAACGGAGACTAATCGCGACTCCATACAACCGAATCCTTAGGCCATACTAGAGATTGAACTGGATCACACGTCCGAATCAGGATAACACATCTCGTACCATTCCATAACACGTCATAGATCAACCATTCGCATAAGAATTAAGGACGAGTTTCTACCCTCCATGGGTGATCAAGATAAGGAAGTTCATATACCAATTGGAATCGACTAGATACTAATTTTAATAAAGGAGCATGAAAGAATGAAAGAAAGTAAAGTTTCCTAAATGTCGTATAGCCTGTCACAGATAGGTACGGAGCTCATCGTACCGATCCACGAGACTCTACTAGACACGCTCTTTTATTATAGACCAGGTAACCTAGGGCTCTGCTACCAACTTGTCACAACCCAATTTAACTAAGTCATGCGGGCACCTACCTTTCCCACCACGATAGGCGACCCCTTATCCCAACAATCATAAAATCATGAATAAACAAATAAACAAGCGAAAGATATCCAGATCACGTAAGTCTGACGATACTAATATGGAAAGTGAAGTAAAGAAATACATCAAATCCACCCAGAGTCTGGTCTAACCATACAAGAGCCTCTAACTAGATACTATAAGTCTGAAACTAATAAAATACATCAATAGTCTGAATATGCCTCGGAATATCAAGTAAGACATAAATAAAGGAAGAATCTCCAAGGCGGCTGACATCTCTATGCTCAGCCTGTAAGACTATAAGTAGCAACTCTCGAACCACTATCAGTCACGAGAAGTAGAGGCCAATCCTATTTGGAACTCTGCATCCATAAAAGAATGCAGCAAGTGCAAGTCAGTACAAACAACAAGTGCTAGTAGGTATCATAGGGACTAAGTTTAGCTAACACATATAAAGGAAATAAAGTAAGATAAACAAGTAAAAAAATAAGTTATAAGTCAACACGAGCTAGAATCCACGTGCACGTTATCATATATATTTAGCATCTACACCCAAATACGCCAAGTCTCAAACACGAGTGTTCCCTTACCTCATCATATCCGATCAAGCCTATTGTTAAACATCATAAATACATCACAAGAATATTACGATAGAAGCCATAGTGCAATGCAATGCAATAATGTATGAGATATGAATGCAATGCAATAATGTATGAGATATGAATGCAATGCATATGCAGTGTACACATGTACTCCGATGATGGAACATCACATCTCGATAGCGCAACCCATGGGGGACCCGCGAAGTCCACGTACCTTACGGTTCCGACAACAACCTCGACAATCATTACCTCATGATTCTGGCAATCGCTACGCACATCCTTGATTTTGGCACAACCGAGCGGACATCGGTAGAAACCTCACGTCACTCTCTCACATATCCAACCGATACCATATATCAATGTATAATGAAAAGTATCATCAATGTATCAACAGTATATTATGAAGGATGAGAATGCGTGTAATGTAAGAGTTCAATATCAATAATCAAATTAATATCACAAGTACCACGCATGGGCACACCAACAATATTATGAAAAGGCTACATAATAAGCCATAATAGAACACTATCCTCGTATCAAACGTCAACAGGTAAGATACTACCATATTATGATCAAGTTATATCAATAGTCTCCAATATCTAATATCTCCACGTGGCATCAAGCCAACAACAATAGAACAAGATAAGTCACAACACAACGAGGTGCTAACCCCAATCACACAACAGAGCCCAACCTAAGACAATATCCAACCCAACTTCATACCTAAAGGTTTACATGCTTTCTCCGACAATATCGCCTAAATATATGCTTCGCTAAACGAAGTCTCACCATAGGGTAAACCGTAACCTACCTGGAAGGCCAAACAGCAATATCACCACTAATCACTCCTTATACTTCCCTTTCCTTCGAGCCTCGAGATAAAAAAAAAGTCTAGGCACATTCAAATCAAGAAATTAGAATCAAAGAAGAACATCAAACGAACCTTACTTCTATTCAAGACACAAATCCCCAACCTATGGAATGGGTTTTATGAACTAGAAGGGTGAAATTAGGAATCCAAAGGTTCCACTATGAAATTAAGCTCTGGGTAATAAATTCTCATCAATATCAAGCTAGAAGAATCAACAATTTACTCAAATTCAAATTCTAGGCAAAACTCCCAAATTTAGGTATAAACCCTAACTTTCACTTCCATAAATTAGCCACTAATTAGGAAGAAATTATGAAATAAAGGATTCTAATCATCAATTCAATGCTTAAAGAAGCTAACTCAACTAAAAAATTATGATTTAGAAGCCTAGAAAGAATAACTCTTTGAACTCACTTTTAATCTTCAATCACCTTATGAACTATCAAGATAAATGAATTATAAGGTGATTAAGGACAACGGAATAGTAAAGGGATTTGAAGAACTTACCACAAAGATTTTTCGCTAAAAATATCCTTGAAAAGCTCCCAAGAACTCTAAAGTTGAAATAATAAAGAATGGGGAACTTAGGGCTTTTAATGCTCAGTTAATGAAACAATCCCTGTCTGATACTGCTTCTGCGGCTACGGGACCGTTGCGGCTGTCCCGCCCCGACGGACACTCAGACCGCTTTGGCGATCATCCCAGAAAGCACTAGACCACTGTGGCAGCCATCCAACCGCTATAGCGGTGCCGCTGCTGCGGTACTGCTGCTATAGAGGGCACCAGAACCAGATTTCCCCAAAATAATCACAACTCAATCTTGAAATTCCGACTATCACCCGAGGCCATTTGCTCACTAACCACATATACAGACACATAAAAATACACTACGAACACACTTTTAGCCTCGAAATTCTCAATGTAAGCCTCGTTAACTGAGTCAACCCCTGATTCCTCAAATTCAACCTCCCAACCCAAGTTCCAAAATGCACCCAAGCGCATTGGGAACCTAACCGAATATACGCACAAGTTCTAAAAGACCCTCCAAACATATCAGAATCAACGGATTCCGAGAAAATGTCTGTTTACCCAAAAGTCAACTATGAGTCAAATGGTTCACTTAAAAGCCAAATTTCCCCAAAACTTACCCAAATCAAGTCTGATGACCTCGGGAAGCATGCCAACGGACCCCGTGGGTTAAATATGAGCTAATGAAGCTCGGAAAGGGAATAAAAGGGTCGAGAACCAATAATGACCAAACGGGTCATTACAGTTACTTCGGTCTTTCAAGCTTCTGTTTATTTATTAATGAACCACGAACTCTGTAATATTTCCTTTTTACTGATCCTCTAAGGTCATGATACATCTTTGCTGCCTATGCATAGATCATCTACCCTTGCTACATTTAACATAAAATCGGTTTTGATATCTTAGGAATTTATCTTGCTAAGATACTCCTTCCCTGAATCCCTTTTCAAGCTTTAGTGTTTAGAGATATACCATATCTAAGATATGATGTCTTTACTCAAGTTTCCCAACATATATCATATCTTGCTATTGCTATCCTTGACTACGCTACACTTCACCAGCTGAAGCTCTATAGTGATCTTAGCAAGCCTCTCATATACTTATATCATTTCTGTAGTATGTAATTTCATACCCTTCTACTACTTTCTAGAATAAACGTATCCATTTTGGTGCTAGATCCATCCTTATTCATTTTAATGCAATGAAGTTGTCTTATATGAACTTACTCCTCAGTATCCTCTTCACAACCGCCACTAGCGTTTAGTTCCTTATTTAGGTCGATCTTATTCCATTTACTTACAACGCGACTTTAATTAATTTACGTCCCGAATATTCTATGCCTAGAATTCTCATATCATCTATAAGCTTTCACTTCCAGATAATTGTCACGACCTGACTAGAGGTCATGACAGGTACCCGGAGCTAACTACCGAGCACCACTCATTTTACTACTCATCATACTTATCCTGCATTCATTTATTATTCTCATACCTCGAATCATAGGGAAAATCATTTTTCACTTTCAAACATATCTACATTTATACCCATGAGCCCTTCGGCTATCAAAATGACATACATGAAGACATTGTGATCATCACGTGCCATTAACTACCCACACGTACGCATTTACGAGCCTCTACTAGAGTGCTAGACATAAGGACGGGACAGGACCCCCTCGTGCCCAAATATGTACATAAAATAATAAATCAAATGGCACCTCCGAAATAATAGAGTGCTCTCGTAAATGCCGGTCGCTCCTATGAATGCGGGTTGCCCCCTGTCACCCGCGGGCATGAACACAGTGTCCAAAGAGAAAGGACGTCAGTACGAATATTGTACTGAGTATGTAAGTATTGATACTGGTATAATAAAGAAATCATGAAGCATGAAATGAGGATATAACCTGATTAACCTTTAAAAGTAAACACGGGTTATACATCTCACATATATAAACATATCACATGTACCATCGTCATTAACCCGCATCCGGGTAACCATCATACACCGTCCACTAGTGGTGTCATGTCCGACCCTCTAGGCACAGTGTAATCTTATGCAGCCCGCCTTCGCGGTGACATGTCCGGCCATCTAGGCACGGTGTAATCGTAAGCAGCCCGCATTAGTGGTGACATGTCCGGCCATCTAGGCACGGTGTAAGCTCATCATTATATACTTATCATAACCTTATCATTAACTTATCATAAACTCACCATAAAGCATGCATTAGAATTCAAAGATAACCTATATCGGGGTGACGTAAGGTCGAGAACCCTCGATTCCATTATGGAGTAATCATGATCATCATACCTCACCTTGAAAGAACTAGCATCAAAAGGTGGGTCTAGCAGTAATGATTAACATCAAAGAGTCGTACAAGGGTCATTAGCTTCGTAAAATGTCATATCATATTCATAGCATGAACTTCGTGAGAATATCGTATCATAAGCTTTAGAATCTCTATACTTAGGCTCACCATTACCATTATCGTATTCATAACATATCACTTATTATGTTGTCTCACAGAAGCTCTATATGACGTTGGCTCATATTTTTCGGAATGTAAGAAAGTCATGAAGAGATAAAGGGAGTCATGTCATAGGGATCATGCCTTAGAAAAGAAGGGACTAGCCTTACATACCTTTTCGATTAGCTACCTTATCACTTGAACGCTCCCCTCCAATATTCACGTTTCTACCTTCAAGAGAGTTCGTACTGATATTAGATAATCGATAACATAAGCATGCTTGAACTAAAGCTAGAGAAAATTGGGCAGCATCTCCTTTGTTTACACAACTTTCTCCATATCATATATCAACTCTCAAATGTCAATAACAATATTCATAATATCATAATCAACAATCTTCATCAATCACACATTATTCAATTCTCTTACTTCCATTTCAAGGGCGCCCATTACCATGGTCATAATGCAACATTACATTCATCCTCATACAATGTTTCTCCCATGTTCTCAATATCATTTATAATATGAGTACACTCGTAACATATCAAGAATCATGATTCATATTAATCTTTTATCACAAATGCCACTATTCCCCTATTTGTAACCCATCTTCTACCTTCTTCTATAATCTAAGTCTTTCATCCCCTCAATAGTCTAAATAACATGGAAGAATCATAAAACCTACCTTTGATTATGCAGGAGCAAGTTTGGATGAAAATACTTCACTTGAGGGAAAACCCTAGTTCCTCTTCCAAAGAATTTCTTGACTTCTAGCAACCTCAAAGAGCTTCCTTGCACTTGATTCACTTAAATTTATGATATTTCTCTTTGATCTCTCTTCGATTCTTGTAGTTGAAGTGTGTAGAATATTCTAGAGAGTTGGAGAGAAGTGGAGAAGTGAGGAAATGAAAATAATGACTTGGGGTCTTATTTTTATAACTTGAAAATTTGACCCGTCAGGAAAATATACGGACACTTATACGGTCCGTATAAATTTATACGGTCCGTATAAGTGACCGTGAAATCACCCCCAACAACATCTCATTTTTGCAACCATTATACAGCACATTATACGGTCCGTATAAGTGACCGTATAATCCCTTCAGTGATGGACCTTCACTGTAACGATTATACGGACCATTATAAGGACCATATAATATTATACAGACCATATAAATGGTCGTATAATCCATCTTTTCTCCGATCTTGTTATCATCGCTTTGTTTGATCTCCAATTCTTATGGAACCTGCTTAGCACTTGTTTAACACTTCATTAGTAATCTAAAGGGCATCATAACTCTTCCTCAAAGCATTACTAAATCATCATTAGCCTGATACTTTATAAAACTCTTCTGAAACACAACGTATATGTTACACCTCGTAGTTTCGTCCGTTGAGATTCATTAGGCGTTAGTTGTCCTAATCGTGAAAAAGGGAGTTACCTTAGGATATATGAGATTACATGTTCCCATATTATGGTTATAGGGGTTTAAGCCTATGAAATGATCTATGGAAGGATTTAAGAACAAACAAATAAAGGAATGGAGTTTGTGGGAAATTTGGTAAAACTTTGCAAAATTTTCGGACAGGATTTTAGTCCAGATTGGGTGAGGCATATCTCCTAGAATATGAGGAGTTTTGGTGTGTTTGTTTTGTCCAAATTGAAGTTCATCGAGTCTAGTTTCCAACGCAATAAATCGCTCGTCAATGTGACGTCTGAGTAAAACGTTATGCATGTTTTACGACAGACTGTCTGAGCAGAAAATTTTTGTGGACCATTTGACGGCCCGCAGGAATTTTGACGCCCCGCAGAAAATTTTGCGGTCCACCAAATTGCACCACCCTAGCGTCAAATGGTCACAGTGAACCATATTTGACTGGGCAGTTCTACCCGACCATTTTTGACGGTCCGTAGGAATTT
>NC_081353.1:53024081-53049901 GCF_029784015.1 Lycium ferocissimum | reverse complement strand
AAATGAAATCAAAGCAGAGGGAAATAATAACCAGTGTATAAACATCTTTTGAGACTCAATATATAAGTAAACTAATCAACGCTCCAAAGTATCGGATGATAGTCATATTCAAGACTCTTTGAATATCATTATAAACTATATCAAATAAAGCCTCAGGGATCATAGACATGTGTCAAATTAATACGAAACAGCTTATAAAAGTTATGGTCATTAGTCAATATAGAGTTTTTCAGGAATAGAAACTTTCATGAATCATTTACTATCCGTTCATATAGAAAGCTCGAGGCGTAAGGTAGCTCGACTATTTTAAGAATTCTAATATCAAGAAGTGAATAAGAATCATAAAACATGCTCTAACTAATGAGTAGAATTACCCCAAAGCTCGTATCTTATCTTACTTACATCTAGGACATGCCAAAAGAAAGAAGGGATAGGCTTTACCTACTTGCTAGCGACTATCCGTAAATCCGTTGTCACTTGCCGCTCTTTTAGCCTATTTAATATAAGAGTAACGTTATCGTTAGTAACTATATTTTCTAGTTCGTAGAATCCGTAGGCCGTCGCTTATAGAACTTATTCTTTAACTTATATGTCTCGTTTAGGGTTTTTCATTATTCAAGGACTTAACGAAAATCGCGCATTTCCCTATATATTCGCCTAACCCGACTTTCTAATTATCCTCCTGCACAACACAGAAAATACCAACAACAAGGATATACATAAAATTCTCACAACTCGGTCCATAATAATTCCAAATCCATTTCAACCCACGATTTCACATACTAACAATTTCATGTATTTTCTTACTTAGATTTCGTCAATTCAATTTTAATAATTTCATTGCAACTTTATTAACACAACTACACCATAAGATAGGAAAATCTTACCACAATTTTCTCGTAGGAATTTCTACTCTTAATTGCTCCAATTTCTAAATTTCTTCTTCCTCGATTCAATATCCGATGTTGCTATCACCTCCTTGAACTTGTAAATCACCTTGAATTAAATCAAAGCAAAAAAAAAAAAAATTAAAACAGCCATGGTCAAGTCATGGGAATAAAGAGGTACCATGGTCGCTTCCCCTTTTTTTTCTTTTTGTTTGTGAAGATGATAAATGATTCATTAGTCATCAATTTCCCTTTTTATATGCCACACATGATGGTGACACATGTCCAACCTTGACATGTGTCCCATTATCCTCCATGAACCAATCATATTCATCCATATGGGGGCCCACTTAGTGGTATAACTAGGCTAATTAATCATAATTAATCACTAATCCCCACTTAATAATTTAATCATGGTTAATTAACCCCTAATCTTCATTAATATTTCCATGCCAATTAAAATTTATAAGCAACTTGTGCATTAAAACAAAATCGGAGGTTAAAAGTCTCTACCTCGTATCCCAAAATATTCTTGTCCTTAACTTGTCGCGATTAGCTTAAAATATCCCAATGTATAAAAATACGGGGTATAACAAAGATAATTGCTTTAGAGTATAGTCTCCGCTTCAACTCTTTGGCTAGGTATGCTCCGGCTATGGTAGCGGATATGGGTGACCAAGTGCACCGATTTGTGAGAGGCATAGGCCACATTTGATGGATAGGTGCTTTCGACCGCATCCTTCAGACAACATGGATATTTCAATTCAAGCCTAGCAAATTTGGAAGAAAGCCAACAACAATGAGCGTGAGCATGACAGAGGGTATAGCAAGAGGGCTAGATTTTTGGGTCCGACGAGTGAGTTTAGAGGCGGGCAGAGACAGCAGTTTTCTAGGCATTTAGGACATTCTATGACTAATGTGCCTCCACGGTTTACAGGATAGAGATTTGAGAGATCTACTTATTCCGGGCCGAGTCAAAGTTTCAGGGCTTCGGGTTCTCAGTTCAGGGGTGATTCGGGTCAGGCTAGGCCACCCGTGCCACCATGTTCCCAGTGTGAGAAGTTACATCGGGGCCGGTGATCGACCAGGTTCGCAGGTTTGCTATACATGCGGTCGGCCAGCCATATCATGCGTGATTGCCCCCTCGGTTGGTGGTAGGGTTGAGTCCGGCCTTCGTGGATCGACCGAGTCTTCATCATCGATACGCCCTGTGGGGCAAGGTTCAAAGGTGTCGGTCAGCCATGGTAGAGGTAGAGGGAGAGCTCCTAGTTCTAGTGGTCCTCAGCACCGTATTTATGCTTTGGCTGGACGCCAAGATCTTGAGTCTTCCCCCGATGTCGTCATAGGTATATTATCGGTATTTTCTTATGATGTATATGCTTTGATAGATCCGGGCTCCACATTGTCATATGTTACCCCATATATTGCGGGTCGGTTTGGGGTCAAACCGGAGTCGATCAAACCTTTTGAGGTATCTACACCCGTTGGTGAACCGGTAATAGCTAGGTAAGCAATAGCTAACCGGAGTCAATCAAACCTTTTGAGGCATCCACATCTTGCTTCAAACGTCTTTGAAATCTTAATTATAATCGTTAAGTAACTTTTCTTACTTATAGAGACATCGTATTCATCTCTCCCTGCATTAATCTATCTATCATACGATGACATGAAATTTTCCGAGGTATAACAATAATCATGCATATTTATTCTTTTTCATAGTAGGCTATTACCTTCAAGTACTCGCGCTCCTTCAAATATTTCATTTTCATTTTAGGCCTCTTCAATTGATAACTCTGCATCTTTCCCTCAACAAAAATGTCACTAGATTCGGACTCGAATACTTTTGCCTTTAAGGAACATTACTTTCCTAACCATTCTACAATACTGGAACTTCGTGTCCACACGATTAGCTCGCGGTGGCTATTTCACTTGACTTCTTATCTTATTCCATTATTTACTTGGAGTGCCATCAGACACAATCCTTTTCTGTTTCTTTATTACTGAACTTCCTATTGCATCCTTGTCTTGAAACTTCGAGTAATTCCTTCCTTAGCATACTATCTCCCAATCTTTATTTAGTCGTGCATATGACTGACTAGTTATGTTTATCATCAAATCGTCCTTACAACTTATTGGCCCGCTAACGTAATATCCCTTTGAGGTAGTTTCTAATTCCTTTGTTAGTATCTTTCCATCTTCTAACAAGGCATATTCCTGATCCCATACTTATCGTCTCATCTTCCCCTTAAGGTGTTAACTCCTACTCTATATTTGGTATCCAATACAGCTCTCGTTTTCCTCCAAGTACATACTCCCAGTAATGTCCGCGACTAATCTTAGTTGTAACTATTCATCGTCTGAGTCTATTTGGTCGATTGCACATACATGCAATGGGTCACATATTCTCATAGACGTACTGGCCCTGAATGGGCCTAATCTTTCATCAAGGGATCTTCATAATTTTCCTTACCATCTTGCCAAAAATCATCTTTCTCCTATTACTCGCTCTCCCATTTCATCACTGTAATGGTACCTAGCATAAACTTCTATTCTCAAATATCTGCCCTTATTTTTAATTTCCTCCTTTTCTTCATTACATAAATTCTCATTCTTTAGGCAGGTCTCTGTTAGACTACAAGTTCGTCTAATCTATGAAGGGCATATTTTGTATCAATTTGCGACTTCAAACTCATCCAATGTCCATTATATAATTTATTCTTTTCAAAACATCACTCTCTTCCTTCATTAGCTATTCAGCCTTGTATTACTAACTCAATAATCCTGTGGTAATAAAACGTCTGGAGGAAAGTTTTCCGGACCTTGGTCCTACCTTTGTCTTATACATCCTGCGAATCAATTCATGATTCATATATCCTTATACTCGTACCTCTGTACAACATCCTTGCCAATATACTCTATACGATAAGAAGGCCCTCTTTAATATCTAGCTTATTAAGTAACATACATCATTCTTTAACCTCTTCTAACCAATCATATCTTCTTCTTTTTTAACATTCAAAATAATAACTATCCTTGGCGAATCTTGCATTCGTATCCTATCTCCTTTAGACATTAAGCACCATCATCCTTATAACTGATATTCTATTTCATTTTCGTAGTTCCTGTTTTACTTCTTTCTGCTTGTAAATCATTGGAATATTTACACTCAAGGGTCATATTTAAACACATGCGTATCCTTTCCACATCTTACCTCGAGGGGAAGTTACAACTCCCATCTAATCATATCTATGTCTTATTAATAAAACACTTATAAGGTCGCTAACCACTCACAGCATAACCATAGTCCTCTGCTATTGCCCAACTGAAAATCCCATTAAACTTTTCTTCTTTTTAAGTTCCATTTGTAATACTCCAAAATTTATATTAACAGAATTGCATATAATATATCGATACCACCCTCAAGGGTGTATAAACATTAATACAACACCAAATGTATCTGGCGTCATCACTCATCCCCTTATACTGTACTATCTCCTCTTACTTACAAGTCATTCATATCTTACGGATTCCTCTTGATACCCATCATTCATAATTCTCTAGATATAATCTCTCCATCAAACTATGTTCCCAACACATACCTTTCCTGTTTTATTATACCATTGCCTTATTATGATCAACATATTCACCATTTTAACCCATAGTCTGACCACAGATTCCATTTAAGACTCCTCTTTAATATTACTCTATTTCCTTTCCTTATTATAATCGTTGGGCCATTATGACTTACCATTGTTGCATAACATAAAGCATTTCAATTCATACTTGCTTAATTTTAACACTTTTAGTAAAGCGACAAGTATACCTTCTATCATTAGTTGCTCTGGCCTGAAACTCTGACGGATGTGAGCCTCTCCATGACCCTGCTCTAGAACCTTGATCTGGCATGAATCGCTTTAACATGGGCTGGGAAAATTCCTCTTCTTGTTGTCCTTCTATCAGTTGTTCACCGCCACCCGAAATTTCTACAAATGTAACAACTATACTAACCTGTCTGGTCTAGCCACACCTTCATTTGAACCTTGCATTGAAGATGCCATCAAGTCTTGGTTAATAGGGTCCTCAGGCTGAAAACTCCTCGATTTCTTGGAAGACCCTGCACTCTCCGCTGGTCTGCCATAATACGAGGCTTGGGGGTCAACTCCTAGCATTGGCCCCTTCCTTGCCCAGCTATGGCCAAAGGTCAAACTAGAAACATTGGAATTTTTCCTGGATTTTCCACACTTATCAAAGTCGATGATACATGTAAGGCGATAATACCTGTAAGTTACTCTTTGGAGGAAGACCCAACTTTCCATAGAAGACATGATCTCAGATGGGTCTGTCTCTATTGAGGGTACATCCTCACTTGGGTCTTCCTCCAAAACTTAATCCTCTCCCTATCATCATTGTAATCCTCAAATCACCTGTAATCCTCTCTAAAGAAGTCGCAGTCAAACTGTAAAACAACAGAGGTCAGGGTTAAAGATTTTACACCCTATGACTCAACTCTATGGCATGATCTAGAATACAAAGAAGGGTAACCATCCTAAATACCCTATAGCCTCTTGTTTATAGGAACTCTAAGTGTGGTGCACTACACACCCATAAATAAGATTCTACAAGACACGGCTCGAAGACAGCCCTAGGATAAACTGCTCTGATACCACTTTTGTCACGATCTATACGGAGGGCCATGATGGGCACCCGGAGCTAACCTGCCGAGCACCACAAGACATATATGCATTTCATAACCATACTTGAGTGTGGGCCATAATGCTAACTAAAAGACATCATAAGCAATAATGGATATATATATAGATATACACACACATACACATATACATATACATATACCGTCAAGCTGAACTCAAGTATACAAGCCAACAAGGCTATCAAAATAATGATACAACAATACATAGACCGACATAAGACATCTAACTATGTATATCTGTCTACGAGCCCCTACTGGAGTGCATAACATAATAAGGACGGGACAGGACCCCGCCATACCAGTATGTACGCAAAAGAATCATACCATACTGAATTGCAACTCTAGAACAAGTGGAGTGCTCCTGTACAAATGTTGAGAAGGTAGCCTAATGGTCTGAACCGTCTCCCTGTCTACCTGCGGGCATGAACGCAGTGTCTACAAACAAAAGAAAGTCAGTACGAAAAATGTACCAAACATAAAAGGCATCGAAAACAACATAATAAAGATATGAAGGTAAGATGAGACAAAAGAGAATAACTTGTACATCTAAATGCCTCTTAAGGCAGATGACATGCATGCTTTCCATTTTTTTTAAATATTTCATACATATATATATATATATATATAGTCTCGATTTCAATCGTACCCGTCCATAATAGGCTCAGTGTTATCCGTACCAGGACAAAATAGGCTCGGTGTTATACGATCTCTCGAAAACTTCCATATTCCCCTTTCATCAAATGCCATAATAGACTTGGTGTTATTCGTAAACCGGCCATAATAGGCTCGATGTTATTCTTAGTATATAGTTATTCTCTTACCCGATTTAACTCCGTAAATTTCTAGGTGGTGTGCACAATAAAGGAGATGTGCCGTACCGACCAACTATAGGGAGAGATGAACTTGATGTCGAAAATATATATATATATATATATATATATATATATATATATATATATATATATATATATAAAAAGCATGCATGAGAACCCAAGGAAACATTATGACTCTATCGGAGTGACTTAAGGTCGGTATACCTCCGATTACCATTATGGAGCTAACATCGTTGATATATCTCACCTTGAAGGAATCAACGACCATAAGATGAGATCAACAACCATAAACACGATCAATAATCATGACATAAGATCAATAACCATGAGACAAATATCAATAATATTAGAAGGAGCTCAAGAACATAAGCTTCTAATATTTCTAGGAATGGAATCATTATGAAGGACATTTGTATAAGTTTGTATCAATATGATCATGTCATAAAAAAGAAAGGGACAGTCTTACATACCTCATCCTCTACTTAACCACTTAACATCTATCCTCCCGGGCTACCATATCTACATTCAAGAGGATTCACATTAATGTTAAGTCATTGAAACACTTATAAGGTCAAACCAAACTATTAGGTGGGCTAACAGAAATTGGGCAGCATTTCCCCTATATTATCTACTTCCACCAAACTTCAAAACAACTCCCAAACATCAATAACAACATCAACAATACCATAGCCAAAAGATTACTTTCAAATTAGGCTCAAATCAATTGCCAAAAGATTACATTCAAATTTGGCTCAAATCAATTCAAAACTTCCTTTCAAATTTAATACATAACCAATACTTCAACTCAATACCTTATAACTTCTCTACCATGATTCTCTTCACCTTTAAGACTTACTAAACGTCCAAATAAACTCAAAATAAGTAATAGAGTGAATAACATACCTTATACTTGAAGAACTTCAACTCACACAACTTGCTTCAAGACCAAATTCACCACAACTCTATGCGTAAACAAGAACAATCACTTTCTATGAACTAGTTGCGGATTTAGAGCTTGATAACTTGTTATATTGGTTTGGAATGATTTGGGGTGTTTGAGAGAGCTTATTGAGTTAATAAGGATCTATTTTTGTGAAATACTTGAACCACGAAGTAATTTATAACAAAAGGAAAATTTTCAACCACCTCAATTTCACGGTTCCTTTCACGGGCCGTAAAAGTAGCTGTGAAACTATTCCAGTGGATCCTTCCCACTGCCACCAATTCACGATGGTTGCTACCTCTTTTTCACAACCATGGAATATTCGACTGGACCATGAAACCAACCGTGGAATAGCCCTCTTTTTTATTTTTCGACGGAACGTATTCTTCCGATTCATTTAACGTCTAACCTTTGTAATCTAGTTCAAACATGTTTAAGGAATTATATAACTCTGAGGTGCATACATAAGCCTCATACACAATTTCGTAAATGACTCCCAATACAAGCCTACGACAACCAACTTAAGACGAAACCTTAACGTATGCAAAAGGCAAAATGTAACAGTAAGGTTCGAAGTAAGGTATATTCCAATTTCAAAACGAGATCTTTTCAGGTACCTTATGTTACTTATTTCAGAAATATTGCACTCAGATTCAACGTATTCATGTCATGTCTATGCTAGAGCATTGTGCTAGGATCATATTCTTGTTCTATGACTCATGTTCAACTCATTCGCATCAAGTTGCACCTACATTCAAAGCCTAAGTCGTACTCCTATCTCATATGTCCATCGTGGTGATATATAAACAATTATGATCAAGTCTCTAAGTGTTCAGATCTCATCTCTACTCAGCATACAAATCTTCTATTATAAAATCCATGTTTCCAGCATTCAGATTTCATTTTATGATATCCATATATTCACATATTCAAGTCTCATATCAGTTCAACACCTATGTATCCACGTCGGCCAGTATTCATGTATTTATGTTCCATGTCATGCCCCTCACGTCCATGCAATCGTTTCCTATCTATGTTCGTGTTTTAGTACTCACATCATTCGTGCCTGTGATTTCTTTCTCAAGTCCCGTGCATAGTATTCATGTATTCATTCACTTCAATATCTATGTGTTCATGTCATACCGGGATTCATGAAAGTTATTATTCACGTATTCATGCCAGTTCAGTGTTCATGTTAGTCGCGTTCATGTTTCAGTTACCCTGCTATGCCATGTCATGTGTATTATGATGCCCTTTGAGGCTTGTGCCATGCTCTGGTTAGCTGGCAGGTGTTGAGTTGTTGGAACCAGATTTAGTTTATCTGGCTATGGGAAATTCAAGTTGATCCAAAAGCATTTAAGAAAGGCTCAGAGTCGCCAAAAGTCCTACTCAGATGTGCGGAGTTTCAAGTTGATGATTGAGTGTTCTTAAAGGTTTCACCTATGAAAGGTGTGAAGAGATTTGGCAAGAAAGGAAAACTCAGTCCCAGATACATCGGACCTTATAGAATCCTACGAAGGGTTGGTCAAGTAGCTTATGAGCTTGAGTTGCCATAAGAGTTAGTTGTTGTGCACCCAGTGCTCCATGTATCCGTGTTGAGGACGTGTGTGGGAGACATATCGTTGGTTATTCCTGATGATACTATAATGGTTAAGGATGGTTTGACCTATGAAGAGATCCTTGTGGCTATTCTTGATCGCTAAGTTCGTAAGTTGAGAACTAAGAAAGTAGCCTCAGTAAAGGTATTATGAAGAAGTCATAAAATCGAAGAGGCTACATGGGAAGCCAAAAAAGACATGAAATTCAGATATCCGCATTTGTTCGAGAAGCAAGTAGAAAGCGTTCAAAGTCAATCCCATGTCCATTACGTATTCATGCCTCACGTTTCACGATCATGTTCATGTATTCTCTACTCATGTCTCATGTCCCAGTGTTCATGTTTTCATCAAACCATGTCATGAGATTTCAGTCCCCATGATCCATGTCATGTTTCCTTCACGTTCATGTACTAAAGCCATGTCCAGTCCCATTCTTAACCATGACCCATCATTCGAGGAATTTCCATATGAGGTACGTGACCAATGTACGGGACATACAATATTGTACAGGCCATACATTGTGCCCGTACTTTTCCCGCTTCAAAGGAAAAGTATAAATACGGGACTTCAGTTTTATTTCCACTTTTCACATTCTTCAAGCCCTAGAACCAAGTTCCTCTTCTTTCATTCCAAGACATTAAGGTAAGCCATTCCAAGCCCTTCCAAGTCAATCCTAACATGTATTCACGTAATATAATAAGGAAATCATCATTTCTAACCTAGGGTTTTCAAGAAAACCCATCACAAGGATTCAAGATTAAAGCTTTTGGGATTCTTCTCAAGTTCAGACCATTAGTTACAAGTTTTGGAGCATTAACAGGTATGTAGGGTTTCTATCAACATGTGGAAACATCATTGTTCTTCCCACGCCACGTTTTTCCATGATTATACTAAATTTCAGCAAAACTAGGGTTTCCAGCCATGTTCATGATAACCCTACATACATGTACTATGATATACCTTGTTGTATTAACAATTCGTTATTGTGTTCTTGATAGTCTATTTTGGTTATTGAGAATCTGTTCATAATCCATAAAAATCCGTACTTTTCATTCCATGGGTTCTTAATGCAAGATATGAACCATTATGTTTATTTTCATGAACTTTTACATGTTTTCATACACGTTATATTATATATCAATCTTCATGCTATAATACAATCATGAATCATGTTTACAATCATGTCTATATACTTCATGGGCTACTAAGCCAATTATATCCATGTTCATCTTTTTGGGAGTTGCACAGTTTACCGAGAAGTCTCAGATAGCCTAAAACTACGCTTGCCACCATAGGATAAGGATCGCTCTTCCTAGTTAGGATGATTCTATCACGACCCAATTTAGCTAGGTCGTACGGGTACTTACCTTTCCCACCTCAGTAAGCGCACCCTCAACCCAATGATAGTAAAAACGTAAATAAACAACTAAATAAGCAGACGAGAACAAATCACGTAAGTCTGACGATAATAATATAAAACAAGTGCGGAAATAAGAAAATACACCCTAGAGTCTAGTCCAATCCATACAAGAGTGTCTAGCTAGAAATATACAAGTCTGGAATATAATAATACATCAAGTCTGAATATGTCTCATAATGGAAAGTAAGACATAAATAAGAGGAGTCTTCAAGGCAGCGGATTGTCACGGCCTATTTCGGCTAAGCCTTGCGGGCACTTACCTTTCCCACCTCAGTAAGCAAACCCTTAAACAGACGATAAATAAAGATATGAATAAATAAATTAAGCTAGCGGTAAGAATAAATACGTAAGTCTCACAATAATATATATAGTAGTAATGTGCGGAATAAGAAATACCCCCAAGGTCTAGTCTAAATCATACAAGAGCATCTAATGAAATATACATGTCTGGAATAATAATACATAAATCCATCTATGTCTCAGAAAAGCAAAACAAGACATAAATATGAAGAGTCTTCAAGGCAGCGAACGTCTGTGCTCACCACGAAACTCGCAACAATGCTAAAGGAGACGATCAACCACGAGAGATGGAAGTACAACTAACCTAATACTCTGCATTCATAAAGGAATGCAGCAAGTGCAGGTCAGGCATCATCGACCGACTAAGCATAGCTAACATAATTCAGACAATAAAGCAGATAGTCAAATAAACCAACAAGTATAAATCAAACATAATTGAAGCCAAGTATACGTCATCGCCTAGGTGAAGCATCTAATCCCAATTGCACCAAGTCTCAATATATCAACGGAATACAACATCACAAGTTCATCACCAAATCACCTCAAAGTAAGCCGCGAATGCAATGTAATGCAATAATGTATGAATGCAATGCAATGCCATGCAAATGATGTGTACACATGTACTCCGGACGGAAATATCGACATCTCGGTAGCATAACCCAAGGTGACTCGCGAAGTCTAAGTGCCACTCGTCCCGAATCTTCGCCCAACAGACAGTCGGGACCTCGAATCTTTGCCCACGGGGGTTTCTCACCGGCACCACTCTGGGGGACACTCGGAGTCTATGCACTCACTCAATTCATGATTCCGGAATGAACATCGGATATCGGACTCTCACGTCACTCAAGTAAAAATCGAGCCCAGCTCATCACAGCGTTTCATCAAGTATCATCAGTATCTCAACAGCATATCATGAAGAATGAGAGTGTGTGCAATGCATGTATCATCATCAATAATCATGCTTAATATCACAAGTACCAACAATGGGCACGCCAACAATATATAGGAATCACAAGTACCAGCAATGGGTGCGCCAATAATATATCAGAGTCACAAGTACCAACAGTGGGTATGCCAACAACATCGTGATCAAGATGGTAAAACATAATCCAATATCTACCAACAATAAATGGCATCAAGCCAACACAATACAACAATCAAATCACAACACAACGGGGTGGCTAGCCCCAAACACACAACAGGGCCCAACCTAAGGCAATCCCGAAAGTTTACATGTTGTATCCGACAATATCATCTAAATATATGCTTTGTTACACGAAGTCTCACCAAGGGCAAGCCATAACCTACCTGGATGGATGAACCGCAACCCCAACAACTCACTCATTTGCCTTGCCTTTCCGCTGAGCCTCAGAACCAAAGTAGTCTAGGCATAATCGAAATCTAGATTAGAAATCACAAAGAACGATACTAATTTGATCTTTCCAGATACCAATTTGAATAAAGTAGCACGAAAGAATGAAAGTAGATGAGATTTCCTAAATGTCCTATAGGCTCTCGCAGATAAGTACGGAGCTCATCATACTGATCCACGAGACTCTACTAGACACGCTCTTGTATTTTAGACCGGTTAACCTAGGGCTTTGATACCAACTTATCACGACCTATTTTGGCTAAGTCATGCGGGCACTTACCTTTTCCACCTCGATAAGCGAACCCTCGAACCGACGATAAATAAAGACATGAATAAATAAATTAAGCAAAAGGAAAGAATAAATACATAAGTCTCACAATAATATATATAGTAGTATAGTGCGGAATAAGAAATACCCCTAGGGTCAAGTCTAAGTCATACAAGAACATATAATGAAATATACATGTCTGAAATAATAATACATAAATCCGTCTATGTCTCAGAATAGCAAAACAAGACATAAAATAGGAAGAGTCTTCAAGGCAGGGAACGTCCATGCTCACCCCGGAAACTCGCAAAAATCTTTGAAGGAGACGATCGACCATAAGAGATGAAAGTAGACCCAGACACTCGATACTCGCATTCATAAAGCAATGCGACAAGTGCGGTCAGCACAAAACAACGGTACTGGTGGGCATCATCGACCGACTAAGCATAGCTAACATAATTCAGACAATAAAGAAGATAGGCAAATAAACCAATAAGTATAAATCAAACATAATCAAAGCCAAGTATACATCATCGCCTAGGTGAAGCATCTAATCCCAATTACACCAAGTCTTAATATATCAACTGAAACCAACATCACAAGGTAAGTCGTGAATGCAATGCAATGCAATAATGTATAGATGCAATGCCATGCCATGCAAATTTTGTGTACACATGTACTCTAGACGAAAATATCGACATCTCGATAGCACAATCCATGGTAACTCGCGAAGTCTAAGTGTCACCCGTTCCGGATCTTTTTCCAACAGACAGACGGGACGTCGAATCTTTGCCCACAAGAGGTTCTCATCGGCATCACCGGGGGGACCCGCAGATTCCATGCACTCACTCAATCTACGATTTTGGAACAAACATCAGATATCGGACTCTCACGTCACTAAAGTAAAAATCGAGCCCAGCTCATCACAATGTTTCATCAAGGATCATCAGTATCTAAATAGTATATCATGAAGAATGAGAGTGCGTGAAGTGCATGTATCATCATCAATAATCATGCTCAATATCACAAGTACCAACAATGGGCATGCCAACAATATATCCGAATCACAAGTACCAGCAGTACGTACGCCAATAATATATCAGAGTCACAAGTACCAACAGTGCGTATGCCAACAACATCGTAATCAAGATGGTAAAACAGAATCCAATATCAACCAACAACACATGGCATTAAGCTAACATAATAGAACAATCAAATCACAACACAACGGGGTGGCTAGCCTCAAACACACAACAGGGCCCAACCAAAGGCAATATCCATCCCAACATCATACCCTAAGGTTACATGCTGTATCCAACAATATCATCTAAATATATGCTTCGCTACACGAAGTCTCACCAAGGGCAAGTCATAACCTACCTGGATGGCCGAACTGCAACCCCAACAACTCACTCATTTGCCTTACCTTTCCGCTGAGACTTAGAACCAAGGCATAATCGAAATCTAGATTAGAAATCACGAAGAACAATATTAATATTGCTACCATTCAATTTAGGTCAAATCCAACCCTAGAATTTAGGGAAACGGGACCCACAATGTCAAAATGAGAAATTCGAAAGCAAAATATCAAATTAAGCACTGGGTAATCATAACCCAATCACTAATTGCTGATTTAACTCATGAAATCACCTAATTTCGAAATTGAAGCAAAACCCCTAATTTAGGTATAAACCCTAACTCTTTGATTCAAGAATTCAACACCAATAATGGGATATAAATGATTAACAACCTTAGATTCATCAAGATCTAGGATAAACCCCATTAATTTCAATATTGATAAGCCTAGATAGAACAATCATCAAAACCCACTTTTAATCTTCAATAACTAAGGAATGGATAAGGGAAGGAGAATCCTAAGATGATTAGGATTAATGGACTAGTACAAGGATTAGGGGAACTTACCACCAAGAATCTCCACTAAAAGTCACCAAGAACAGGTCCCAAGAGTTTTATTTTGTAATGGTATTAAATGAGGGACTAAAGGCTTTTAACACTTCATTAATTATACCCACTGCCCGTCACCCGCTTTGGCAACGCTGGGAACGCTCCAGCGGTCCCTTGACCGCTTCAGTGGCCAAGCCCAATTGGAAGGGAACGCTCCAGCGGCAAGGTGATCGCTCCAGCGGTACCACTGCCGCGGTGTTGGTGCCACCAAAGCGAAAACCAGACACCAGAAAACCCACCCAAGTTTCACAATTCAATCTGATTTTTTGACTAATTCCTGAGGCCATCTGCTCACATATCACACATATAACACACATAAAAACACGCTACAAATGCGCTCGTGGTCTCAAAATTCCCAACAGAGGTCTCGTTCACCGAGTCAACCCCCGATACCTTAAATTCACTTTCCCAACCCTAGTCCCAAAATGCGTCCGAGTACATTAGGAATCGAACTAGATATACAGACCAGTTCTAAATGACCATCCGGACCTCTCGAAATCGATGAATTTTTGAAAAAGTTTCGTTTAACCAAAAGTGAACTTTGGGTCAACTATTTTTCACTTAAAGCCCAATTTCACGAAAAAGTTATTGAAATCTGATCTAGACATTTCGGGAAGCGTTCCAACTGTTCTCTCGGGTCAAAGGTGAGCTAACCAAGCTTGAAAAAGGGCAAAAAAGTTGAAAAGTCTATCGTTTGGTCGTTACATCAGATACCAATTGAACCGTCATTCGTCCCCGAGCAAAGAAAAAAAAAGAAGCGAGAAATACCTGAATCAGTAAATAATTGAGGATATCGCCTACGCATATCGGACTCGGTCTCCTAAGTAGCCTCCTCAACAGGGCGGTGCGTCCATTGCACCTTTACAGATGCAATCTTTTTCGATCTCAACTTCCGAACCTACCTATTCCAGATCACGATAGGCTCCTTCTCATAAGTCAAATTTGCATCGAGTAATATAGAATCCCAACGAACAATATAGGTACCGTCGGCATGGTACTTCTTCAGCATTAAAACATGAAAGATCGGATGAACTCCCACCAAGCCAGGCGGCAATGCCAACTCATAAGTTATGTCACCCATACGGTCAACCACCTCAAATGGGCCAATATACCTGGGGCTCAACTTTCCCCTCTTACCAAATCTCCCTGCTTGTCATGACCAATAGATGAGTCGTGACGAGTGCCGACCTATCCGACCAAGCCTCTAAACTCGGACCTGGATTTCACTAAGCAACGGGGTGGCCCATCTATAGTTTATAATTGAGCTATACTAAGTCCTGTAAGATTAAACAATAGACTCTGCATCAAAGACTCACAACCAGCATATATATATACATACGTGCCGAGGATAACAATGCAAGCCGACTAGGTCGCTACATGTGTTGCAGAACAAAAATAAGAGCCGACAAAGATGCATAACATCCCAACTACATACGAATTGTCTACGGACCTACTATGGAGCGCGGGCGCAGAAAGGATGGGACAAGGCCCCCGTCACACCCGTATATACATGCGAAAATAGCATACAAAAAAGGGCTCGCAACTCGAACCAAGTGGAGCGCAGCATGCACGGCCCGAGTGGAAGACCTACCTGAGGCACGGATGCTTTGTCGCTGCGAACTGCGGGCGTGAGCCTTGCGCCCCCGCGGGGACATCGGTACGAAACAATGTGCGGTATGTAAAGCAATGATAGCGGGAAACTAAGCGAAAAGCAATACAATGGAGGCCAAAGAATGCCACGAATATCTCACTTGGCTTTGTCTCGCTATGAAATGCAATATAGTACTATTATATATCTCCGCGACCAAGTGGCCGGACAATTGTAAAAATCTCGGCGGCCGTCGGCAGGAAATGTCTCTCGGCGACCGTCGGCCGGACGATTTGTCTCCAGCAACAAGAGCCCCGAGGCATATACGCGTCTCACTAACCCGTAGACCGAGGGCATGCTCTGTCTCAACGACCCTTAGTCCAAAGAAATGCATTTCGCGGCCGCGTAGGCTAGGAAATGCAGCGTCTTCATCGAACCGTAGGCCGGGCAATGCGTCGCTAACCCGTAGGCTAGGCATATCTGTCTCACTGACCAAAGTGGCCAGGCTAAAGAAAATGTCTCACTGACCAAGTGGCTAGGCTAAAGAAAATATATATATATATATATGTATATCATGCGGTATCTTATGCATATGCTGAAAAATACGGGTACTGTAACATGTCTTATCTGCTTCTCTATAGACTCAAGGACGTAGGGAGGGAATATGGCCCCTCAGAAAGAATAACATAACACTCGAAAACTATGCAACAATATGACAAGCTCTACTCTGACAAATCTCTAGTCATAAAGTTCTTTATCTCATACCATATATGGAATCATGCCAAAAAAAGAATGAACAGCCTTAACATACCTGAAGCTTACTTCTCTTCTTTCCAACCTACTTCCTGTCTTGCAATCTACATAAGATCATTCGCGGTCTCATAATCTACATATAAAACCATTCATACTGTTGTTAGGCTCATCGTCATATGTTTATCTTAAGCCTTCAAATTAAACCCTCTTAAAATCGGCCAAAATTCGAAATGACGTCTCTCGTTTATATCATAGCCCGAAATCACAATACCAACAAAACAACAATAATAGCAACATCAATATCAACAAAATCATCATCAATATACTCAATAAAATATCCCACACGATGTTTACCCAATTTCTCAACCAATCAATCGACTTTACGAAGCTTTAGCAACTAAATCTCCACAATACAATTCATAATATCAATAGTAATGAATATCCTTACCTTAATCAAGGTTGGAAGAGCTTTAAATCTTGTTTATCTTCAATATATTCCTTCGTCCCATCAAGATTTGATATTTAGAAAAAGAACTACAAAACCCTATACGCTTCCCGAGCCTCGTATATGGTCCCGTTGCTTTAATCCGCTCACAAAATGATCCTTCATTGTTCCTTGGGTCTCTTAGATGATTTTTGGTGGAAAGGAGTGGAGAAATGAGGGTCTTATATAGTAGTTGAAAGTCGGTTACCACCGACTTAAAATTTACCCTGCGTGATCGCGCTTGGAAGTAGCGCGGACGCGCTAGGTTGTCTGACGCCCTTCTGCGCGTTCATGTGGCACTAACCTAACTTTTATCCTGTCAACCAGACTTATAACGTACATAACTCTTTATTCCACTGTCGTATCGACGAGCGGTTTATTGCGTTGGAAACTAGACTTCATGAACTTCGACTTAGCAAGTTGATTTTCTTCAAAACTTTTCATAAGCTAGAAGATATTCTTTCCCCAAGTTGGTTCATACTTTATCGCTCAAGGTAACGCTCACCTTCTTCCAAAGTCATACTAACTCAACTTCTTCAACTCATTTCCTTATAGGACCTCCCGGTATTCCTTATGTGCATCCTTTACTCCTGGAATATACTCGGTAATGCTCCACTCCTTATATTCCAAAGTTGTTTTACTTCTCCATTGCTCAACATACTTACATTAAAATTTGCTAAGGGCTTCTCCGGAAGTACGTGGTGTAACAATAACACCCTTCATGGGTGAAACCTTCAATAGAACCTGGTCACCAATAGCAAACTCCAAATCCCGGACCTTACGGTCGCACGCCATCTTTTGCGGAGGCTACGGCCGCCAAAAGCACGGCTCGAATCACTCTCGCTCTACCAAGGAACTCTCAATAGATCGTACTCCGAAGTCGAAGCCTCGAATCCATCGGACCGACCAACCGTAGATCTCGTCTCCTACCATATAAAGCCTCAAAAAGCGACATGCCAATACTCAAATGATAACTATTGTTATACGCAAACTCTACCAATGGTAAGTGCTGATCTCAATGACCACCCAAATCAATAACACATGCTCTCGCGTCTCGAGAACTTTAATCGGTTCGCTCGGACCGGCCATCGGTCTAGGGATGAAATCTTGTACTTAGATCCGATCGGGTACCCAAAATCCTCATGAAACGCCCTCCAAAAATGGGAAGTGAAAATGGTACCTCGATCGCATACAACGAGAATGGGGACCCATACGATCTTTCAATATCCCGAATGTACAACTTGGCTAACTTCTTCGGGGTATAGGAAACCTGAACTGGAATAAAATGAGCGAACTTAGTCAACCGATCAACTATCACCCAAATAGGGTCAAACTTGCAAGGGTCTTCGGAAGACCCGTAACAAAATCCATGGTAATCCACTCCCGCTTCCACTCGGGAATGGGTATTCTCTGAAGCACACTACCTAGTGGTTGGTGCTCATACTTCACCTGCTGACAATTTCCACACTTTGCCACAAAATCAACTATATCTCTCTTCATCCGACGCCACCCATAGTGTTGTCTCAAATCACGGTAGATCTTAGTCACCCCCAGATGAATGGAATAGCGAGAACTATGAGCCTCAGAAAAGATCAACTGAATCAAATCACCAACACGACGAACGCACACGCGCCCTCTAATCCTAAAAATGCCCTCAAAATCAATGACGACCTCCTTGGCCTCACCCCTTAAAACTCTATCTCGAATCTTGCTCAACTGAGCATCCTCAAACTGATGAGTCCTGATCCGATCCAATAAAGACGACCTCTCCTCTACACAAGCTAACATCCTGTCTGGGGCTGAAATATCAAGGCGAACGAAACTATTGGTCAGAGTCTGAACCTTTATTGCCAACGGATGCTCGAAAACAACCAATCGAGCTAAACTCCCCATACGGCTACTGCCTTGCGACTCAAGGCATCAGCTACCACATTGGCCTTTCCGGGATGGTACAGAATAGAGATGTCATACAGAATAGAGATGTCATAGTCCTTCAAGAGCTCCATCCATCGGTGTTGCCTAGAATTAAGATCTCTCTGGGTAAACACATGTTGAAGACTACGGTGATCGGTGAAAACCTCACAATGGACACCGTACAAATAATGCCTCCAAATCTTCAAAGTGAAGACCACGGCAAATAACTCCAAATCATGGGTAGGGTAATTTTTCTCATGAACCTTCAACTGACGGGAGGCATAAGCTATCACTCTACCCTTCTGCCTCAACACGGTACCTAAGCCCATACGAGAGGCACCACAATAGACCGCGAAGTCCTTACCCTCCACGGGTAATGCTAAGATCGGGGCTGTAGTCAAAAGAAGTTTGAGCTTTTGAAAGTTCTCCTCGCAATCATCTGACTACTAGAAGGGAACATCCTTCTGAGTCAATCTGGTCAAAGATAAAGCAATAGCGACAAAACCCTTCACAAAGCGAAGGTAATAGCCGGCCAAACCCACAAAATTACGAATCTCAGTAACAGTAGTGGGCCTCGCCTAACCCCTCACAGCCTTAATCTTCCGTGGGTTAACATAATGTGTGTTGGGATATTCTTTGGTCGATGTAAGGGCATAAGGATGATAATTGATCAAAATGAAGTGACCGCCTTAAGTAACATTTGTGTGCATCATAATATGTTCGATAATGTAATGTCATTTATTGAAGCATCATTGTTAGTCGTGGCATTCTTGAGTTGTGCATATTGTTTGAAAATAGAAAATGAGGTGGTCCTTGGAAGAAAAACGTGCATGACAGTAGTTCAGAGTCGAAACCAATGTAGACATTATTACTCTGTGATATTTAGGTATTAGATTAAGTCATTATGTTGTACGACTTGCTTGAGGACGAGCAAAGACTTTAAGTTGGGGGGGTGCCATGAAATTATGGCACATTCAATACTTTTTGTCTATAAGTTTTACTTGTTTTCGAAAAGTTTTTGGTAAAGCATGTCATCTACCAGATGAACTTGAACATAAGGCCATGTTGGCCTTGAGGAAATTGAACATGAATTGGGAAGAAACGTCCAAACTCAGGTTGTTTCAACTTAATGAGATTGATGAGTTCCGCTACCAAGCGTACGAAAGTAAAGCATTATACAAAGAGAGGATGAAGCAGTATCATGGTAAGAAAATCCTGAAGCGGGAATTTTACAAGGGTGATCCCGATCCTATTTCATTCTAGATTGAAGGCTATTTCGGCAAATTGAAATCAAGGTGATCAGTCCCTTTGAAATGATAAGTGTCTCACCCCATGGAGCAATTGAATTGAAGTCTGAAGATGGAACTCGGACATTTAAGGTGAACGGGCAGAGGGTGAAGCACTACCATGGCTACATTGAGGGGGATAGAATTATCGATCAATACCATTTAAAGCATCTGGGAATGAATCCTGACCCAGGGTAAGAATGGGCACCACCGTCATGTCGCGACGTTAAATCAAGCGCTTCATGGGAGGTAACCTATGTTTTGTGTATGCATCCAAATTTGGATTTACCCGAAGGCTTCAAGGTGCCACGTTTTGAGCTATTTAATGGGACAGATAATCCGAAAGTGCATCTACGGGCCTACTGCGACCAATTGATTGATGTCCGAGACAACCAAGCGCTCATTATGAGGTTGTTCAGCCGAAGTTTTACCTGAGAAGCCTCAGAATAGTTTACGGCTCAAGACATACGTCGTTGGATCAAATGGGAAGACATGGCTACGGCCTTCATGGATTGATTCTGCTTTAACATGGAAACGGTAAGAGGTACTATTTGGAAAAGGTCAAACAGAAATCCATCGAGAATTTTCGCGAGTATGCCAATAGGTGGAGAACCGAAGCTACCCGGGTACAACCGCCAATGGACGAGGAAGAATTAGTGTCGGTCTTCATCCGTTCGCAAGAAATGGACTTCTATGATAGAATGCTTTCAATGACTGGAAGACCATTCTCTGAACTGGTCAAAATGGGAGAGGCCATAGAAGATTGTGTCAAAACAGGCCGAATCATAAGTATGACCGGAAAGTTCGTTGGGTCAAGCTCAACCTGATTTATAAGGAAGAAGGAAGGACGTGGCGAGCATATCCCATACTCCTAGCCCAAAAGCCAAAAAAAAGGGAAGAATTCAAGATGGAAGCATATGCTTCACTTCCCCCAAACACTTACATACCCGCTCCTTACAACATGATGCCTGTATATTACGCGTAGCCGACCTTCCAATCACCACCCCCAAATTATCAAACCCCACAAAATACCTCCCAATCAGCTCTCCCGAATTACCAAGCTCCACAGCCAAATTATCAAACTCCCCCACCTGCTTACCGTCCTCCATAAAATAACCCATCCAATACCTACCAAAATCAGCCACCACCAAATACCTATAATACGCCACGACAGAACTTTGAAAAGAAGCCGGCCCGCGTGTTCACTCTATTAATGGAATCACAGACTGATTTGTTCAAAAGATTGAGCGCAGCAAGGATGATCCAAATGCTTCCCCCAAAGGTCGTCGACCCAAAGAATCTATTTTACCGAGCTGACCAGACATGTGCTTACCATTCTAATGGCATAGGACACAGTATTGAGGATTGCATCAATCTCAAGTACAAGATACAAGACATGATTGACCAAAAGGAGATTGTACTCCAAACAACTCCTCTAAATGTGAACACCAATCCCCTGCCAAACCATGGCAGCAACGTGATTCATATGATAGAAAGAGAAGAGGATTGGGTCGCAGTTAGGCCCACAATCCGAGAACCTGTGAAAGAACTTGAGCGCACAGTGGCGTCGCTTTCTCAATAAGAACGCCCACGATTCAAAGAGTTAATCCCTGCGCCAGTTGTTGCCCATGTGGCCCAAGTAACCCCTACACTGGCTCGAAAAGAATTTGTGGTCTAAGTCGCAGCCGCCCATGGAATTACGACATCAAGAAAGATGCTATACACCCGAAGATCTAGCCCAAGGGCACCTCGAAGATAAGGAAATCAGAAAAAAGGGCGATCACTGAGGGTAAAGCTGAAGATTTCTGGCACTGGATGAAGATGCAGCCCAAAGAATTCTCCATTGTAGAGCACACAAGAAAACACCGGCCCAAATCTCGGTGTTGGCACTTTTACAAAGTTCACCCCAGCATTGCTTGGCTCTAATGAAAGAGTTAGAGGAAGCCCACGTCCCAACTGGGACGAGTAGTGAAAATCTAGCCGAAATGGTCGCCCATGTTATGGAGGAACACCGAATTACCTTTACGAAAAAAGAGTTGCCCAAGGAAGGCACTGATCACAACAAAGCACCGCACATCACTATCATGTGCCGCAATCAAGTAGTGACCTGTGTGTTGATCGATAACGGAACAGGACACAAAATTTGTCCCGAGTCTACCCTAGCGCAGCTAGGATATGACCTTGGAAAGATTCATCAAAGCCACACTAATATAAGAGCATTTGACGGAGGCCGATCTGATTCCACCGGAACAGTCGACCTGGACCTGCAAATAGGTCCAGCAGAGTTCACTACCAAATTTCAAGTTATGGAAATACCTGCCAACTACAATTTACTCTTGGGGAGGCCATGGATCCACATGGCAGGAGCAGTATCATCTTCACTTCACCAATCTCTGAAATTCGTCCGGGGAGAACAAGAGGTGATAATCCATGGAAAGGCAAGCATGCATAATTACCCGAATAATTCTATGTCTATCATCGAAGCAGCACCCAAAGGAACGGATTTCCATGTAATGGAACTAGTGGGGGCTGCCTACAAAACAGAATACCCCGAGACTCCCATACCGGCAGTAGATAATATGATTGCTTTAACTATGCTCTTGAATAGGTTCGAACCCGAGAAAGGCTTGGTAAAGAATTTGCACGGCATCACTAAGCCAATTCCCCTTCCCTAAGACAATTTTCATTTTGGACTGGGATATGTCCCAACTGAAGATGAGATACCTACTAAGAAGAGGCAAGAGATTGCGGATCTCCACAAACTCATTCCAAACCTGTACCAGTCATTCCCTAGCCGAATGCCTATGCCAGATGATGCTGACATTGAAGAAGGGATAGGGATGCTATTCTGAGAAGAAGATTGCTCAGTTATCTTAGAGATATGCGAAGTGCCCACCATGAGAGACGCGGTACGGGACGGCAGGCATCCCAATGGACCTCTTCCCAGCTACGCTCTTCGGTAGAGAAAGATGAATTTATTTTGAAAATAAGGAGAATCGGTCGAGGCCCGATTACTCACTTTTTATCACTTTATGTACCTCGTAATGTTTTGAAAAATGAAAATGGCTTGATGTTAATCCAAGCCAGGACCACGGTTGTACTCTTATTAATCTAAATCAGCGAACGCCTCGATTTAATCAAAATAATTGTATTTATTATTTACGCATGCAAGTTTTATACTAACATACTTTGCCTTTAATTTTCAGTAATGAAAATAATAAAACAACCCTAAATATCATGACATGTTGCAAAACGAATGAGTCGAGCAACTTAGAGGAAGAAGAGTACGAGGAATACGACGAGACACAATGTTACCCGAGGGTCTAACGAAAGAGGTAGAGTTGTTAGAAAGTTAGCGGAAACCAAACATAGATGAAACAGAAGCCATAAATCTAGGTGACAAAGAGAATGTCAAAGAAACAAGGATAAGTGCGCACCTAGAAGCACCTTTAAAAGAAGAATTGATAAACCTACTGAAGGAGTACGTGGATGTCTTCGCGTGGTCTTACATCGACATGCCAGGGCTAAGTACCAGCGTAGTATCCCACAAGTTACCTATCAACATGGGTTTCACTCCTGTAAAACAAAAAATTCACTCCTATAAAACAGAAAACCCGACAATTCAAGCTAGACCTCAGTATCCGCATCAAGGACGAGGTAGAAAAGGAAATCAAATGCGGGTAGTAGAAGTAACTTCATACCCCCACCTAGTTGGCCAACATAGTTCTAGTACCAAAAAAGGATGGAGACATAAGAATCTGTATGGATTACTGGGATCTCAACAAAGACAGTCCAAAGGACAATTTCCCACTGCCAAACATCCACATACTCATAGATAACTGTGCCTAGCACGAGCTATAATTATTTATGGATTTTTTTGCTGGTTACCATCAAATCCTAATGGATAGAGAGAACGCGGAGAAAATAGCCTTCATCACTCCATGGGAGTGTACCATTACAGAGTAATGCCCTTCGGCCTCAAAAATGCTGGCGCAACCTATATGAGAACTGTGAGTACCATTTTCCACGACATGATTCATAGGGAAATTAAAGTATACGTGGACGATGTCATTATCAAGTCAAAGGAAAATTTGGAGCATACTACTCATTTGAGGAAATTCTTCGATAGGCTCCGAAAGTTCAACTTAAAATTGAACCCGGCTAAATATGCATTTGGAGTACCGGCCAAAATTGCTGGGGTTCATAGTCAACCGAAGGGCATAGAGCTAGACCCAAGGAAGATCAAAGTAATCCAAGAATTACCTCCTCCCAAAACCAAGAAAGAAGTCATGACTTTCTTGGGAAGGTTAAATTATATTAGACGATTCATAGCTCAATCCACCATCATTGTGAATCCCATCCTCAAGCTTTTAAAGAAAGACGCTCCCATAAAATGGACAGAAGAGTGCCAAGAGGCATTCGATACTATCAAGAGATACCTATCCAATCCACCAGTCTTGGTACCACCAAGGTCCGGGAGCCCGCTGTTGCTATACTTATTGGTTGCTGAAAATGCCTTCGGTTGCGTGTTAGGACAACATGATGAAGAAGGAAAAAAGGAACGTGCCATTTACATATATATATATATATATATATATGTGTGTGTGTGTGTGTGTGTGTGTGTGTGTGTGTGTGTGTGTGTGTTCACTGCCTGTGAGACAAGATATACGCTAGTGGAGAAAACCTGTTGGATCCATTAAGGTATATCTTTCGTCAACCCATGCCCATCGGGAAGTTGGCCAAATGGCAAATGTTGTTGAACGAATTCAACATTGTATACATAGCACAAAAAGCCGTTAAAGGATAAGCCTTAGCCGACCTACTAGCTGAAAGTCATGTGGATGAAGAGCTCGAACCCCTCCGCACTCATTTCCCAGAGAAGGGGTATTGGCCATAGAAGAGGAAGCAGTGGAACCATACACAGGCTGGAAATTGTTCTTTGATGGAGCAGTTAACTACAAAGGCTCCGGAATAGGAGTAGTTCTAATATCAGAAAATGGGCAACATTACCCAATGGCCGCGAAACTCAAGTTCTGATGTACCAATAACATGGCTGAATATGAGACCTATATTCTAGGCCTCAGAATGGCACTGGATATGGACATCGATGAACTGCTGGTCATTGGAGATTCCGACGTACTAATTCATCAAGTCCAAGGCAAATGGGCCACCAAAAATGAAAAAATCTTGCCATACGTGAACTTGGCACAAAGACTGTGCAAGAAATTCAGAAAGATTGAGTTCCGACATACTCCAAGAGCTCAGAATGAGTTTGCTGACACGCTTGCCACAATAACGTCAATGATCCAACATCCTGAAAGTAGTCACATCGACCCACTAAAAATAAGCTTAAAAGAAAAGCATGCCCATTATTTCCACGTAGAAGCAGAGCCAGATGGCAAGCCGTGGTACAGTGACATCAAAATATACTTAGAGAAATGGGAATACCCCGAAGGAGTCACAAGTGGACAAAAGAAGACCATCGAGAAGAATGGCAA
>NC_081353.1:53012660-53023981 GCF_029784015.1 Lycium ferocissimum | reverse complement strand
ACTCATTTTAAGTACTTTTGTAATTTAAAGACTGGTTGAAAATTGATTCTAATAAGGGAGTTTTATTAGGTTGAAAACTATTCTTTTATATAGTTAGCAAAATGCTGGTATTACTGAAATTGATCAGTCAACCAATCCAAACCATATAGCCCGTAAGAATCCAGATGTGGAATATGGTTTTGTACTTCACTTTTAGAAAGCAGCATGAATGAACTCTTATGGGAAAAAATTCAAACCATTTTTGACCAAATTGTGAATGCTTTTTTCGTATCTGCGTCTACCGATTTTTCCTTCGAAAGATTCTCACTGTTTTATCTCTTTGCACTGTCTCCTTATCATGTACTTTGTGTTCTGCTTAATGTATTGCCTTAGCTTATTAGGTTTTTATTTTAGGAATTCTTCAACAGTCAACACCTTTGATAAAAACTTCGTAATGATCCTTCTCACGTTACATTCTTGGTTCAATTATTGGTCTTCAGGTTGCAGACAACTATTACAGGCCAGATCTTAAGAAGGCAGCCCTCGCGAGGTTGAGCGTTGTGAACAGGAGCCTCAGGGTCGCCAAGTCTGGCATGAAGAAGAGGAACAGACAGGCCTAGAGTTGCATTGATTGTTAGATTTTGTTTGCAATGGCATTGTTGTTCTCCAGTCATTAAGTACCAAAGTTTTGTTTTCTAATTTTATATTTGAAATCTTTTTTTCAAAAAGCTATGGTTAAGGGCTTTGCCCCGTTCATTTGGATTAAATAGACTGATCATTTAGAAAGGATCTGCTCAATTTTGTGGAAGGTGTGGTATGTTGGACTAGGTTTATACTCTTGTGCCTTTTATTGCTGCATTCTTTCTAAACGGTGCCAAGGTCTGTACTTAAATGTATTCTTGCATCTACTGTTATTCGAGTATTGGGGCGACAGACAACAGTACCTAAATTTGAATTCTGCTACTCTTTTTGCTACTCAAAGCAAGCACATTTTCCTGCATGGCGACTCTCTGTGTGCTTAAATGGGGTTACCTGCATAGCTACTTTTTTTGTGCTTATATGTGGCTAAGCTTAAGCACCACCCACGTGTCAAGATCCAAGTACAAATTCACTTGTCATAAAGCTTTTGGCATAACTCTCTCATGTATGTCAAACTCCATAAAACCATTATAAGATATTTAAACGAAATTCTCAGATCTTTAGACGCCAGATCTGCGTTGTAGTTGCAACAGCATCAGTAATCAACATGGTGAGAAAAGGCTTTTAAAAAATTCTAAAACAATTACTGTTTTGTGAATTTCATATCTAGACAATGGGTGTTCTAGTCCCTCTTGGACTACTATGAGCTTCTTTTAAAAATACCTATGTGATATCACGTCCAAAAAGGTTCTCAAAGATTTCTGCAAAATATGTGGAAATTTTTTTTGAGTGAATCGGTTAAAACACCCTTAAACAATCAGCTGCCATAAGATTCATATCTAAACTATTGGGTGCTCACAGATCCTCCACGAACCACCATGAATTCATTGTATCAGGTGGACTCATTTTTTAAGACTCTTTTCAGCAAGTTATCCCAAACGTTTTGCCACAGATCCAACCGGAGAGGGAGGGGGAAGGGGCGGGGTTGGGGATTAATCTATGGGGACTCATAATCCACTAATCCAGGGGTAACAGGAGGACTCAATAATGTAAGTAGTTTTATGTTAGTCTTTGACAGGAAGCCAACATCTCGATCGAACATAATTATATAACTCGCTCAATATGGATATAATATAGTACAATATTAGAAATAATTAGTAGCTAACCACAACCCACTGCTACTGTAAGAGTAGTGGAAGGCTCAATGTGAAAGTGGAGCAAGAGGGCTAAGACTCAGATGCCTGTAACAAGATAAGCCTCTGTGTTTGTACAAGAATATAAGTCATCTATACTCGGCAAGCATCCTAAAAACCTGAGACAGGTCTTTCATAAAAACTATATATGCGTAATAAAGATGCATATGTATGCTGATTGAATCGAAGTATCGAATTACAGCTGATATGATATTGCGCTGGAAGGCCAAACTTTACTGAGTTTTTGCATGAGCAAATGCAACTGTATGCATAGACTAAATAATGATCCATTGCAAGGACATCTTTGCAAGACTACCAATCTTTTTAGAACTTGGTAGAAGAAAACTCAAATTCTTATTTGCTAGAATTTGAAGAAAAACATAAGTAAATTTGAAGCACACTGGTGCCAAGTAAATTCAAATCTCCCAATAAAGAGCTCTTGCCAGTAGGCTCTTGCAAAGGATTAATTAGTTTAGTTGAATTTCCCCTTCATCATGATTTGTTCTTTACTAACAATCCAATACTAGACCAGTATGTTGTTCTACCAAAAGCAAATAGATGCTCATATGGAGAAACTTGCACCTTGGCTATGGTTTTGGATTTATTTCATCGACTAGGCACCGTAAAGTCACTCAGGTCTTAACGCAATAACCCAAATTAGTTGGATTCAACATAAAGGAAGAGAGACTCAGGACAATCCCTTTGCCCTCTGCCTTAAGTTCTATTCCGAGAGGTGACGTTTTGGTCAATCTAAGGGATCATCAATGGAGGCAAGATTCAGAAACAGGATGACTTTTTTGAGATTAAGAAAAAAATACCCAAATAGAGATAATACAGGGACCTTGGATCAAAACACTGAAATGAAGATGGCCAAAGTTTTCTAACCTTTCAAAAATATATTTGAATTCGATAAAAGATGCTGAATAATAAGCTTACACCAACCAAAGGAAGAGATATGAAGTTCTCAGTAAGCAACAATAAAATTCAGACTTGTTCTTCGCTAAGAAAGCTTATATAAGTAGAGTTCCTTTCACAGTCCAAAGAATGAGTAAAAGAGAACATGAAATAAAAGAATATGATAGTATGCATGATCACTGAAACTTATATAATTTTAACTGATTGTAGATACCACCAGATAAGATAGTTCAAAATAGTAGAACATCGCCATCAATGCTCAACAGAAAGCCTAATAAGACAATGGCAACAAAAATGTTCAGAAATTGAAGAAACCTGTAAAGATTACAGAAGTCACCTCTCAATATGCTTATATGGAAATTAGGGGAGAGGAACCAGCACAAGGGAGTCAAACTTATTCCTTTATACGGAAGGTCATAATTAGAGAGGTGAAATGAATTCAACTTTTTTTCATCTTGAACGAGATCAAAAGAGTTAAGCTGTCATATTGATCCTGAAAGCAAGGAGGTACATAAAATTAAAGGCAGTAAGGACAACCGTGGAAATTGAAGTTTGATGCAAGGTTAGAATAGAACATAGCTTCAAGCTAAACCAAGGGGATTCTTGCGCAAATAAAATGTAATTATGAAAATAAGCTACTTGCTCTTTCAGAGGTTACTAGATAGTATGAAAATGGCTAACTTGACTACTAGCCTGTTACTCAAGAAAATCATCTACTAAGGAAAGAAGAAACGTCACTCCCAATTGACGCATCCAATTAACTTTACCCAAAAGCTCATGTATCGTTTACACCAAACAAGGCCAGCCAAACTCATAGGTCAAAATTTTGTTCCTTTATAGTTCGTGCTATTGAGACAAGTGCAGAACGAAATGAACAAAAGAAATGCAGCTTTGGAGACTTTACAATGCAAATAACTTAGGTATGTGAAAATGGACAAGGTATGCTTATACAGGTAGAGCTATACTACCAGAACTCAAAATTATCCCATAATATCCTAGAGGAATTAAATATCTAAACTATCTCAGTCTTCGGATAAGCATTTGAGACTTGGAATTTTCCGCCATGACAGTCTTGAGTGAGTAAAAACTTGGAATGTGTCTAGTCTCTGCACTACCACTACCATAAACATGGACCTCCCTAAACTTCTTCTCTTTTGGGTTGTACGAAACTAGCTGTGTGCCACGATAGCTTTGCATCAAGATTTCTCCATCTTACCAAATTATGATTGGTATAAAACTATCATAACGGATATCTGGCGAAATAGAGTCCGTGAAAATGCGATCTTTAGTCCAAGATTCAACTGTTCCATACTCTTTCATCCACCATATATCAACATACTGACTATGGCCATTATCAGACAAACATAGACAATTCTCCAACTCTGCTAACATCAAGCCCCAGGATGGAGTTTTCAAACCAGGTGGAGCTGGCAAGGGCTTCACCTCTTCTGTCTCAATATTAAAAGAGTAAATACTGGCAGGGGCTTCACCTTTTTTAGTAGTTTCATCATCATCCAGCCAATGAAGAACACCATTGACATTAACATCACCAAATGATCCACATAAAGGGTATGGAGCCCCGCCCATGTTTCTCCATTTGTCATCAACGCCAAGAGTATAAACCTCCAATTCTGATACTTCAAGACGGCCCCGGAACTTTCTAGTTACGGATCTCAATACTTTCTACTGTCCCAAGCTTTCATCAAAGCAGAACGCATACGCAACACGACGAACTCTTTTCTCCCATTCGGGCAACTTAACCTTGAAACACTCACCCAAAAGAGGATGGCTAATGTAAACTGAATGATTATCATCATATGTATCACTACTCAGCAACCAAATAAACCCATTACATGAACCAATTAACAACTCTGGTCTAACACCAAACACTTTTGATTTCAGTGGAATGAAACTTAGGGCTCAACATAATGGGTCTGTTCTGGGGGCGAGAATAGTAATCATAATCTGCTTTAAGTTCAAGAAGCGAAGCGATAGATTGAGATCTCCAAAGCAAAATGCAAGGAAAAGACAATCTTTTGTGATACATGTTACGAAATAAAGGGTCAGAGAAAAGATTATACTAGCGCTTGCAAACGCTTTTACAACGAAAAATGGGCTTGATAAGGGTGGAGCTAGGTAGGAACCAGGAGCCATCTGAACTCCCTCAATAAAAATTACAGTGTATATACAAGGTTAAAATTAATTTTTTATGTAAATATAGTAGATGTGGCTTCTTCGTGTATTAACTTGTACATATTTTTGAACCCGTAAATGAAAATTCTGGTCCCGCCACTGGCTTAATTGGCAATCTTGAAAAAATTTCCACCAGCATCGCCCTTGGAAGATCCATAACAGTAACATCATAGGTCCTTGTTCGTTTGCAATCACATTTCACATATACATATTCTTTAATGATTTTGGTTTTCCCACCATAATCAACCTTTAAATTTAGCATTGGGTTTGAGACAGTGATAGGAACATCAGAAAGCTTGGTGACATTGTTGGGTTCCATTTTTTTTTTTTCTTGCTCTTTCAGTGATGAACAAGTCCTATTTATAGGGCTTTGGCCTGCTAGTTTTGGCGCGGAAAATGACTGCCTACAAGGAAATGGCGGGACTCTAAAACAAATATTTCAGTACATTTTTAAGTGAAATTTTAACAGGTTTTAAGTTATATGCAAAATTTTATAATTGTTCGAAACTCTTATTAGTACTACAGTCATTCTACTTTTATGTGATATAGTTTGATTTGACACAAAATTTAATAGCATGTGATGCAATTTGATTTAGGTAGGGGTGTCAATGTTTTTTGATAAAATCGATTTTCTAACTGAACAGTACCGAAGCAAACCGATTATTAGGTTTCTTTTAGAAAATCGTAGGTTTTTATATAAATCTACAAACGTTCCGAATAATTAAGTAGGTTTTTAATTTTATAAAAATAAAACAAAAAAAACGAACCGAATGGAATACATCTATATGTATAAAATATATTTGATATATTAAGTTTAAATAATAAAACATATGTTTTTTCCCTTGGGTATAAGGTGATTGAAGCGGTGACAAGTCAACACGTAATTAACACCCAAAGTTTCAACTCTGAAACCTATTACGCTATTCCTATTAAAACTAAATTAGTTCTATCATCTTGAATAACAAGCTACAAGGTATACTAGTGATCATGAGTGGCAAGTTGCCTTTGAGTTGATTAATTTCTTTCAACTCGTGTGATCTAGATTTTTTCTCTTTAATTAACTTTATTTTACACTGCTGTAAAATAGTGGAATGGATCTCTATTCTTGTCGTCTTTCATGTTTCGTTGATTCATCATCTTTTAAGCAATAAAAATATTTAAAGAATTTTTGCATAGTCCTACCGAAGTATGTATAATATCTTTTTCAAACTTCTACATGAGTCTTACATGATGTTTTAAAAAAAAATACCGAATCATACCGATATCGAAGAGAAACTGAGATGATGGACGGTTTTGAATTGGCTAATTTTGATTATGTTGAATTAAATAACCAAAAAAATAGTATAACATAAATTTTATAAAATAACCAGCCGAACTGTACCATTGACACCCCTAGATTTAGGTGAACTACATTTTAAAAAAAAAAAATGCTTGTGTGCTTGACAAAAGAAAGTGCTTTTGAGATTCAGACAAAGTATATCTTGTGTTATCGGGGAGAAATTGCAAATTTCTGTTTCTTTCAAGTAGAAACAGAAGTTTAAAATTAATTTTAAGATAAAAATATTCTTATAAAAAGCATACTAAAATTTATCAAATTGTCTCTCAAAGCGCTTTTTTCAATATAGAAATGCTTTATATTTTTTTAAGTTTAAAAGTTAAATATTTTTTAATTGTTAATTATATCATTATTTTTTAAGTGGATTTTAAGCTCAAATATGTATCGACACAAACGCTTATCACGCCACCTTCATTAATAATGGGCTCAATCATGCCATCGCCGTGACACATTTGACTCAAATGTGGCAAGGCGGTGGCACTTTTATGCCCAACTATTAACGAGTGACATGGATAGGTCAATTCTGATAGTTCGATGATATATTTGAGCTTTTTTCTTTAAAAGTTTGTCGTGAATAGTAAGTAAATGTTGATTGGTACCCTTTCCTTTATTGCGCTAGAGTAGCCCTTTGAAGTGGTCATCAAAGTGCTATTTTGCTACATCATTTGGTCTGTTTACAAGCTTCAACAAATTATATTTCTTTGGTTTAGCGAATATTATTCAGGATCTAAATGTTAAGTACACCAAAAAAGCCTAGAAATCTTGCAAGGCTGACAACAACTCCCCTCACATCTCCCCATTCCCTCTATATAAATTGCTACAGATTCATAACTCTCCAGTGCACCAAACTGATTAAAGAAAACTAAGTAAAGAAACTACTAGTGTTTTATTGTTCCGAGTTGAAATGGGAAAGAGAAGGACATTGTTGTTGCTAGTGTTGATACTTTTCTCGACACTATTGGCCTCGGTCGATGGAAGGAGGGAAAGAGAAGACGAAGAAAGTGAGCGAAAGACTCAAGGAGAAAAATGGTTTTTGTTACGTCACTTACATGATGTTGTGAAAACTGATGCTGGGACTTTGAGATTGGTGAAAGGTGGCTATAGAAGGGGTTCATTTCTTCATAGTCCAATGCATATTGGTTTCGTCTCAATGGAACCCAATAGTCTCTTCATCCCTCAATACCTTGATTCTAATCTTGTCCTCTTTGTTCACCATGGTAAAATCCATTTTTTCTCTTTCACCCGATTATTTATAGGGTTTAACTTTAACACGTTGATAGGGTATGCAAATTTTTATATTATCAAGTCAGCTAAAAGATAAATTAGAGTTAATGTTCAACACACTTAAACGTAAACTATCACCTCAACTATCCATTGTTCATTTACCTATCTAAACCTATCACTCTGCTTGTATAAAACACACTTCGATGTTGAGTTGGCCTTCACATGCCCATTATCGATTGATTTTAAATATCTGGCCAACTCAGCATAGAGTTGTGTTTTAATACAAAGGGGGTAATAGTTTAGGTAGGTAAAGGGATCAATAGATAGTTAAGGTATGAAACTTGCAAAAAAACGATAATTTAGGTTTTTTTTTTTTTCAATTAACTAGATAAATTACATGTAATCTATCAAGAAAATGAGGTTGGTAACTCGAAAAATAAGGCAGATTTGTTGCTACAACAAGTTAAAATACATAACTAGTGTTAAAACAAAACTGACAGAGTATAAGTTTGATCCTTTTTTTAATAAGCCATAATAATCGTTTTCCATGAACTGAATACAGGGGAAGCAAGAGTTGGACACATCTATAAGGATGAACTAGCAGAAAGGAAATTGAAGCGTGGAGATGTGTACACAATTCCTGCAGGATCAGCTTTCTATTTGGAGAATATAGTTGAAAACCAGAGACTTCACATTATTTGTAGTATTGATATTACCTCAGAATCCATGGGATGGAATGCTTACCAGGTATCCTAAGCTAATTTCTCAAAAATTTGGTCTTTAGATCCATTTCTTGTCTTAAGTTTATTGTCCAATTCTCAAAACTTTGTAACTCAAAATATTTTGCAGCCTTTCTTCATTGGCGGTGGAATTTATCCTGCATCCATTCTTGCTGGATTCGATCATACCACATTATCAACTGCTCTTAATGTGAGTATTCAAGGGAACTTAACTTTCTTGCTACATTTGTTAGTGGATAAAAAAGACTTTTTTCATTTTTGGCCCTTCAGCCGAAATTAATTATGAGTGCTAGCCAAATTATACAATATCTATACATTGATTAAGAATATTTGTGTATATCGTATGTATATTTTGTGTATACAATATGTATATTTTTACTTAGTATACAAAACCTATACATTCTCTGGTTGAGCGGTCCACACATGTAATTATACCCAACACTGAATCAAGATTACATCAAACTGCAGGTCTCAATAACAGAATTAAGCACGTTCTTGACCAGACAAACTTCCGGGCCAATAGTGCATCTATCTGGTTCTCAAAACACCAGCATTTGGTCCAGTTTTTTGGCCCAAGAACACCGCCAAAGACTAGCTCATTTGAAAAGGATTGTGAATTTTGAGGAAGAAGCTAGCCCCAAAGAGGAGGAACCAATAACATGGTCATTGAGGAAATTCCTGTTTACTTTGTTAAACAGAGAAGATGTTATCGAGAGAGTGAATCATAAAGCTCCATCAACATACAATCTCTACAACAAGAAGCCTAATTTCAAGAACGACTACGGATGGAGCAAGAAGGTGGATGAGTCTGATTATTCTCCTCTAAAACAATCCGGCAATGGCGTTTATCTTGTCAATCTATCTCCGGTAATGGCCCTCACCTTATTCAAGATCATAGTGTTATCTCTTTCTTTTTTGGGAGAAAAAATCACTTTTCTATTAAGTTGATTTCTCAGATGGTCACTCAACTAATAATATTATCTCAGAAAAACACCTTTCTTTTTTATTTCAATTTTCTGCAACGAAGAAAGGTGACTTTCTAAAATAATACAGTAACAATTAGTTGAGTGACCAGATGAGAAATCAAACCCTTTCCTATTAACACATTTTGCATCCATAAACTTAAAATTCTCTTACATGTTTTTCTTTGTTAATGTAGGGATCCATGGTGGCACCTCATGTTAATCCAACAGCAATAGAGTATGGAATAGTATTGAAGGGAACTGGCAGGATCCAAATTGTGTATCCAAATGGAACTTTAGCCATGAACGCTAGAGTACGAGAAGGAGACATCTTTTGGGTGCCACGCTACTTCCCTTTCTGCCAAATTGCTTCGACCAATGGCCCATTTGAGTTCTTCGGCTTCACTACATCAGCAAGAAGGAACCATCAACAGTTCTTGGTAGGTAAGAACTCATTGATGCAAAGCTTAAGAGGGCCAGAATTTGCAGCTGCATTTGGAATTGGTGAGAAAAGGCTTAAGAGGATTGCCAATGCGCAACGTGAACAAGTCATCTTGCCTTCATCTTCTGCTACTCATCAGGAAAAGTTTGACAGGATGACCAGGGATTTTGATTAGTTTAGTGGAAATTCTAGTACTTAGTTGGTCTAGTTGAGTGATGGTATGAATTGTTTGAGCCAGTTTTGGAATTTGATTTTTCTTTTCTGTTTTCCTTTCAATCGTTCCTTGGTTGTCTTGTACTGTTGGACACAAGACTCATTGTTCTTTTTGAGTTGTGAATAAGATGGATTTGTTTCTTGACATGATTCTATTTGTGGTTTGAACTCAATTAACAAATGGGATATTTCAACTGTGGTTGGTATTTTTTTCTTTCTTTTTCTAACGAGTGAGTAGGTTACCTCCCACCCCCGCCCCCCGCCCCCCCGACTAAACTATCACCATTTGTGAGTTTTATACCTAAACAATTACTTAACTACCATAAACTCATACTATTAAACAACCCTCGGAGGACTATAACATGCTATGTGATCATCACGCTAGAAAAGTTCCTCCATAGAGTTTCAAGTGGTAGTACACGTGAAAAAATTGACTGAATATGTTAATCCCCCACCCCACAAACTATTACCGTTTTACGAATTTCATACCTAAACTATACCATGAACTCGTTGTGGCGCGTGGACTCATTTTTAAGACTTTTTTCATCTCCCACGTCCCTCTTAGCAAGTTATCCTAAACATTTTGCCACATTTAAGCCGGGAGTTTTAATCTAAATGGAGTTATAGCCTGGGGGTAACAAGAAGATCCAATAGTTTAGGTATGAAACTCACAAAAGGGTGATACTTTAAGAGGGTTTTAACTAATTCACTCCTTAATCTGCTGAGATAAAACATCGTTCGAAGCAGTTATCAAGAAAGAGATAATAGAAACTAGTATTGCTGATATCCTTGTGTTGTAGTTGTCCATAATTTTGAAATTAATACGCAACTACATATGCAAATCAAATCAAACATGCAGCAATACTCAAATCGTATGATTTTTTTCATGACGACACATTAAGGATGCAGATACCAGAAAATCAAACTAGAAAAACTCATTTCCAAAAATTTGATAACAGAAATCTTTGACCCAAAGTAACAACCTCTAATGGCGTTGATTTGAGACAGAACAGAATTTCTCTTACTACAATTAATATAGGGAAAACTAACGTGATATCAAGTTTTCTATACCTATAGGCCATATAGAGGACAGTGAACTTCCATCTAAGACCTTAGAAAAGAAATAAGTGCCTATAGCAGCAAGTCAGAGTGTAGAAAACAAAGGAATCGCAATAATACTCTTTCAGTCTTGAACCTTGAACTATGACTGAAACTTGTTCAATAAAAGTAGCCGATAACTTGACCACCCACATTTTGCCACATTGCTTCTTCGTGATCCAAAACTCCATTTGGCGTTGTAATAACAACATAGCCCCACTGCATAAACATGAGTGAATCAGTTCCTTCAACAGAAGAAAATCAAAAGAATGGAAATGAGTTCTCTAAGTGTCAAACAGGAAAGGGAGGAGTAGTGGACCTGACTTGGATGTTAAAAGTAAATAAACTACAATCATGTAAGACTTTAAGAGGAAGGAAAGGAAAAGC
>NC_081353.1:52944850-53012560 GCF_029784015.1 Lycium ferocissimum | reverse complement strand
ATTTCACCTTTTCCCTTAATAAACATGACTGATTTGCTAATATCCGAGAGTTGTTTTGTCATGCATTACTGTCTGCAATAGTGTATTTGAAGAATTCCAAATACCAAATTAGCTCTTATTTTTGCCATAATATTAGCTACGAGTACATATTGGAATGATAGCTATAATTAGGTTACATTAATCTTACATGGTATTTGTCCTTGTAGTTACTCAATAATTTTGATCATTTAGAAAGGATCTGCTCCAATTTTGTGGAAGGTGTGGTATGTTGGACTAGGTTTATACTCTTGTGCCTTTTATTGCTGCATTCTTTCTAAACGGTGCCAAGGTCTGTACTTAAATGTATTCTTGCATCTACTGTTATTCGAGTATTGGGGCGACAGACAACAGTACCTAAATTTGAATTCTGCTACTCTTTTTGCTACTCAAAGCAAGCACATTTTTCCTAGGCACAGCTGCACTGTAACCCAGTAGCCGTGGGGTTACCTGCATAGCTACTTTTGGCGCATGGCTCGGCTTCAAGCACCACCCACAGTGTCAAGATCCAAGTACAAATTCACTTGTCATAAAGCTTTTTGGCATAGCACTCTCATCATCATATACATTCAAACTCCATAAAACCATTATAAGATATTTAAACAAAATTCTCTAATAGATCACAGACGCCAGATCTGCATTTGTAGTTGCAACTTGGCATCAGTAATCAACATGGTGAGAAAAGGCTTTTGGGGTCCTAAGCAATTCTTATTTTGTAGTTTTACTAGACAATTGGTGTTCTAGTCCCTCTTGGACTACTATGAGCTTCTTTTAAAATACCTATGTGATATCACGCTCCAAAAGGTCCTCCAAAGATTTCTAGCAAAATATGTGGAAATTTTTTTGAGTGAATCGGTTAAAACACCCCTTAAACAATCAGCGTTTACAAGATTCATATCTAAACTATTGGGTGCTCACAAGATCCTCCTGAACCACCATGAATTCATTGTATCAGGTGGACTCATTTTTTAAGACTCTTTTCAGCAAGTTATCCCAAACGTTTTCCTGGATCCAGCCCCCACCTGGGAGGGAGGGGAAGGGGCAGGGTTGGAGAAGGATTGGCATCTATGGGGACTCATAATCACTAATCCAGGGGTAACAGGAGGACTCAATAATGTAAGTAGTTTTGTATTAGTCTTTGTGGGAAGCCAACATCTCGATCAGACATAATTATATAACTCGCTCAATATGGATATAATATAGTACAATATTAGAAATAATTGGCTGTAGCTAACCACAACTTGCTACTGTAAGAGTAGTGGAAGGCTCAATGTGAAAGTGGAGCAAGAGAGGCTAAAGACTCAGATGCCTGTAACAAGATAAGCCTCTGTGTTTGTACAAGAATATAAGTCATCTATACTCAGTAAGCATCCCTAAAAACCTGAGACAGGTCTTTCATAAAAACCATATCCTTTGCGTAATAAAAGATGCATGTATGCTGATTGAATCGAAGTATCGAATTACAGCTGATGTGATATTGCGCTGGAAGGCCAAACTTTACTGAGTTTTTGCATGAGTAAAAGTACAGCTGTATGCTTAATTCATAAATAATGAGTCCGTTGCAGGACATCTCTTTGCAAGACTATAAATACTTTTAGAACTTGGTAGAAGAAAACTCAAATTCTTATTTGCTCAGAATTTGAAGAAAAACATAAATAGGTGAAGCACACTGGTGCCAAGTAAATTCAAAATCTCCCAATAAAGAGCTCTTGCCAGTAGGCTCTTGCAAAAGTTAATTAGTTTGGTTGAATTTCCACTATCATGATTTGTTCTTTACTAACAATCCAATACTAGACCAGTATGTTGTTCTACCAAAAGCAAATAGATACTCATATGGAAAACTTGCACCTTGGCTATGGTTTTTGAGTTTATTTTCATCGACTAGGCAAAATAGTGTGGGGTCTTAACGCAATAACCCGAATTAGTTGGATTCAACATAAAGGAAGAGAGACTCAGGACAATCCCTTTGCCCTCTGCCTTAAGTTCTATTCCGAGAGGTGACGTTTTGGTCAATCTAAGGGATCATCAATGGAGGCAAGATTCAGAAACAGGATGATTTTTTGAGATTAAGAAAAAAAAATGCCCAAATAGAGATAATACAAGGGACCTTGGATCAAAACACTGAAATGAAGATGGCCAAAGTTTTCTAGCCTTTCAAAAATATGTTTCGTTGATAAAGATGCTGAATAGCTTAAACACTGTAACCACAGGAAGGAGAAGTATATTCTCAGTAAGCAACATCAAAATTAAATTGTTCTTCACTAAGAAAAGCTTATATAAGTAGTTCCTTTCACAGTCAAAGAATGGTCAAAGAGAACATGAAATAAAAGAATATGATAGTATGCATGATACTGGAAACATATAATTTGTATTGTAGATACCACCAGATAAGATAGTTCAAAATAGTAGAACATCGCCATCAATGCTCAACAGAAAGCCTAATAAGACAATGGCAACAAAAAGAAATTGAAGAAACCTGTAAAGATTAAAGAAGTCACCTCTCAATATGCTTGTAAAATTAGGAAGAACCAACTGAGTCAAACTTATTCCTTTATACGGAAGGTCGTAATTAGAGAGGTGATGAATTCAGCTTTTTCCATCTTGAACGAGATCAAAGAGTTAAACTGTCATATTGATCCTGAAGAAACAAGGAGGTACATAAAATTAAAGGCAGTAAGGACAACCGTGGAAATTGAAGTTTGATGCAAGGTTAGAATAGAACATAACTTCAAGCTAAACCAAAGAGTTTAACACGCAAATAAAATGTAATTATGAAAATAAGCTACTTGCTCTTTCAGAGGTTACTAGATAATGGCAGTAAGCTAGCAAACTACTAGCCTGTTACTCAAGAGAAAATCATCTACTGAGGAAAGAACTACCTAAACAATCAGGACATAATCGAAATATCCCAATTGAGCGCATCAATTAACACCCAAAAGCTCATGTATCACGTTTACACCAAACAAAGGCCAGCCAAACTCCTAGGTCAACATTTTTTGTTCCTTTATAGTTCCGTGTAATGGACAAAGTGCAGGCTGAAATGAACAAAAAAAATGCAGCTTTGGAGACTTTACAATGCAAATAACTTGGGTATGTGAAAATGGACAAGGTATTGTGCTTACACAGGTAGAGCTGTACTACAGAACTCAAAAGTCATCATAATATCTGAAGGTCTAAATATCCTGACTATCTCAGTCTTCGGATAAGCATTTGAGACTTAAAATTTTCCCCCATGACAGTCTTGAGTGAGTAAAAAACTTGGAATGTGTCTAGTCTCTGCTACCACTACCATAAACATGGACCTCCCTAAACTTCTTCTCTTTTGGGTTGTACGAAACTAGCTGTGTGCCACAATAGCTTTGCATCCAAGATTTCTCCATCTTACCAAATTATGATTGGTATAAAACTATCATAACGGATATCTGGTAAGAGAACAGGGGCAGGCAGATATGAAAATGAATCTTTCATCCAGATTCAACTTTATTTCAACACTCTTTCAATACCATGTCTCATACTAACTGTGGCCATTATCAGACAAACATATGTGACCAGTCCTCCAACTCTGCGTAACATCAGAAAGCTGACATGGAAGTTTTCAAACCAGGTGGGTTTAGCAGGGCTTCTTATAATCTGTCCCAATATTAAAAGGAAGTAAATGCTGGCAGAACCTGCACCAGTGGCTGCACTAATATCCAGCCAATGAAGAACACCATTGACATTAACATCACCAAATGATCCACATAATGGGTATGGGCCCTTGCATGTTTTCTCATTTCTCATCAACGCCAAGAGTATAAACCCCCAATTCTGATACTTCAAGACGACCCCGAACTTTCTAGTTACGGATCTCAATACTACTGTCCCAAGCTTTTCATCAAAAGCAGAACGCATACATAACCATGACAAACTCTTTTCTCCCCATTCGGGCAACAGCAGCAAACACTCACCCAAAAAGGGATGGCTAATGTAAACTGAATGATTATCATCACCTTTATCACTACTCAGCAACCAAATAAACCCATTACATGAACCAATTAACAACTCTGTTCACAACACAAACCATTTGATTTCAGTGGAATGAAACTTGGGGCTCAACATAATGGGTCTGTTCTGGGGGCGAGAATAGTAATCATAATCTGCTTTAAGTTCAGAAGCAAAACGATAGATTAAGGTCTCCAGGCAACATGCAAGGAAAAGACAATCTTTTGTGATACATGTTACGAAATAAAGGTCAGAGAAAGATTATACTAGCTCTTGCAAAACCTTTTGTAGAAAATGGGCTTGATAAGGTGGAGCTAGATAAGGGCAAGGAAGCATCTAGCTCATAATAAAAAGTCACAGACATATATACTAGTTAAAATTAATTTTATGTAAATATAGTAGGTGTGGCTTCTTCGTGCATTAACTTGTGCATTATTAAAGAGTACATTCTTTAATAATTTTTGGTTTTTCCCACCATATCAACTGAATTTTAGCATTGGGTTTAAGACAGTGATAGGAACATCAGAAAGCATTGACATTGTTGGGTTCCATTTTTTTTCTTTAACTCTTTTCAGTGATGAACAAATTACCTGTTATAGGGCTTTGGCCTGCTAATTTTAGCGCAGAAAATGACTGCCTACAAAAGTAAACGGACTCTAAAAACAAATATTTCAGTACAATTTTGGTAGAAATTTAAACAGGTTTTAAGTTATATACAAAAATTTTATAATTGTTTGAAACTCACTTGTTAATTATTTCTGGCCATTCTACTTTAAATGATATAGTTTGATTTGGCCTTGAATTTAATAGCGTATGATGCAATTTGATTTAGGTAGGGGTGTCAATATTTTTTTATAAAATCGATTTTCTAATGAGAACGATGTAGAAACAAACCGATTATTAGGTTTCTTTTAGAAAATCGTAGGTTTTTATATAAATCTACAAACGTTCCGAATAAATAAGTAAATTTTTAATTTTATAAAAATAAAACAAAAAAACGGAGCCGAATCGAATACATCTATATGTATAAAATATATTTGATATATTAAGTTTAAATAATAAAACATACTCACATGGGTATAAAGGTGATTGGGCAGAGGTGACAAGTCAACACGTAATTAACATCAGTTTTCAACTACGAAACCTATTTAAAACATTCCATTAAAACTAAATTAGTTCATCATCTTTGAATAACAATTTCTGAGGTATTAGGTGATGTGAATGCAACTGGTCACATTTAGGGTTGATTAATTTCTTTCAACTAAGTGTGATCTGAATTTTTCTCTTTAATTGCTTTATTTTTACACTATTTTGTAAAATAATTGAATGAATCTAATGCTTGTCGTCTTTCATGTTTAAGTGATTTCATAAATCTTTTAATGATAAAAATATTTAAAAATTTTTGCATAACAGTCTACAGAAGTATGTATAATATCTTTTTCAAAACTTCATAGGTCTTACATGATGTTTTAAAAAAAAATGCGAATCATACCGATATCGAAGAGAAACTGAGATGATGGACGATTTTGAAATGTCTAATTTTGATTATGTTGAATTAAATAACCAAAAAAAATGGTATGACATAAATTTTATAAAATAACCGGCCGAACTGTACCATTGACACTCCTAGATTTAGGTGAACTACATTTTTTTTTAAAAAAAAAAATGCTTGTGTGCTTGAGAAAAGAAAGTGCTTTTGAGATTCAGACGAAGTGTATCTTGTGTTATCGGGGAGAAATTGCAAATTTCTGTTTCTTTCAAGTAGAAACAGAAGTTTAAAATTAATTTTAAGATAAAAATATTCTTATAAAAAGTATACTAAAATTTATCAATTGTCTCTCAAAGCGCTTTTTTTTTATTATAAATACTTTATATTTTTTTAAGTTTAAAAGTTAAATATTTTTTAATTATTTAATTATAATATTATTTTTAAGTGGATTTTAAAACATATGTCGTGAAAGTATCGAGAAATGGCTATTAAATGTACCCTGCAAATTAATAATTGAGCTCGATCATCATCGCCGTGACACATTTGACTCAAATGTGGCAAGGCGGTGGCGTTTTATCTTGTTGATAGCAGTGGCGTGGATAGGTCGGTCCCGATAGTTAAATGGTCGCCAAACTTGCTAAAAGTTTGTCGTGAATAGTAAGTAAATGTTGATTGGTACCCTTTCTTTTATTGCGCTAGAGTAGCCCTTTGAAGTGGTCATCAAAGTGCTATTTTGCTTCATCAGTTGGTCTGTTTACAAGCTTCAACAAATTATATTTCTTTGGTGTAGCGAATATTATTCAGGATCTAAATGTTAAGTACACCAAAAAAGCCTAGAAATCTTGCAAGGCTGACAACAACTCCCCTCACATCTCACCATTCCCTCTATATAAATTGCTACAGATTCATAACTCTCCAATGCACCAAACTGATTAAAGAAAACTAAGTAAAGAAACTACAAGTGTTTTATTGTTCGGAGTTGAAATGGGAAAGAGAAGGACATTGTTGTTGCTAGTGTTGGTACTTTTCTCGACACTATTGGCCTCTGTCGATGGAAGGAGAGAAAGAGAAGACGAAGAAAGTGAGCGAAAGACTCAAGGAGAAAAATGGTTCTTGTTGCGTCACTTACATGATGTTGTGAAAACTGATGCTGGGACTATGAGATTAGTGAAAGGTGGCTATAGAAGGGGTTCATTTCTTCACAGTCCAATGCATATTGGTTTCATCTCAATGGAACCCAATAGTCTCTTCATCCCTCAATACCTTGATTCTAATCTTGTCCTCTTTGTTCACCATGGTAAAATCCATTTTTTCTCTTTCACCCGATTATTTATAGGGTTTAACTTTAACACGTTGATAGGGTATGCAAATTTTTATATTATCAAAATCATTAAAAAATTAGAGTTAATGTTCAGCATACAAATCGCGTACTATCACCTCAACTATCCATTGTTCATTTACCTATCTAAGCCTATCCTACTGCTTGCATAAAACACACCTCGATGTTGAGTTGTACCTTCACGTACCCATTATCGATTGATTTTAAATATTTGGCCAACTCGGCGTAGAGTTGTGTTTTAATACAAAGGTAATAGTTTAGGTAGGTAAAGGGATCAATAGATAGTTAAGGTATGAAACTTGCAAAAAAACGATAATTTAGGTTTTTTTTTTTTCAATTAACTAGAATTACATGTAATCTATCAAGAAAATGAGGTTAGTAACTTGAAAAATAAGGCAGATTTGTTGCTACAACAAGTTAAAATACATAACTAGTGTTAAAACAAAACTGACAGAGTATAAGTTTGATCCTTTTTTTAATAAGCCATAATAATCGTTTTCCATGAACTGAATACAGGGGAAGCAAAGAGTTGGACACATCTATAAGGATGAACTAGCAGAGAAATTGAAGCGTGGAGATGTGTACACAATTCCTGCAGGATCAGCTTTCTATTTGGAGAATATAGTTGAAAACCAGAGACTTCACATTATTTGTAGTGATATTACCTCAGAATCCATGGCATGGAATGCTTACCAGGTATCCTAAGCTAATTTCTCAAAAATTTGGTCTTTAAATCCATTTCTTGTCTTAAGTTTATTGTCCAATTCTCAAAACTTTGTAACTCAAATATTTTGCAGCCTTTCTTCATTGGCAGTGGAATTTATCCTGCATCCATTCTTGCTGGATTCGATCATACCACATTATCAACTGCTCTTAATGTGAGTATTCAAAGGGAACTTAACTTTCTTACCACATTTGTTAGTGGATAAAAAAGACTTTTTTTCATTTTTGGCCCTTCAGCCGAAATTAATTATGAGTGCTAGCCAAAATATACAATATCTATACATTGATTATGTATATTTGTGTATATCATATGTATATTTTGTGTATACAATATGTATATTTTTACTTAGTATACAAAACCTATACATTCTCTGGTTGAGCGGTCCACACATGTAATTATACCCAACACTGAATCAAAGATTACATCAAACTGCAGGTCTCAATAACAGAATTAAGCACGTTCTTGACCAGACAAACTTCCGGGCCAATAGTGCATCTATCTGGTTCTCAAAACATAGCATTTGGTCCAGTTTTTTGGCCCAAGAACACCATAAAAGACTTAGCTCATTTGAAAAGGATTGTGAATTTTGAGGAAGAAGCTAGCCCCAAAGAGGAGGAACCAACATGGTCATTGAGGAAATTCCTGTTTACTTTGTTAAACAGAGAAGATGTTATCGAGAGAGTGAATCATAAAGCTCATCAACATACAATGTCTACAACAAAAGCCTAATTTCAGAACGACTACGGATGGAGCAAGAAGGTGGATGAGTCTGATTATTCTCCTCTAAAACAATCCGGCAATGGCATTTATCTTGTCAATCTATCTCCGGTAATGACCCTCACCTTATTCAAGATCATAGTGTTATCTCTATCTTTTTTGGGAGAAAAAATCAACACTACAGTAAGTTGATTTTCGGATAGTCATTTCAGTAATAATATTATGGAAAAACACCTTTCTTTTTTATTTCAATTTTCTGCAACGAAGAAAGGTGAATTTCTAAAATAATACGATAACAATTAGTTGAGTAATGAGATGAGAAATCGACCTTTCTATTAACACATTTTGCATCCATAAACTTAAAATTCTTACATGTTTTTCTTTGTTAATGTAGGGATCCATGGTGGCACCTCATGTTAATCCAACAGCAATAGAGTATGGAATAGTATTGAGGGAACTGGCAGGATCCAAATTGTGTATCCAAATGGAACTTTAGCCATGAACGCTAGAGTACGAGAAGGAGATGTCTTTTGGGTGCCACGCTACTTCCCTTTCTGCCAAATTGCTTCGACCAATGGCCCATTTGAGTTCTTCGGCTTCACTACATCAGCAAGAAGGAACCATCAACAGTTCTTGGTAGGTAAGAACTCATTGATGCAAAGCTTAAGAGGGCCAGAATTTGCAGCTGCATTTGGAATTGGTGAGAAAAGGCTTAAGAGGATTGCCAATGCGCAACGTGAACAAGTCATCTTGCCTTCATCTTCTGCTACGCATCATGAAAAGTTTGACAGGATGATCAGGGATTTTGATTAGTTTAGTGGAAATTCTAGTACTTAGTTGGTCTAGTTGAGTTATGGCATGAATTGTTTGAGCCAGTTTTGGAATTTGATTTTTCTTTTCTGTTTTCCTTTCAATCGTTCCTTGGTTGTCTTGTACTGTTGGACACAAGACTCATTGTTCTTTTGAGTTGTGAATAAGACGGATTTGTTTCTTGACACGATTCTATTTGTGGTTTGAACTCAATTAACAAATGGGATATTTCAACTGTGGTTGGTATTTTTTTCTTTCTTTTCTAACGACTGAGTAGGTTACCTCCCCCCCCCCCCCCATGACTAAACTATCACCATTTGTGAGTTTTATACCTAAACAATTACCTAACTACCATAAACTCATACTATTAAACAACCCTCAGAGGACTATAACATGCTATGTGATCATCACGCTAGAAAAGTTCCTCCATAGAGTTTTAGTGGTAGTACACGTGAAAAATTTTGAATATGTTAATCCCCCACCCCTGACTATTTCAGTTTTACGAATTTCATACCTAAACTATACCATGAACTCGTTGTGGCGCGTGGACTCATTTTTAAGACTTTTTTCATCTCACGTCCCTCTTAGCAAGTTATCCTAAACATTTTGCCACATTTAAGCCGGGGGTTTTAATCTAAATGGAGTTATAGCCTGGGGGTAACAAGAACATCCAATAGTTTAGGTATGAAACTCACAAAAGAGTGATACTTTAAGAGGGTTTTAACTAATTCACTCCTTAATCTGCTGAGATAAAACATCGTTCGAAGCAGTTATCAAGAAAGAGATAATAGAAACTAGTATTGCTTAGAGCCAAGTTAATGGGGGCACCCCCACATCAAGAAAGAGATAATAGAAACTAGTATTGCTGATATCCTTGTGTTGTAGTTGTCCATAATTTTGAAATTAATATGCAACTACATATGCAAATCAAATCAAACATGCGGCAATACTCAAATCGTATGATTTTTTTCATGACGACACATTAAGGATCGAGATACCGGAAAATCAAACTAGAAAAACTCATTTCCAAAAATTTGATAACGAAATCTTTGACCCAAGTAACAACCTCTAATGGCGTTGATTTGAGACGGAACGAGAATTTCTCTTACTACGATTAATATAGGGAAAACTAACATGATATCAAGTTTTCTATACCTATAGGCCATATAGAGGACAGTGAACTTCCATCTAAGACCTTAGAAAAGAAATAAGTGCCTATAGCAGCAAGTCAGAGTGTAGAAAACAAGGCCTCCCTGCAAGCAGACAATGGCCGACAAGGCCCTCATCTGAAGGGTAAACACACCCAAAAACATGTATACATAAAAGTGCAGGCCGATGAGCCCGCCATGAACGTCTACAAACAGTATTCCCAAAATGATCATATGCAAGGGTCGAAAGGCCACCACGCATACAAATATACGGAACTGGATTTCTACAAGTCTCTGGGATAACGAGAACTATCTTGTGGTCGGGACGGGGCCCGGGCCCGACCCGCCGTCTCTATATACACAAAAACAATGCCAACTACGAACCTGGTAACTCTGGGATGAGATAAAGCTTACCAATCGGCCGATACTGCTGCTTTCTCTGGAGGAAGGCTTCTGCCTGTCTATTTGAACCTGCAGGCATGAAATGCAGCGCCCCCGGCAAAAGGGACGTCAGTACGAAATAATGCACCGAGTATGTAAAGCAACTGAATAACTAAAACTAATAAACGAAATCAACTGAAATCAAGAATACTCTGAAGGTATACTTACCTTCTCTGACTTATCCTTTACATAATATAGTAATCTAGCTAGTCGGCCACATATAGGGCTCAGTGTATCTCTCCAACCATAAGATCGGGTATATTTCTCCAGCTAATAAGCTGGGCATATCTCTCCAGCTAACAAGCTGGGCATATCTCTCCGACTAATAAGTCGGGCATAGCTCTCTGACTAATAAGCCGGGCGTATCTCTTCGAATAATAAGCAGGGCATAACTCTCCGACTAATAAGTCGAGCATAACTAGAAATATATAATGGTGGTACTACATAACTTGTAAACATAACTCTTCTACTCTTTCTGTCGACGTATAACAAACGTACTATAAGTAAGGATTGTGTGATAGACTTCTTTACTATACGGTCGATCGACTCTTTTGGTTATGGAATCATGCCAATAAAGAAAAGAGATAGCCTTTACATACCTTTACTTCCGATCCTCTGTCAACGACAATGAATCCATCCTTTCTTACAAATTAATCTACAAGAAACACAATAATGCTAATATCAACTTACAAGCAAACATGACGACCCAACGACGGGCGACAAGCTCGCTTTACAACCTGAAACTGATAAATGAAATCAACTGAAATCAAGAATACTCTGAAGGTATACTTGCTCTGACTTATGTACAGGAATTGACAAACGAAATCAACTGAAATCAAGAATACTCTGAAGGTATACTTACCTGCTTTGACTTATCCTTGACATAAATAATAGAGATATCTAGCTAGCCGGCCGCATTTAGGGCTCGGTGTATCTCTCCAACCATAAGACCGGGTATAGCTCTCCAGCTAATAAGCCGAGCATAGCTCTCCAGCTAACAAGTTGGGCATATCTCTCCAGCTAACAAGTTGGGCATATCTCTCCAGCAAACAAGTCAGGCATATCTCTCCGACTAATAAGCCGGGCGTATCTCTCGGACTAATAAGCCGGGCGTATCTCTCTGACTAATAAGCCGGGCGTATCTCTCCGACTAATAAGCCGAGCATAACTCTCCGACTAATAAGTCGGGCATAACTGTAAATATATAATGGTGGTACTGCATAACTTGTAAACATAACCCTTCTACTCTTTCGGCCGACGTATAACAAACGTAGGATAAGTAAGGATTCTGTGATATACTTCTTTACTATACGGTCAATTGACTCTTTTGATTAAGGAATCATGCCAATAAAAAAAAACAAAAAACAAAAAAAGATAGCCTTTAGATACCTTTATTTCCGATCCTCTGGCAACTAGGATGAATCCATTCTCTCTTACAAGTTAATCTACAATAAACACGATAATGCTAATATCAACTTACAAACAAACATGAAGACCCAACGACGGGGGATAAGCTCGCTTTACGACAACTATACGTCGTTTATCCCTGCCCTCCTTCCTTCTAAGCTCCATAACAACGACAATACATAAACACCACTATACCAACATGTCCAGAATTCTAACACATCAACAACATCCCATGTTCAACCTATAACAACTCCAACAAGCGAACTCACGGCTTCCAATCACTGTCCAATGAGTTCTTGCTAAAACTTATAGACGAAGCTAGGACGAAGTTCTTACCTCAAAATGAAAATTTGGCCAAGAGTAGCTCCTTCAAAATGAATATCCAAGAAAAGATTGCTGGAACGTTTTTTCTATTTTTTTTGCTTCTTCAATTGGATTTCTTAAAGTGAAAGTGTTGCTAAATACTGGAATAAGGTGGCTGCTAGGAAAGGGTAACATTGCTGCTTGCTATGTGAAGGAAATTAGCTAACTTTCAAGAGTGCCTTCTCAATGAAACATCTATTTTCTTTCTTTATTTGGAAAGGGGGCCCACCTTTAAATTACTTGAATTGCAAATCTCTCCTAATATGGCCACATTATCCATATACATATTACATATTCATGACTCATGAGTCACTCCTCCTTTTATAACATGGTCCCACGTGGAAAGGAAACCATTTACTATTTATCCACTAAATAAATCCACAATTAATTCATTATTCTCCACTAAGTTCAACAATTAACAATTTATCTCATATAATTAAAATTAAAAATAGTAATAAATTCAAGATATCTCATAAAAATTTACATACGTACTAACATTTCATAAATATCTAGAAAATATGTTTCATTACATCCTAATTTTTCCAACCTAATCTCACGAATACAAATTTTTGTACTATTAATTCTCAAAACGGAAAAGATAATTTTTTTTTATGAGAAATAATTTCTCTTCTTATAACAAATAAAATCACATTTATAAACTTCCTCATGTCATGTATATACTTTATGGGATATCCAAAAAATAATAACGCAAGAACTAGCTAAAATCATATTTATGAAATTCTTACAAAAATCTAACTTAGAAGAAAATACTTATCGTGTATATATATATATATATATATATATATGTATGTATGTATGTATGTATGTATACATACATACATACATACAAACATACAAATTAGTTCCAAGGGTTCAAACTTGCGGGGTCTTATATAACATTGATTTTAAACCATCACTATCATGAAAAATGTCCTCAATCCTCCGAGTTCATCTTGGTTTACTTACGACACATCCTAACGCAAAGTACGGGGTGTCACAGTAACATCTAAATGATGATTGGAAAAGTCATATAATAACTTGGTATTGTTGGATTCCCAATGTCAAAAGGTTTACTACTTGTGCATACTCTAATCAAGCGGAAAAAATAATTTCTTTTTTTATATAGGGGTAATTTAGTAAACTTCACATTGCATTATTGGTTTCTTAATATGCGTGTTTTTGGTTAAGGTGCCACTCATTATGGGACAAAGGGAGTAGCTAAAATAAAGAGATATTTAAGTATAATAACTACACTTTAATATTATTAACATCCGTAGCTGATGTGTATTTTTAATTTACAACTCGCATTGATTTTGACTATGGCGATAATTTATCGATTCTTGTCTATATATCGCAAAAGATACGGCTTTTTTTATATGTATCTCCAAGTCTTCCGTATTCAATCAGTTTTCTCTCTCATTCTCCCTCAATCATCACTTTTTTTCTCGTGATTTTCTTTGTCCATAATCTCTACACGATTTGATTAACCTAAATCGTGTATGCGTTAAAATAGGTAAGTGTTTTGGATGGTTTTTTCGTGGATGTATACTTGTAGTTGATCATTTTATCTTCTTCAATTTCAGTGATTTTAATGGAGGAGGAGATAGTGTATTTGAGTTTTTCCCATAAATACTCTATATTTGTGTATTTATATAGATTTAAGAACTTTTAGATACATTGTATGAATTATGCTTGATATGACTGTATTTTTTGTCTTGTATATTAAGAGTTTACCCAATGCATGAACGAGCCTTCTAACTAACCTTAAATATTTTTTATACAATGTGTATATTTAAGTGTTGTGGTTGTATTCTACTGTAATTTATGGTTTTTTTTTGTTTTTTTTTTTATATACAATGTACGTGTGGGCCTTTTGATACAGTTAAATATATAACAAAGTTGATGTACCTTACTGTATATTTTGGCAATTGAGTTGTATTTTGAATGTATTCTTGGTTTGGTTGAGTTATATACACATATATTTATTGCTTGTATTTTTTATAAGCCAAAGTATTTGACTGTATTTGTGTTTTGACAGATGTATTTTAGCTGACTATAATTTTTGGCAAGTTTGACTTTATGTGACTTTGACAGATATAATTGCATATGTGTTTCCTGGCCGTAAATGAGTGTTAATATGATTTTTGTGCAATTGTACACAGGAAACTAAATTTTATGGTGTGGAACCGGTGCACTTCTATGGGACTCGCTGAGCGAAGGATAGAAGCCGAGGCGATAGGTGATAACGAGACAGCACCAAAGCCAGTTAGGCTAACTATAGATTTTGATACAGTCGAAACAATGAACGTTAATTAGGTTTTTTGTATTTTGGATCGTAATACAGATTATAACAGTTTAAAATCTTTAGCGGTGTGTATTTTGGTTGGAAAACACATGTATGTTCTAGTATCTACATTTTTTTTTTGGGGGCGTTTAGTAGCTACATCTTGTTGTCACTCTTATTATGAATACACATTTTGAGGATTACATGTGTTCTTTAAAAAGTAATTGTATTTCATACATATACAGTTTGTATTTGTCAGTTTTCAGTCAGATATACATTGTATCTGTCTGTATTTCTAAAATTTTGTATCATATCAACAAATTATGTAGCCAAATACATCAGAAACACACACTAGCCAACTACATTAGAAACCATACCAACAAAGTAAATACAACCAAATACATCTGTATATAGCTAATTTAAAACACACATAATCTGTTTTATACGATGACTCATGAAGTGTATTCAAAACAATTGAGAAAAATACAATTATGTGTATTTGAATTTTTTTTTTCTCTGTGTCAAATTACTTTTTGATTGTATACGATCTGTTTTTCCTTTTTTTTTTCTTTCAGATTTTGAATTCAAAATACATTACGTATGAAAGAAGAAAGAGAGGCGTATGAAATGAAGGAAGATGTGATCGCCAGGCGTGATTTGTGGGTGATTTTATCTATTTTAAACAGATTCCATCCACGTTTAAAGACTATTTTACCTCGCTCAAATATTTGGATACAACTGAACAGTGTATTCGAATACACCCGAATTACCTAAAAACTAGCTATGAAAAGTAATGACATAAAAACTAGCTACGGTTCGTTAGAAGCTCCTAATATAGTCATTTGTGTAAGTTACTCTAACAAATACTCCCTCCGTTCTCAACCTTTTTTTATTTCGAGATTCAAATAAATTTTTCTTTGACTAGAATTTTTTCATATGTCCTTTAAATATTTTGAATTGTCAATTATTGTGACTTGTAGTACTTTTATGTAGTTTTTAAATATGTACATTTTATTTCAAAAAAGATTAAAGATGTCATGTTCGAATTCACGGTCAAAATAAAACAGTTTGACTCTCAAAATTCGAACTATGTCATATAAATTAGGACAAAGGGAGTAATCTTTTTGCAGGATATTTTTGCATCATAATATCCCACAAGTTATATCTCGCGCCCTTAAACAACTTATGTCACGTTAGGCATAAATTCGATTGCTAAGGAAAAAAGTTAAAGACCAATCCATTTGAAGGGCAAAAACTAAAAGGAAAATTAAGCTGAGTGTCCATTGGGGCATCTTGTTTGCCAATTTTGGCCCAACCATTTACTTCTTACCCAATTAATCCTTCGGCAATTTAGTTTGCAAGTCCTCTATTTTTTTTTTGAGAAAAGACATCATTTGACCCTTGAACTTGGCACGAAAACTTAGTTTAGCAATTAAACTTAAGTTGTATTTATTTACCCCCCTTAACAACTTTTAAGTTAATTAAATATCCCCCTTAGCGGGTGACGTGGCAAGAAAGTGTGATGACTTTCTCAAAAGCGCGTGAAAGGAGAAAAAAACACTAAAAATGATTCCAGCTGTACATATGTCCTCTTCTAATTGGATGACAATTTATTTTACTTAATTATACTTTTTAAATATTTTATTTTTCCTTTTTTATTCTTTTCTCTTTCTTCTTTCTCTCTTTTCTCTTTTCTTATCGTCCACCTGCTTCTACACACCTTCACTTAGTTTCGGTCAGAAATTAAGCACCATTACTACACCTTCCTCCACCACCACTACCCGCACCTTCCTTTTTTATTCTTTTCTCTTTTCTATTTCCATTTTAAATTAACTTTTTCCTTTTCTTTCTTATTCTTTTCCCTTTCTCCTTCTTCTAACCCTAGCCCGCCCGCCCGACCCTCCATCTCCTTCTTCCCCATCCTCCCGCTGTATCTGCTCTCTATCCTCATCTTCTTTCTTCTTCTTTTTTAAATTTTTTTCCTTTCTTTTTCTAGATAAATTGAATAGAGCAAATTTAATATTACACATCATGACTGGAGTGAACACCCATCGTCAGCCCCCAACATTATCGGCGACTATGGGCTACCAGTAATCGTCCCATTAGAGAGCTGCCTTGTAAGTTCATTGAAGCTGGACGTGTTTCAAATTTCGCGGAAATTACATTAACATTTGCTCGTTATTTTTTTTGAATTTGAATGGAAATGGAAAGGTCCAAATAGAACTGAACGAGAATTTTTCAGCAAAATTCCGGTGAAAAATATGAAGTAGAAAGGAAATAAAAACAAATAAATTAAAATGGAGCCCAGTTGGGTCTTCGTCATTGTTTAAAAACAATGAAGAAATTGCACGCCCTTCAAATGGAATTCAAATGGACTGGTGTGTGGCCCGGGAGGGGGGAGGGGGTTGAAGAAGAAGAAAGGTGGTGGGTGGGGGCAGGTGGGTGGGAGTTAATGTTGAAAAAAATGTGATTTAGGAATTTTAATAATTGATTAGGAATTAATTAATGTGGAAATATGATTATAAAAGAAAATCTTTGATAAAGATGGGATTTTTTAGTTGGGTTGATTTAAGGAGGTGGTGGTTATAGTGGTGGTGGAGGTCGTGGCGGCGGCGGTGGTGGTGGTTGCTACAAGTGTGGTGAGGATGCGGAGAAAGAAGAAGAGAGAGAAGGGGGAAAGAATGAAGAAGAAAAAAACTAAATAAATAAAAAAAATTAAAAAAAAAATTAATGACGTGGATCAATCACCGGGCGAGTGGTGAACGCCACCATCTTAAGCTGGTCCCGGGCATGCTAAAGGGGTATTTAATTAACTTGAAAGTTGTTAAGGGGGGTAAATAAATACAACTTAAGTTTAAGTTGCTAAACTAAGTTTTCGTGCCAAGTTCAGGAGTCAAATGATGTCTTTTTTTTTTTTTTTTTTTTTTTTTTTTTTTTTTATCTCTCTCCTATGGCTTCTCCATCTTCTTCTACACAAACTCCTCAAATTAACAAATAAACCTCAATCCCTGAATCAGTCACGGCAAAATCGCTAGGGTTTGGATCTTCAGTATAGTGATTATTGCCCACATTTGAATATCCAATGTTTAGTTGTTCCAAAGACGGAAACGACTCTGCTATAGCATATAGATTAGACTCACTTATAAAAACGAGATTTCTGCACTCTAAAACCCTCAAACTCTTTAATTTACGCTCCAATTCCTCCAATCCGTCTATGGGTAAGCCAATCTGTGTCTAGAAGTCAAGTTGTCGTATATGGCAGCCACGATCTTCTTCATTGGAGCTCTTCTGATGGATTCTGCTACCACTTTGTGTCACGACCCAAAATCCCAAGTCGTGATGGTACTAGTCCCACCATACTAGTAAGCCAACACAACCATAATTGAAACAAAATTTAAGTGCGGAATATAAAGCATACAAGTCATTTCATAAGTCTTAAGAAATCTCAAATAAAATACTTAGTTATTACAATAAATCACCAACATCATATGTCACCATAATACAAGGACCAACTAAGAGTGATAAGAGTCTAATACATCATAATCTGTCTGGAAATATGAAAGACAGTGAAATAAAGACAAGGAGAAATCCGGAGCCATCCAGAAGCCATGAAGCTCACCCTGAATCTCACGAACAGCTCTAACGGGGAGCCTAGTAGTCGCGGCCTCCACTAGTGATAGGGATTGAATCTGCACACAAAGAAAGGTGCAGCAAGTGTAGCATGAGTACAATAAACAACGAGTACTCAACATGCAACGTTGATCGACCCTTTCCGGAATGTAAACGAGGGTTGGTATAAGAAGCCATAACCGCACGTGTCCACTATTAGTCCGAGTATAAGATAATCATTCCACTATTAGTCCGAGTATAAGATAATCATAATAACAGCTAAACCCACATAATAAATAGATTTCAAGATAAGTCCAAACAATTACCAATAATCACAACAACAATGTAGAAAATGGATAAATGATATGCAAATGCAATGCAAGGCCTTTGTTTCCACTTCCCGATATACACACTTTCGAATATTAACGAATCGTGACCCATGGGGGGCTCATGAGGCCCATATATTGCCACTCCAGTAGTTTCCTCGAATCATGGCCTCAATCATATCATATCCCATTAACTTGTCTCATAGCCAACCGAGCTCAAGTGCCAATATAACGTGTCAACATCATTAGTCGTCCGGAACAAGATCCCATCGGGCTCACAATAATATCCTCAATCGTATGCATGAATGCATGTAAAGCATGAATATGGCATGTATCAAGTCAAGAACAAGTATAAAAGCATGGAATCTATTCTCATATTCGTAACACCATAAAGGCTTTACCTTTTTACTTCTTTTCATTCCAACGAGGATATATGTATGAGTGATATGCACACGAACAGACAAGATAGGCAAATAATAATGATAAGAGACATAAAGTACGGGCATCGGACCCCAATCACAGATCCAAAGGATCGTACTATTCTATCAGCTAGTGCCCAGACATGGCATTCAGACCAACTATACAATTGAAATTGCACAAATACCCATAACATGATGACCGGTATCCGATACTAAAGCTCGTCACCTCACAAGTATCGGAACCCCCTTAATTCGCCCAATTACTCCTTTATTAGGTTCATTTTAGCCAACACACACATTCAAAAAAGAGTTCGATGTCTCAACATGCCTGATAAGATGAGTCTCGAGTCACAACGCCCCTTGCCACTCCGAGAAGTCTCCAAATGAACAAAGTCTAATCAAATACGGAATATACATTAGAACACGAGTCCAACAATATCCATATTGCTCCATAATTCATGATCCCCAAAATAAGCCCTATAATTAGGATTCCGAACCCAAAAGGGAAAAATAGTAAATTGAACCTAAAATCATGATCCCCATGCTTTATATGACTTAAATACCAAAAATCATCCACAAACAACTACGAATTCATGCTCAATTGATCAATTCCAATTCTCAATTTGGGTTCCCACAACCCTTCCAAAAATCTCTAAATCTCAACATTCTAAGCATGGATTAAGGATCTAAATCATTGAAATAATAATAAAACCAAGTTAGGACACTTAACCAATGATTCCTCCTTGAATTGCCTTCAATTCTCCTCCAATAATGCTCTCAAATTTAGGGGTTTTCAAATGGGATTCTAAAGAAAGAACACACTAAAGGCTACATTTACGTACAGCGATTCACGCTCATGCTAAGTTAATTTCACCCTGCGCACACTCATCGGCGGACAATTCCTCGCCTCGGCGAAGTCCTCACAAAATACCCTGGCTCGCACCGGCGGAACCAGGTTCGCTGGGGCGTACGTGCTCCTGCGCGAGGTTCTTCGCACGGGAGGAGAGTGACCAATCCACTGAGTCTCGCTCCTGCGAGCCTCCACTCGTTGGAGCGTATCCGCTGGTGCAAGACCCTCTAGTACCTGTGCATACACCAGAAATCAGGAAAATCTGATTTTTGACTCTCAACCCCCGAAATCCCGAGACTCTCCCGGAATCTTCCCGAGACAAACCAAATATGCAGACGCATGTAAAAATGCGCTACGAACTCATCCGAGCACTCGGAATTCCCAAATGAGGTCTTGTTGACCAAGTCATCCCCAAACGGGCAAAAACTAACTTTCCAACCAAATGACCAAAATGCCCCCAAGATCCTCGAAAACTGAACCAAACACTCAAACAGCCTATATTCGATGTTCTGAAGCTAATGGAACCCACAAAAATCCCAAAAGACGAAATTACCCCCCAAGATGCCTAAAGTCAACCTAACACTTAAAGGTAACTCAACTTAGCAAATACCGAAAACAAGTAAAAGGATGGTTTCACAAGGGCAAAATAGGCAGAAATACGAAAGCAACCAACACGACCTAAGGGGTCGTTACACTTTGTTTCATAGTCTGTTAGGATTCTTATTTCCTAAAATTCAATTGCGTGTCATGTCTACATAACTGTTTTTTTTATGAAGATGTAGTTTCATTGAAAAGGCATCAAGCATATGCAAAAGTTACAAAAGAAGTTGACAATTTATATATAGTTATACAAGACAATTATATTATTTATACACTACAATTTGAGTTAGTTTCGTATGTTTATACATGATTATACAAAGTATATACATTATATATACTGACTATATATGTAATGTTTATATATAGTTATAAAGAACAAATACATTATCTATACAACGATAATATAGTGGGTTACATTGACTGCAAACTAGATGTGCAGGATGTATATATGGGTTATTTCCCCAAAATTAAAAGACTAACCCATTTAAAGGGTTGCAATTTCTTCAAATGGATCACATAAGGTGTTAGAGTAGTCTTCCATGGGGGAAAATGTACAAATAGCCGATTTAGGACTCGTATGTAAAATAGTTGAATTTTACAATAATTATACTTCAGATGTTTCAATTTATGTGGTACAGTTCGAATTTCGAGAGTCAAACACTTTAATTTTTGTCGTAAATTCGGGTATCGCATCTTCAAGTTTTTAAATAAAATTTACATATTTAGAAATTATGCAGAAAGTACTATAAGTCACAATAATTGACAGTTTAAAATATTTAAAAGATATATGAAAAAATTAAGGTAAAAAAAAAAAAGACTTATTTGAATCTAGATATTCGAAAGGTGCCACATAAATTGAGACGAAGGGAGTAAAGTTTTTAAAGTTTGTGTATCAGAATTAAACTTCAGATAGAAGTTTAAATCATGAATACAATTCAAATTTAGACTTTGGCATAGCCTAGCTTCATACCTTCGGTCTGAAATTTTCATTTTGACAACTTTAAATTTTCAGGTCTGAAATTCTAATGGTTCTCAATTAAAATAATAAACATAAAATTATTTTCAAAAAATCATGTGGTAGTGGGTGATGCTTATGATTTGTAGCGGTAGTTGTGGATGCCGATCGAACATTTTGTTGGGTGATGATAGTGGTTATGGGTAATAGCTCGTGGTGTTGGTGGATGTCAGTAGTAATTAGTAATAATCGTTAATCGAGGTAATTGATTGTGACAACTAATAATTGTAGTAAGCGATAATGATAACTAATGGTGATTGTGGATGATAACGTTGTTTGGCGATATATAGTGATGGCTGATGGTGGTATCATCGGTAGTAATTGGTGGGTGTAATGGTGATTGGTATGATTATTAAAAGTGCTAATGGAAATGATGAGTGATGGTGATGATTGTGGCTGAAGAGGGTGGTTGTGGCCTTGTGGGTGGTGGACGGTGATAGTTGATAATGATGGACGGCGACGTCGATTAAAGTGAAAGTGAATAGAGTAGTGGTGAATCGTGGATCTTTGTTAAATTTTGAGTTTTGGTTTGTAGATCTTAGTCATTTAGATTTATTTCGACCCATCAAGTGATTTTAAATTGAGAAGAAAAAAAAAAAACACGTTTAATGACTAAAATTTGAATAATTAAGATTATGACCTAAAACCAAACATACTTAATGACTGGGATCAAAATGGTTAAAGATTAAGGGTGTGTTCGGTATGGAGGAAAACATTTTTCAATTTTCTCATGTTCATTTAGTCAAAAAATTTGGAAAACATTTTCTTTGGAAAAACAAGTTCCTCAAAAATGGGAAAAATGACTTCCCTAATAAAAGTAGGGAAAATAAGTCCATAAGTACATTGCACCAACCACCCTACCACCACCCAACCCACCCACAACCACCAAACCCAAACTCCCCACCCCGACCCAACCCTCCTCCCCTAAAAAAAAATTGTTTTGAAAAGTTTTCTTTTTTGATTCCCTACACCCACCCCCCGCATGCACCCCCTATCCCCTCCCGAATTTTCTACTTCCTATTTAATTTTACCTTTACTAAAAAATTATAATAATTGAAATTTTGCATGGTTAAAAATTAAAATTTTGGAGTTTGAAAACTGGGGTTGGGGTTAGTTCTTGGGGTGGTGGGGTTGGGGTGTAGTTGTGGAGTTTGGGTGGTGTCACGCCCCGAACCATGGCTTGGGCATAACACGACACTCGATGCCTGACTGCATGTGACCGAGCGAACCACATGGCTTGCTGACTCAACATGGCCATGAACTTATGCGGAATAACTTATGAACATGCATAATTTAAGTAAAGCGTGGGACCATAAATCATAAGTCTTAAAATATCAAAATATCATAGTGTGGAATAGTCTGAATAAACACAATAACGACGAGCCAATAAGGCTAGACGACTCTGAATATCTGACATAACATAACTGAATAGTCTATGAAATCTCTAATATGAACATGAGTCTGCTAAACATAACTGCTGGGACAAGGCCCCCAACATACCTTTAATGCATAACTAATAGGACATAGATAATTGACTAAACCTCGAAGAAGATGGGGCATACCAAAATCTGATATGTGGATGATCCTACTGAGTAGATACGTCGTCCTGTAAATCCGTACCTGCATCGTGAAATGCAGGCCCCCGGTCAATAGAAAGGGGACGTCAGCACATTGAATGCACTGGTATGTAAAGCAAGCGAATGAAATAAACATGACACATGAAATAACATGATGAGGGGAAACCGAAACCGAAATCGAAACCTGATATATATATATATATATATATATATATATATATATATATATATATATATATATATATATATATATATATAATCATGAGTAAAAATATTTTAAGTGAGGAGCATATAAATATAACCGACAACATGAATCACCACGTCGGTACGTGGAGTACGGTACCGACCTAACCAACGAGCTCTCATACCTTGCCGGGGGTATAAAATATAAATATAGCATGAAAGGATCCAATCAATAAAGCATGAAGGAATCTTCCTAAACATGGGCGGAGCGATCTTTATCCTACGGTGGCTAACGTAGTTTCCGGCTATTAAAGCCTTCTCGGTAATCTGTGCAACTCCTAAAACATGAACATGAAAATAGGTGGCATATGAGCCCATGGTTTTCCATAAAACATGACTTGCGATATACATGGATATAGTTACAGAATATACTTGCATGAAAACGTGTAAACATGTAAAGTGTTTCATGAAAATAAACATAGTAATTAATAATTTGCATGTAAGAACCCATGGAATGCAAAATATGTGTTTTCATGGATTATGGACAGATTCTCAATAATCAAAATGATGTATCAAGAACACAATAACCGATTAATAATAAGTCAAGACATAGTATAACATGGTACATGGACCTAAGGTTATCATGAACATAGTTAAAACCCTAGTTTTGATGGTTTCTGGCATAATCATGGAAGAACGTGACATGGGGAAGAACAATGATGTTCCCACACGTAGATAGAAACCCTAGATAGCTGACAACTCTTTAACTTGTAGTAAAAATCTGAACTTTAAAGAAGAATCCCAAAGCTTAAGCTTGAATCCCTTTAATTGGGTTTTCTTGAAAACCCTAGGTTAAAAATGATGAATTCTTGCTTAATGATCATTAACATATGTTAGAATCCAATTGAAATAGGTTGGGATTGCTTACCTTAATGTTCTTGGTGGTGGAGAATGAGAGCTGTTCGTTCTAGGGCTTAGAAACTGGTGAAAAGTGGATTTAGAACTGAACCCTTGGTATTTATAGTTTCTAATGGACGCGGGCAATGTACGGGCTAAGGTACGTCCCGTACTTTGAAGTACGGGCCGTACTTTGAAGCCCGTACTTGGATGCTAAATTCCAGTGCTGATTAATTTCGACGGGGGAAGTACGGGCTCAAGGTACGCCCTGTACTTCAAAATACGGGTCGTACTTTGCTGCCCGTACTTGGGTTGTAAACTCTCAGTGCTCTCTGCCAATTCCCCTCGATGTACGCCCTCCATTGTACGTCCCGTACATCAATGTACGGGCCGTACTTTGGACGTAACTCGTACAATTGACGTCCTGAGGCCAAATTTTCCAATTCTAACACTTTTGTCTTGGTTTCTAAGTCCCCGAATCATGAACATCAACTGGTTAAGGATACGAGGTGTTACAGGTGGGTATTTTCCTGAAAATGTTTTCTACCAACCAAATGAATATGAGAAATAAGTAAGAAATGCACTATCCAAACGAACATGAGAAAATAAGTAGAAATTCACATATTTTCCAAGAGCACATTTTTCAGGAAAATATTTTCCTCCATACCGAACACACGCTAACATCTTCGTTAAGAATGTGTTGGCATGGAGAAAACATTTTCCAATTTTTTTTCTTCAATTTTTCTCATGTTTAATTGGTCAAATTTTTTATAAAATATTTTCTCTAGAAAACCTTAAAAATGAGGAAAAGAACGTCCCAAAGGAAATAGAGAAAATAAATTTTAGAAATGTCATTTGATATTAATTCTCTCCTCCTCGGTCCTCACCCTTCAACACCCCACACCTCCACCCCACCCCATAGCCAAAAAAGCACCCCCACCCCCACCACCAGCGTAGTGTTTTTCTAAGTTATATTAAATGCATTTGGTATAATATCTTTTCACTTACTCTCCATCCCATTTTATTTGAAGTGTTTGACTGGACACGAAATTTAAGAATAAACGAAGACTTTTCTAAAACAAATCATAGATGTTTGTGTGGCTAGAGATCATTTCAATAAGTTAAAAAGTTATTTAAAATAAGATTGTTATTAAATATAAAAATGTGTCACACTAAAAAGAAAAAAACTTCACACAAATTGACCCAGAGGGAGCAGTAAATTACACCAAAAAATAAATAAGAATTCCAATTATTTTCGAGGAAAATGAGGCCATATAATACGTATTTTCACATTTTGACCGTAGCTAGATAATATCTAAATTAAGGGGTTTCCCTATAAATAAAGTCAGTCGGGTGGCATTTGCCCTTCTCTACAAGCAAACTTCACACCTCCCCCCAAATTTCCATACCGATTGAAGAGACCTCTTCCAAGTCCCGATCCTGCCTACGCCGAAGCTAACGATAACCATGCCTACAGGTCAGAAAAATTTCTTCATATCAGTTTATTATTACTTTGTATTTGAACTGTAATACCACATTAATGCGAAAACTGACACACTTAGGTCTCAATTTTCGATTCGTTATTCATCCTTTGATTTGAAGTATTATAGAAACTTGTAATTTATGCTGAAATTTTAGTTTAACAGATCCTAATTTGTATTAACAACTCATATTATCTACTTAGTAGTATTTGTTATGAAATGTACCTCAATGTTGTGGACGGTATAGAGGAATTACACTAGTTTGAGATTGAGGTATAGTTGATTGATAATCTCGAGTAACAAGAGCCTTTGGAGATGATTTTAATGATTTTGGTTTTCTTCTAGGGTTAGAATATGAATGTAGTTTTTATAGTATATGTAAGATATAATGGTCAAAAACATACTAAACTATTGCTTTTTCGCGAGTTTCGTACCCTAACTATTAGTTGTTCCCTTTTCCTACTACCTGAACTATCACCATTTATGTATTAAAACACACATCAACTATGAGTTGTTCTCTTTTTCTACCTGAAAACTCGAAGCCCCACCAGGTGGGAAAAGGGACCGTCCGATAGTTGAGGTGTGTTTTAATACATGGATGGTGATATTTTTTTTTTTTTTTTTGATGACAAGGGAACCCGCAACCGCTACCCTTCGGGTGCGCACAGGGTAAATCCCGCTCCTGTGTAATAGCTCGCAAACCACACAGGAAAAATAACCCGCACTAGGCAAGCCCCGTGCGACGAGCTCCACTCGGAAGGCAAATCCCCTGCTGTTTTAGGCAGGGGGTTTCGAACCTGAGACCTCCATTATGGAAGCCCCATGCTCAACCAACTGAGCCACCCTTGCAGGTATAGATGGTCAGATGGTGATAGTTCAGGTAGTAGGAAAAGGGAACAACTCATAGTTAGGGTGTGAAGCTCGCGAAAAAGGGATAGTTCAGGTGTGTTTTTGACCATTAACACTATTTGTAATGAAATGGACCTGAATATTGTGAATGATACAAGAGGAATTGCATAGTGGACCCCAATTAGTTTGAGATTGAGGTGGTGTTGATTGATAATCTGGAGTAATAAGAGCCGTTGGAGATGATGGTGGAGCTTATACAGGCCCAGCTGGAATCAAATTTTCTTAATGGTTTCTTGTAGGGTTAGAATATGAAGGTCGCCTTTTTTTCTCCAGAACATGCTACAACTTTTCAAGTTGGTGATTGTTTTTAAATTTTTCAAGTTTTCTTTTCTTTGGCGAAAGAGATTTTTTTTTTTTTTGTTCCAAGAGCTGTATTTTGAAGTTGTGGTTTGAGAGTGTACTCAATCTTTTTTTTCAAAAAGATCTCCCCTTTTACTCACAATACACTTATAAATCCCGCGCCGCCCCGCCCCCCCCCCCCCCCCCCCCCCCCCCCCCCAACCAAAAAAAAAAAAAAAAAGAAACTGCAATTATCCAAAAATCTTCAACTTCCACAAAATAGTCGATAACAAGATTAAATTGGTTTGGGGGGGGGGGGGGTGGGGTGTTTAGGTAAAACATCATTTATTGTTTTTTTTAGGAGCTGATTTTTTATATTATAGATAAGTTAATTGATGAATGTTTGAGAAATACCATTGGTGTTTCAGTTAGGTATCATCACTGTATTAGTTTAATGTTTGTTTTGTTTAAGTCATGGTGGTTCGTTCAGACAGCACCATTCATGTTTTGCTGTTGATGTTAATTTGGGTTTTTTTTAAAGTAAGGGTTATTGGAGAAAAACAAAAGTATAATGGGCTCACTCTTCACTACCATACAGAATAACATTACTCATGGACAGTGTAAAGACAAGTATCAGTAATTAAAAACAGAAAATGTATCGATGTGCAGTATTTTGTCGCATTAGCCTACTACATTGTAGCCTCCTAACTGTAACTAATTTAAGACACATCATTTATCGAGAACTAACTTCACCTTCACTCTTGTTCCACATTTCAAAATGACTACTTGCGCTTTTTTTTTTTTTGATGGGTAATTAAGATTTTGTTTGTTCTTTGAACATCTCAAAGGAAAAAAAAAAAAAAAAAAAATGAAGGAAGAAGCTTTGTTTGCTTCCTTCAATGAGACAGAGATATTCTTCAATTCTATTGAAGCTTTCAGGGATTTGTTCTTGCTACCTTTAATGGTTCTTGTACTTATAATTCCTTTTTTGTTCTTGTAATCTCAAGTCTAACTTAGTAATGGCAAAGTTGTTTAGGTCAAACTTATCTGGTCTAGGATATCAAACTAAAAGAGCTGTTAAGGAAGCTGGCTTCCTTTTGAAAATTTATTATTTGTTTGCGTTACACGAGCAACTCACTGGAGGAACCTGTTTTCCTCCCATTCAGAAACCCTTCTTTCGTTCTCTTTTAGATTGTGTCTCCCGTTTACTTTCGCGCTTGGACTATAAGAGGTTCTAATTTTCTTCTTGTAAATCTGGTGATTGGTTGCAGTAAGTGTAAAGTGGCAAAAAGAAGTCTATCCTGCTGTGGAAATTGACACTAGCCAGCCTCCGTATGTTTTCAAATGCCAGCTGTATGATCTAACAGGGGTACCACCTGAAAGGCAAAAGATAATGGTCAAAGGTGGTTTACTCAAGGTATTAAATCATGTGTTGCCCTTGGTTTTCTATACTCCATTCACTTTGCAGATGAAGCACAAAGTCATTTGTGTTTTGAGAAGTGCTGAAATTCTCTGCATGTAATGCTTCGCTTGTTTATTTTATTGGTAACTCTTGGATGATTTTCATGCTTATTCAGGACGACGCTGATTGGTCTAAAGTAGGAGTAAAAGAGGTACATGGCTACTTATTGCATTACTCTCTTTTTTTTATGCAATGAAGTGTCAGTTATTAATAAGCATGTGTATTTCTAGGGTCAGAGGCTGATGATGATGGGAACTGCAGATGAAATTGTGAAGGCCCCTGAGAAGGGTCCTGTTTTTGTTGAAGATATGCCTGAAGAAGAGCAAGTGGTTAATTTAGTAAGTATTTTTGACACAGCTATCGTTGCATCAAATAGGAAGTTTCAGAAATGTGATATTCATGTTTATTGTTTACATAATTCGTCTTGTGGCATATTTATACCAGCAGATACACACTATTTCATTCAAGGTAGAACTTTACCGAACTTGTTTTGTTCATTTATGTTTCAAAAGCAGTAGTAGCGGACCTAGGATTTTAAAGTCATGGGAGTAATATTTTCTTTCATCCACTTCTTTTAGCTGTGCACTCATTGCCATTTTCTGAGATTGGGTGTTCAGTAACTTTTATGTAAATATTTACTAGTTTACTGAATAAGTTATAGGTGCGTGGATCAAAGATAAGGGGTGCTTAAGCACCTACCTTTTTGCATGTAGATCTTCCATTGAAAAGCAGTTACTTTGTGCAACTTCTCGACATGAAATTAAGCCTTGCTAATGTGTAATTATCTGTTATCGTTCCGCGAGCACAAGTAATTTGGTGGATTCCTAGTGCTGATCAGATGCGTGATTTCTTTGTTTGCGCATTTTGTATCGGATTACTGTGTGTTTGAGAGTCCCGACTAAAAGAACTGCTAGCTTTCATAATGCCAAGGCTTTAATTTTTTCCTTTTAATCAGTAACTGAGTGATGTTGTTTTTATAATTTTGTTTGCTCCAGGGTCATTCTGCTGGATTATTTAATCTTGGAAACACATGCTACATGAACTCCACAGTGCAGTGCTTGCATTCAGTTCCGGAACTGAAGTCTGCTCTGACTGAGTGAGCATTTCCTTCTTTCACCATTCCTTTTTTTTTTTTTTCATTTTGATAATGGTGGTGGCCAATCCAGCTTGTGTGCACCCATACCTGCTACCTCCGACTAGTACAAGTGCCGGATAACTCTGTCTACTGTTCTACCATGGCTTGAGCCATTGCAAATAAATCATTTGAGTGTTTTTTGTCTCTGCTAGGGTTTGAACCTTGGTCTCCATGGTCTGCACCCACTTCATCGACTACCAGACGACACCCTTTTGTGCAATCCTTTCCTTCCCCCTTTTTTTGATGAGTCTTTTGCTTTAGGCTTGAGTTCCCAAAACTTGATCCAATTCAATGTGGTCGTTTTTACTTCTAGATCGGAAAAGATTTAGGTCTAGTTTGAATCATTTGCACTTTCTTTGGTTAGGTCATTTGATGTATTTTCACTTTATCCTTAGTTCCTAATTTTGCTAATAGTTGTAAATAATCAATATTTTACTGTATACGTTAGTCAAATCAATGAATCCTAATTTTTCTTGTGTAATACGTTGTATGGTATATCACCCAAAGAGTGTGTATTTAGTATTTACAAAGGAAATGAGGAAAAACCAGTAATTAATAGAGAAAAAATTGTTGAAATAATGCCTATGCCTACCCAACCTCCCCTATTCAAATGTGGACTGGTTTTGTGGTACATGCTCCTTTGAATTAAAATAATCCAAGTTTAACCCGACTTGAATCAATTTAGAATTCCAAAGCAGTTGAATTTCACCCCGAATATGATAAGACAATAAGATCAAAATCTACCATCCTTGCTTGTATATGGTGGACAATTTGGACACAGAAATTTGAGATGTTTTGAAGACAATGCCAACTCAGCCCAGAAAATTAAGTTTAACTGTATTAATTTGCCTCTTTTATGTTGGCAGAAATTTTACGTGAGGCAGAATCTGTTTTAGAATTCATATATTTCCTCCAAGGCCATTCCTGTACACTGTATATATTACTGCACTCTCTTATTGATTAGTTCTTTAATAAAATCTTATCATTTCCAAGAAGACAATAAGATCAAATTGGCTCCTATTAAATACAGAGTATCAGAGTTTTGAAAAAACTCCATTAAGAATTGATCTCTCACGTGCTTTTCATACACGATTGATTGGAATTCTCTTGTGTTCCTGAGATTTTGACTTTATTTATTCTTCCTGCTAGATATAATCAGCTGGCTAAAAGCAATGATCTGGATCACTCATCTCATCTCTTGACGACTGCAACAAGAGATCTATTTAACGACCTTGATAAAAATGTGAAGCCAGTGGCACCAATGCAATTCTGGATGGTACTTACATTATTTTCTTTAATTTTTCCTAATTTTTTCTTTGGTGATGACCTTGTAACCTTGCAAGATCTCTTTGAATTCCAGACAGTCTTATACTCCAGAAGGTTATGCATGCTGAGTAGGCACTCTTTGCCAATAAATCCCTGTTAAATTTTACACGCTTTGGGGTTGAACTTGATAAATTGTGTCATAACTTTTCTGTGCAAATGTAAAATATATTGGTTGGATGTGACTAGAGTTACTTTGGAGGGGGGGGGGGGGGGGCTGTTATCTACTTGATCAGAGCTTTGTGCAATGTGCATCGTTCATTCTTGCCTTGGGCTAGTTGGATTTATATGAGATTATAGGTGGCTAATGTTCATCTTGTTTGCCGTTTTAGTGTATTCTTCATGTTAGCTGCTCTTCTACTAGCATTTGATTATGTTTATGTCCACAGGTTTTGCGGAAGAAATATCCTCAATTTGGCCAGCAGAGCAATGGAGCTTTCATGCAACAGGTTCCAAAATATCTAAGCATCTCCAGCAGATTCAAATGAATTGTTTAGGGTTGTTCTAATTTTGGTGTAAAGGAATAGGTTTAGAAAATCATGAATCTGTCTTGGATGTACTAGACTCCCTGTGAGGTGACACTAGATCAGATGCTTTATACTTTTGTAAGCTGTAATCAAGAGGGACGACGTAGCTTTTTGTGTAGTCCTTATATAAATATACAAATATAATACCTTCTCCCAAAAAAAAAAAAAAACACTAAGCCTACCGCAACGCTTCCTTATCATTAAAAAAAAGGTGCATCTCCTTCTGACATTTCATGGATAATCACAGGATGCTGAAGAATGTTGGACCCAACTACTTTACACCCTTTCCCAGTCTCTTAAATCACCGAGTTCGAGGTACTATATCTCCTCTCTGGATATTCTTGCATATAAAAGTCCCCTTTTTAATAATTTTCGTGTTTTGTTTCGCTAGTTGTTTTCCTTGCTTCAGGTTGGGACATATGGTCTTTTTTTTTTTTTTTTTTTTTTTTTTGGGAAAAACGTGAAGGAAAACTATCCTGTGCATACATTATTCTTTATATCATGGTTGTGACTGCACTTCATCTTGATACTTGCAGTGAAGGTCCGGATATTGTGAAGGCTCTCTTCGGTATTGAGTTTGACAACAGGTATTTCTGCATTCAGATGTTGTTACCTTCTATTTAACGGGAATGTGTTCAGGCATTAGTTTTTGATATTAAAGCTGCTTCGGGTTATTTTCTTACCTTCTCTGTGCATGGAATTAGTCATGCACCTAAATATAAGAAGAGGCCGGTGAGCTTGGTGTATATGTATTGAGATTGAAGGAATGCAGCTAGTGGTCCTAGGATGTTCTTTGTTCTGATTATCTTCTTGAGCAATCCTGATGAGAATAAACATCCTCAACTTTTACTCTTGTCATATTGTCATATAGTTGATAATGAGAGATGAATTACTGAAGTTGCATTGGAACTTGAAGCTAAAAATCATGTTCATTCAACTGCTTTTAGTTACTCCTACTGTTTGTTAAGTGCACTATAGTGCCACTGCTGACTGAAAAGGTTAAAATTGAGGTTGCTTCTAGTTTGCAGTTCTCATAAAGGGAATCTTCTCCTCAAGGAATAATGAGATACTTGGATAAAATGTTTAAGGCATACAATTTATTTTTATATTCATCATCTCCTCGAGAAAAGCAGAGGATGGAATTTTTTTGAAAAGCATAAGAGGGCTAAGAGGGAAACTAAAAGGGCTATTAGCAAAGCTCGAGAAGAAGTCTTAGATGACTTGTAAAATAAAGCTAGGGACACGAGAAGGAGCAGACAATGAGAAAGCTGCTTCAGTCCCTTACCTACCCTAGTGTCTTTAGGGAGCCAAAGCTTGACTTCACTAAACTACGTATCGCCCACTTTAATTTCACTTAAACCTTTCGATAAGCAAACATTCGTCACAATCCAGTGCCTCGAAAGTAGATCGTGACTCTTGGCTCTTAGCGAGAAGCTACGTGCTAGGATTTCCCTAAAACAAAGATAGGTGGTGTGTGAGAGGCCATCCAGTACAATTGAGAAGTTTTCATTGAGCATTCCTAGTCACATGGGAAAGGAGGTCAAGTGGCAAGGCAAGGATAGGAAATAGATTAAGTGGAGACTCAAGTCAAGGCGATGGATCACTATCACTATGAGTAGATGCTTTCCCTGTACTGTGTTCAATGACACCTGATATGGCTACAAGGATGAGAGATCTTGCATGATTTTTCACAAGCAGAAGTATGAGTAGATCTTAACAATAAACAGTGATATGGAACGAATGCAGAACAAAGCCAATGTAGTGAAAGACTCTGCAGACTCTGTTCGGTGGCGTAAAGTATATATCGACAGCTAACTGATTGTTTTTTATTGTAGTCCCCCAACATAATCTAATGTATGAACTAGCATGCTTGAGGGAGGAGAATTAAGGACTTAAACAAAGTGAAGTGTATTGAAGACTATTTTGAACAAGTATTTTCAACTCGAACGATGAGAATAGTTTTATAGATCTCCATACATTTGTGAATAATATAAACTTCAGTTACACTCGTATAATTAGGCTGACAGATGTAAAAGATGTCGTGTAAATTGTGAAGAGTAAAAAAGCTTGTGATTCAGATAGTTTTCCATAGAGGTTTGTAAATGTTTTGGAAAGGTAAAGATGACTTACTAAGTTGTTTGATGCTATGCAAAGAAGTGGTGGATGTCGAAAGAGTGGAGAAAGAATACCCTAATTCCAATATATAAAAACAACAGAGAGACCCAAAGTTGTGCGACCCATCATGGCACTAAAGCATGCGAGGGCGTTGATTTCGTGATATTATAAGAGTGACAGAGAATGGATTTAGGTTCATGCATAATAGATTTACAACAGAGGTTATAGTCCTGTTAAGAAGATTGATGGAGGTCTATCGCAAGAGGAAGAAAGATCCACATATGGTGTTCATTGATCTAAATAAAGCATATGCTGGATTTCCTAAAAAGATCTTTTGGTGGGTGTTGAAGAAGAAAGGAATCCATATTAAATATATAAAATGCCTTAATAAATATGTTTAAAGGAGCCATCGTGAGTATGAGAATAATAGAAGATACAAAGTAACCGTGAGATTACACTAGGGATCGACATAGAACCCGCATTTGTTTACCCTAGTTATGGTTGCGCTAACATACACAATACAAGATGAGATCCGATGGTGTATGCTTTTTTGACGATAATGTACTAATTGATGGAATCATCAAGGTGTAAACCAAAAGCTTGAATTATGACCAAATGTTCTAAAGACTAGAGAGAAGGTTTTAGGATAATTCATGAACCTGTAGGTCACACCTTGGGTGCAACTCTTAGATACTTTGTGACCGTATTTACTAATATTAAATATACTAAACATCCTCTTTTACTACTATTAAGTATAATAACACCGAAACAATTGAGATTTTTGTCAGTGTACGGACATCTACCAATCCTTGTATAATATCATGTTTCATTAATATACAGTGTTTTGCACCACCGGGTTAAATTACTGCAGTGTATTTTTTACGATCTAAATCTTTTGGCCTCTACGGGATCTACAGGAAGTACAAGCCTCGACCCAAGAGGCATGCCACTGATAGGAGATCTTTATTGACTTGTATATTTACACATTCCGACACTCAAATTAGCAGTTCTAGTGTGTATAGTTGTATTGTATTAATAATAATAATAATTAAAGGTCTGGCTGGTCTATAACATTCTAGGGTATTTTCAGTAAGCTACGCTTTTCTGCTGTTGCTTGGACCTGTGGGCTAATATCTCTTGACAGGCTCTAACCCACTGCAGTGAAGTTGGGAAAGATCTGAATGCCCATCCAAGAGATATCACGTGTTCTAACTCATCTAACCGATATACAAAATTTAATTTCAATTAGTACGGAAGCTGTTTATGTTTCATATCTAACCTGTGGTGTCTTTACTCTACGGTTTTGATTGGGATTTTGGTGTGTGCTAGTGGCCACTCTGCATGCACCTATGCTGCATATCTGATATTAATTGTGCTAGATACAGAAGAAAATGGCTGACTCTGTCCCTTATTCTTATGGCACTGATATGGACCAGGATTCATTGTGCTGAAAGTGGTGAAGAAAGCACAGAAACAGAAACCGTATATTCCCTTAAATGCCACATTTCACAGGAAGTGAACCATTTGCATGAGGGTTTGAAACGTGTAAGTTTGGTTCTTTCCTTCTTTGTATGCTCTAATCTCTAACTTAGTCTTGTTAATTAGCGTTTCATATTACTGCTAAGTTCTGTCTCAAGTTTTTCCGTTGTGCCAATGTGGTATTCATTCAAGTTGAAAGAGAGTACAGTCCCCAAGTGAAAGATGCCATATCTAATTCATAGAAATTTATTTGGTATCTGTAACTGGCATGGATTGCCTTTAGAATTTTTTACTGCCCTCTTATCCCGTTGTGGGCCCTGCATGTTGAGGTTCATTCAATAGTTTCATGTCGGATATGGGCTGAACCATTGGAGAGAGCAAAATTTCAGTACCATGCCTACTCATAATGCTCTAGGGTGGGAAAAGATGCTTTGGAGATTTTGTTTAAGTTGGTGCTACCAATCTTTGATGATGTTTATAGTGGAAAACTGGAAATCTGGTATTTTCCCCTCTGAAATGATTTGATTGGCACTCATATGGTCATTGCTTTATCTGAACAGGGTCTGAAATCGGAACTGGAGAAGGCGTCTCCTTCACTTGGACGTAGTGCAGTTTATGTGAAAGACTCCCGAATCAATGGCTTGCCAAGGTATAAGCTGGCTTGATTAATTCCATTGCATGTAGCAACTTAGGTATGATCCTTAGGCGATCTGAATCCACATCCTTCACATAACAAAAATGTCTTCTGATGTGTCGAAGTAGTTCTTATTTCTTGCATAATATTCTTTCACATTCTCCTTTCTTGGGGGGCCTTTTCGTGCTCACACTTTTCTGGATATTTTCTTTACTATTTACTGCTCATTATTGACTGGTATATTTCTTTTGATGAATAGATACTTGACCATTCAGTTCGTCCGTTTTTTCTGGAAAAGGGAATCAAATCAAAAGGCAAAGATTTTACGGGTATGTTGACTTGCTCGTCTTCGGTTTCACATTGTTCAGATAGTTGGTCTCCTCCTTGAAAATAATCAACAAGTAGGTGGAAGAGGGAAAAAGATCATATTTACCATGGCATAAACTGGGAAGAGGAAGTTCCATGTTTTACTTTGTTATGTGAGGGTGATCAGTTCTGTCGCGTTTAGTGCTTTCAAGTCTTGCCTGATCTCTGGATTGTCAATTCTGAACTGTATATTTTAACTTTAGACTTGTTTGCGGCAGTGTAGGTGTGGGAGCCTTGATTATAATTGCCCTTCCAATAGAAAAATAACTGAAACCTCTATTAAGTTTATGTTTTGATCTTGGAGTAGGTGTAAGAAGAGATTTTATGCTTCAATGACTACATTTCAGCAACTAGAAATAAGAAGTAAGACAAGGATGTGATATTAATGCCTTTGGTATTCTAGTGGGATAATACTTATGGAGTAGAGTTCGAGGTATGGATTTGTCATGTTCCACGTTTTTCTCCATCTGAATTCTGATATGACCTGACCTTTTGTATGCATATATTGCGATGTACTGCCCTTTATCTTTACTCATTAAATGGTTGATAGGAAAGTAATGACCTTAGGTTTCTCAACCCACCTCATTGACCATTAGGCCGCACCTTTGGGTGCTTAATGACAAGTTTTTATAGCCTTACATATGTAATGGCATGTTTAAAACCACAAGTTTCACAAGTCTTATATAGCTACACAAATGTTATGGCATATTTAAGGCCTTAAGTTTATTCATTTTCTTTCTTAAACTCCATGCCCTGTCAAAAGGGGTCACATAAAATGAAACGGAGAGAGTGCTATATTTAAGCATGGAATCTCACCTGATGGTATTTTTTTTATTGTCTCTCCTTTTCTTGGTAGCGGATGCATTGAGCAGTAGGGTCATTTCCTTATAACTTATATAAACAGCTAAAAAACTTCCTTGGGTAATGCTTTCAGGAAGACGATATTAAGAATACATTGAATATGGGATGTGTCAAAAAAAGAAAAGAAGGAAAGCATTGGATAATAGATCACAACCATTTTTAGCCAATATTGGCTGGGATGGGTTCTGGCTAATTTTTATTTTTTTGGGAGAAAGGTAATAGAGGATGTATTAATTAAGGTTCGTGTTAATCCCACCCATATCCAACCTAGACCACACATATATCTTTGTGCACAAATATATTCCATTTCCACCCACTGCGGTAGTAGTTATGTGACAACAAGGAGTTGTAAATGGTACATGATTGCTTTTAGTGATATCAGGAACTTAAGTGATAATGTAGGAAGCACTTTGAAAAAGAATGACAATCTAGAAAACTAAAATTTATCTACGCTTCAAACAATAGTCATGTCTCATGTTAAAACTCAGTAGTTTTTGCTTTCTTTAGTATTATAAGTTTGCTAATATTTCAAAATCGTTTATAGATTTTTCGTTTATAGATTTTGCATGTATTGGATCTCTTATTGCTCTAGATCTAAGAAATGGTAATCTTAAATTATGTCTATTCTGATCAGAAAGTGGATTACCCATTGTCATTGGATGTATATGATCTTTGTTCGGATAACCTTCGCAAGAAACTGGAAGGTCCTCGCAAGGTATTGCCTTTTGCCCAATATTGATCATTTGTCTTTAAGAAATGAGGGAAAGACCCTCTTTCTCTCTCTTGCCCTGTTGACTCTAAATTTGCTGCTAGGTTTTGAGGGATGCAGAAGGTAAGAAGGCTGGTTTAAAAACTAGTGCGAAAACTTCAGTTTCAACTGACAGCGACACTAAGATGACCGAGGCTGAGGTATGAAATTGATCTATCTACTGTAGGAATGACTCAAGCGGATAACGGGGGACCTTTTGGGCCCTCTTATGGCGGGCTTTACAAGATGTTTTAAATGGGGTACTTGGAATGTCTAGAAGTAACTTCTGCTTCTTTTTCTTTTCTATTGTTTATACAGGAATCATCTAGTGGAAGTGGAGAAGCATCTAAATCTGCACCCCAAGAAGGTAGAAGAAACACTTTCTTTCCATAATAATTTGATGATGTAATAAACAAATGGTGCTGCTGTATTTAAATTGGTAACAATGGCTCATGTAAAAACTGTAGTATTTTGGGGAGCAATCATTATCATGATCTCTTCCAACTCACATAGCCTGTTCATTGCTTTGAAGAAAACTCTATTCGTTAATTGTCGGTTATAATCCTGCAGTAATGTTAGAGTTTTAGTAAGGTTTCGTGGTTCTTATGACAACAATGTTCAGCCTTGGGTATGCAAACTTCTTTTTGCACGGTCACTATTAATATCTTTGATTTCGAGCAAGCGACATTCCATTAATAATTTTGGGATCCGATAAAGATTATTAACTGGATCAGATTTGTTCCTTTTTGAATTACTATATGTCCCTTGAGGCCTTGATGTCTTAGGGCGTTTTCACAAGTTTCTTTGAAGGGGACACCTTTGAATTTTTAGAGCCATGAAAGACCCTTAAGGTTTAGCTCTGTTGGTATGCCTAATATTAAATTGGTGTTTTCTTGGAGTGCTTTAGAATGTTTATACATTTATTTGTATGTGGAAAATGTAGAGAAGTTCTAGCAATAGGCAACCCCATAACTTTTCTTAAAAGACAAATCTCTGAGTGTTGGAATGAAATAGGCCCAAATGGAGCAGAATAAATATTGAGGGTTTATGCAAGTGACTCACTAGTTCCAGGTTGGGACTCAGTAGCTGTGAGTGATCCCTTTTATCAACAATTTAGTGTTCTACTATAGAAGGGAAGCTAGTCTAATAGCTTAATTTTGGAATTCAGTTATGAATGAGGAAGTGCAGTGATTAGTTCTTTTTTGTCAAATGATGCTCCAATTACATAAACTCCATTTCAGGTGTTCTGCCTGAGAAGGAACGCCAGTTGACTGGAATATATGATTTGGTGGCTGTGCTGACTCACAAGGGAAGAAGTGCCGACTCAGGGCATTATGTTGCCTGGGTCAAGCAAGAAAATGGTCAGTTCACTAGGAAGATATTTTCTTCTAGAAATCGTTCCTTTGGACTACTGTCTGATATAATATGTTGAAAATCTCATTGTAAACAACAGGAAAGTGGGTTCAATTCGATGATGACAATCCAATCCCGCAGCGAGAAGAGGACATCACTAAACTTTCAGGAGGCGGTAAGTGAATCACTTGTTCATTAGCAGGCCATTGTTGAATTTTGCTATGCCTAGCAAGCGTTTCTGTTCTTGTAACGTCAAAGATATATACCAGACGGAATGTTTAGTTGCTTATGCAGCCTGAATGTGTTGATCTTTTTGCCAGTTCATTGATAAAAGTGCCTTATGTGGTTTCAGGTGATTGGCATATGGCTTATATTTGCATGTACAAGGCCCGTGTTGTTCCCATGTGATTTAAGTTGGTTCGTTGGGTTTGTTTCACTCATTGACATTGATGTGTTTTGAGTTGGTCACGTTACACATGATTATTCTGTTACTTTTACTTTAAATGTAATTTATTACATTTAGAATTGAGTTGCACTTGAGCTGCCTTGGAAATTCAGCAGGAGAACTTTCCAGACTTACTGAATGGTGGATTTATACGCAATATAGACTGTTACATCTCACTACTTTCTCTGATAAAAGTGCTTTAGTACTTCAAGATGCTTTGTTGGTTATTGGTGCTTTCCTGAAATTGCTGTAAAAATGATTTTGACAAGCTAAATGCAAAACAAATCCTAATGGGGTCTTAGGTTCATGATCACATTTTTGGGCAGCTATACGGTGTTCGCCTGTTTATATAAATGGGCTATGGCAGACTTAACTGTTAAATCTAAATTTGTGTAGATAAACAAATTTACCATGTTACTAAACTTACATTTTAGGAGTATAGAAAACCTTTTCTTTAAATATGAGTTTTGGAAGTTTTCTGTCTGGTGAATGTATTATTACTTCTCTGACTTTTGTTATTTTAGCTTACTGTTCTCTGCCGGATTTTTTACACAAAACTCTTCCTTGCCTAGTATATAAATGTGTCAGATTCGTGAAGCTTGGATGTTTACTTCACATATATTATGATACAAAACATATTTTTGGCTGCGGAGATGTCCTTTTATGGAAAGCGAGAGCGAAGTAGGTCCCTTTAGGAGAAAAAATAATAGAAGGAAAAGTTTTTGCTACTTTTCGTGTATTATGAAAAAACTGCATGAAATGTATCAATTTATTTTAAATAATTTAATCTATTCATTAAATTAATGGCAGGATTTGATACCCGCATCTAATCGAAATTGCATTTGAGTGCTCCCCAAACATAAAGGGGAGCTCTTTCTTAGTGGGTCGCTACTTTGCTTGTGTTCTAATAGTAATAACAGGAAGAAACTAGGGAGCATGGTCCCTAGTCTTGTTTTTGCCGATCTGATTTTCTAGGGCATGGACGTCTTTGATTGGATGGATACAGATATGTAATAAGTGTGCGGTTAGGGTACTTATAGATCACTAGGTAGCCTAACTCGACCCAAGCAATGCTCAAAAGCCCCACGCCTTTGTTGGTCGGAAATTGCCGGGTCACTACAAACTATCACTCTATAACAAGTACATATTGGTAAATAGAACCACGCAACATAGCTTATGACTTGCATATTATTACTACATTCAGGCTATACTACTACTATAACTGCAACATCAATTTTCCCTTCATTATTCTTAGAAAGAGATGTTATATGGAGCAAGCATGTCCATTTTCCAGTATAGTATAGTATTGATCATCATTTATCTCCAATTAGCCATTCATGTTCAGCAGGTAGAAGAGCTAGAACATTTTAAAGCACCTGCATTTCTTGTCAAGTCCTTGACTTTATTTCCATCTTCAACCTGAAAAGCTTGCTCCGGCGTATAGTTTGGCTTCACAGCCTCACGACCAGAACCCGATCCAACGAAAGACGCTCCGTTCGCAAATACATCTTCAACTGACTGGAAATTCCCTATCACTTCACCAACTGCACCCTCCTTTGTCCATGTAATCTGTACCATATATCATTTTTATCCAGTCAATCAACTACCACTCATTTCTAAACAACCGTTTGAATGTGTTTCGTGCTATTCAGACTCATTTCATAAATAAACAAGCATAACAGTCTTATCTGAAAGTTTAAGTTATTAGAGTTGGGTACAACCCTGACATCAAATAAGTTTTCATTATAAATGAATATAACGAGTTGTCCTTGTAATAGCCTAAATACAGCATAGGTGTGTAGTACAATAACAATTGATACAAGCTAAATCTTTTATTAGTATAATTAGGCCCAAGAGAGAGTTGTCTTCCTCCATATGTAAAAGGATGGAATAAACGAACTAATCAAATTTTTGGATGCTTTATTTTTATGAAGTGTTTCTTCCTCAGTTCAATTTTTGAGAAAAATCATATCTTGAGTTTCATTTTCATTTTTATAAGAATGAATACTATGATTCACGTTTCGAACATGCATGAATTATTACTAAATGTACCATCATTTTCGATTTATGTATAACGTTTAAGTGAATCAATTAATAACAAACCCTTCAAGATTCGAGACAATGACAAGAGAATGAGGAAAACATGTTAAAGTATTTACCTCTTTCTTTCCTCCTGTTGGTGCAAAGAAATAATTGGCCTGGCTCTTTATGCTTGGGTTCATGCTTCCTCCTATTGCATAGTTACCCCATCCCTTGTATTTATTGTTAACTACATGGGCATATCCATGACGAACCCTGCAAGATAATTAATGAATGGAAATTCAAAAATGAAAACAAAAGTTCATGTAGACCAGGGATTAAAATGGTTGAGTTGCATTTGGTCAAGTATAGGTTGCGGATTTGAGGCGTTAAATAATATTTTAGTTAGTAAAATATAAGGGGGAAAAACTGCGTACTATATATATATGCATAAATTCCGCTTTCCTTAGTTCCTACACTACAGTCAATTCAGAAGTGGATTCAGGATTTGAAGTTTATGAGTTCTTATAGTAATCTCAAATTAATTTACAATGATAACTGAGTTCACAATCAAATATTTGAATGATTTTTTTTATAAATATACAGGATATGAGCAAAAGCTACTGAGTTTCCGAAACACCCCTTTTTCCAGTAGAAAAGAGTTGAAAGAAATGGACGGGTTGTTCACATTTCATTTGATAGTTAGAAACGAATTAAAAGTTAAACAGTGCTAATTCTAAAGGAAAAGGTTAGAAGAAAAATAAAGATGTCTCTTACGTTGCCCACAATAATCCGTGAGTAGCACATCATGTAGTCATTTATTTTGAAGTTTCGAAAAGCTAAAACATCTCCGAATTCAATGCAATTAATTATTCCCTCCGTCTATATTTACTTGCCATGTATTGACTTGACACGCTTATTAAGGAGCCTAAAATTGAATGACAATTTTACTATATCACACTAATTATTAGTAAGTCATCTAATGATTGAAATAAACATACTTTAAAAGTTATGCAGCCACTAAGAAATCCTTGAACTTTCCAACCCAATAATTAATAATAAGGGTAAAATAGGTATGAAATGGTAAATTATCTCTTGGTTTTTCAAACTAAACAAATAAAAACGGACAGCTATTTTTAGTATATAGGACAAATAAAAATGGACGGAGGGAGTGATTTGTAAAGTACCTTGGCATTCTCTGGTTGCAATTAGGACCAAAATAGTTGAATGCCACAGTAACTTTCATGTTCTTGTCTCGAAGGAATCCATCATCATGACCTAACAACATAACCTTGTCTTGTGTCCTAAACCAATTGTTGGAAATAGTAATATCTGTAGAACCACGAGTGACATCAATCAAACCATCTTCACTCTCAAAAAGGGTGTTGTGATCAATCCAAATCTTGGAAGAAGTCAACATTCTAATTGCATCTCCATCAACTGGACCAACATTTACAATTTTTCTGTCAGGTCCCAAGACTGTTGATGCTGTTTGTGCCTTGCAATGGTGGATTCTTAGTCCATGAATAATCACATTTGTCACCTAAAATATCATGTCCGAAGTCATTATTATTTAATTAAAACAAAAACATGATATTTAACTATAGATACATACTCCCTTTGTCTCAAATTATTTATCGTGTTTCTCTCTTACGCACCCCTTAAGAAAATATCAATTAGGGAGTTTTGACTATTTTACCTATGTCTAAATATATAATCACTTTTCATTTCATATTTATTCTATGTGTCATTTCCCCATAATTGAGGTATTTGTGGTCTTCACGAACGATTTCTACTAAGGGTAAAATGAAAAAAGAATTATGAATTTCGTCTTGAACTTCTAAAATGACTAATAATTTTAGATAACTATTTTTAAAAAACACGACAGATAATTTGAGACGAAGAAAATGTATAGTAGTCAGAAGTGGATCCTGGATATTGAAGTTGCATTGTAAGTTTAGAGTGCGTCCAATTTATTAGTTCTTTCAGTCCATTTTAAATGTCATTTAAAGTTTTGACTCTCCCATCATGAAAATCACTTAGTAGCATTATATCATAAGGGTCGTTTGATATAATCACCCTTTATCTCTCCTCAAAACAAATAATTATCGTTGAGACTAAGAAAATTGTATAGATTTACTGGAGCTAGGATAGATGTGATAAAAGATCGATAACTATAGCCTTCTTGGTTTCTGAAAGTGATGGTACTTATTTTGGACCACATTTGTTTGGCTAATACGACATTTCAAATGGATTGGAGGTAGGATATGTATCCAATTATTATCTTACACTTTTTTAGACCAATAGTTTTTTTTTTTTTTTTTTTTTTTTTTTTTTAATGACATTTAAAATGGATCAGAGGTATATAATATTGTAGGTATCCAAGTGTGCGTCAATTCGAGAAAAAAGTAGTAGGATCCACTTGGAAGGGCTAGATTCGCATGTGTAATCTATTAGGAAAATGATTGACGCAACTTATATACCTGACAGTGTAATTTGGTTGTACTATTAGTATATCTTAACATGTTGTATTCTATCTTATTTTTCAGGTGCAAAAATTAAAAGTTAAACTCTTAGAAAAATTGTGTTAGTGTTACATACCCTTTGGAGCATTAGACAAGCACCATCAGCAATGTTAACATTAACTCCACGGCCATCAATGGTGGTAAAGCTGCTAACTAAAAGGGGTTTTTGGAGCCTAATTTTCATGTCTCTTTCAAACGTTACCCAAATCTTTCCTTTAATATGCGTCATCGCATATCTTAGGGTTCCGGGTTTAGGGTTTAAGGGGTCGTCACTATTATCTGTAACCTTGTATTTAACGACATCGGGTCCAATATTATTAGTCATCTTTCCAGCATAACCAACAGAACATTTAGCTAATTGTTGCCTATGACTCCTCCAATTTGGATCTGTTCTCCAACATTTATCAATCACGTTAAATCCATGCACAAAACTTGTACTTGAAGTTGTTATTATTATAGTAAATAGAAGAGTTGATATGAAATATGAAGGCTTGTAATTTTTCATCATTTTCTTGGATAATTACGTTTTGAACTTTTATGTGTTTTGGCCAAAACTCAAAAGGTTTTGGATGCTTTTAATTGGAAAGTGAAAGGGTGATTGAAGGTATTTTATACATGGAATTTTGTTTGTTAGTTTGTGATGGATGAGGACGTTTTGGTAAAAATAAATAAGAAATTGGATGGAAGAGGAATAGAGTTTACTATATTTGTACATTAACGTAAATATAGTAGGGTTTCTATATTTACCCATTATATAAAAATAGTAAACCCTCGAAAAATAAATAAATATAGTAAACGTTATTCCTCACCCATTCAGTTCCTGCATCTCTATTTGCAAAAGCCAAAAAGACACTTGGTCTGTTGTGTCTCTAAGAAGTTTAATGGAAAATAAGCTAAATAAAGTAGTACTCCCTTCGGATAAAAAAAAGTGTTCAATTAGCCTTTTTTTCTCGGGTCAAAAAGAGTGTTCACTTATCAAATCAAGAAAGAATTTTTTCTTATTTTTCAGATTTGCCCATATTAAGTACTATGTGATCAAATTCAAATACCTATTTAATTAGGGACAATTTAGTCAAATTGCTTTTTTTTTTTTTAGGAGTTAGTGTTTTTTTAAGGGGGTGTGCGAATGTTTTATGGGCCAATCGATATGGAGGAGTACCTTATATATATATATATATTTTTTTTTTTTTCTTTTTCTTTTTCGCTCAATGCCTTAACTAGACACCAATGCTACGTGTGTTTTATCTACATTGGCTTCAGTACTTACACGTGGATCTTGATGTAATTAGAACTTAGTAAATAGCTCAAAAGATCGCCAAAATCAGAAACATATATATTTGTAATCCCTTATTTTTACTTGTAAAACGCCTAAAGAACTTTATTACTCACTATTAAATAGTTGTAAATGTAAGAAAAAAACAATTTTTTAGTTTCATTCAACTACGATGAGTATCAGAATATTGGAAACCAACTCTTTGAAAGAGTCTGAATTAATTGCTTCCTGGATCACATTTAGCTCGAAGTTGTGAAGATATATTTATTTGCGCTTTTAAGCAGTGAGATTCAATTTTCTAAGTATCTAAACTACTACTCCATGCTTTTCATCTTATATGACCTTATTTAGCTTGATACGGACATTTAAATGTTAATATGATTGCGAGAATAACTAAATTCTGACAGCTGAAAAGTTAAATTGATAGACATAACATTATATTTAGGCATGCATTGAATAGCTTAGTGTATTTGAAATTCAAAATTTGAATTATCAAAAATTTTATATTTAAAGGAAATGATATCAAACATATTGAGCATTCTATTCTTTTGCGTGGGCTACAGTTCTACTTTATTGTTTGAACATTTTACGCAATTGACTGTAAGTCTTTGAGATAATGGTCAAAAACATGCTTGAACTATCACTTTTTCGCTAGTTTTACACCTCAACTATCAGCTGTTCCTTTGTCCTACCTGAATTATCACCATCTATGTATAAAAACACAACTCAACTATCAGTTGTTCCCTTTCTAACCTGAACTATCACCATATTTCAAATAGGAAAAGGGAACATCTGATAATTGAGGCGTGTTTTAATACATAGATAGTTATAGTTCAAGAAAGAAACGCGAACAACTGATAATTGGGGTGAAACTCACGAAAAAAATAATAGTTCATGTTTGTATTTGACCATGAACTCTCAAGTCTTTTAGTTAAGGCAAAAGTCATAGATAGCCCCCTAAACTTTACCACATTTTCCTCATGGCTACCTAAACCTACGATTGTTCCAATTTGATACCTAAACTACTCTAAATTTGTACCACATAAGCACCTTTTGCCCTTTTTTTAATAACACCCTGGCGCGTGTATATACGCCCCACTTACGTGTACTTTCGTTCCATTTAACGCCTCCCACGTGGAAAATAAAATCCACGTGTTTTTTTTTTTTTTTTTTTTTAATAAAAAAAAACGGTTTCCTAAAGTAAATGGGCCTACCACTAAAACCTAATTCCCAAATTAAAACTCTCCCTCTAACCTAATTCCCAAATTAAAACTCTCCCTCCCCGACCCCTCTCTCTCTCTCACGGAGATATCGTCGATGGTGATCATCACCGTCGATTAAAGGTGTTTTTTGAATAATATCTTATGTGTAAGTATCTTAAACCTTTGTATCTCTCTAGATTAGCTGTTAATCGTGTTCATAATGGTTGTTTAAGCTTGTTAGGGTTTTAGTTTTTGAGATTAATTTAGTTTTTTTGGGGTTTGTTTTTTAGAATATTCCGTCCCTTTCCGTTACTATATTTGTAGTAGTCGGTTCTCGGTGGTGAGTGGGATTAGAAAGTTAGGTTTTTAATTTCCAGATTTGGGGTTATGTGTTTGAGAATATTCCCTGCCCCATTTCTGTAAAATATATATGCCTTAAAAGTGTGCCTTTTTGGTAATTTTTGTCTAAATTAATTCATTTTGTGACTTTTTTTTTCCGTGTGTTTACCTTACTAATTGACCATGGAGGAGGTCATATTTACACACATTCACTACGGTGGGACCTTTGTAGAAAATCCTGACCCTAATTACCATTCCTTTTTAGTGCTAGTCATCAGGTATATCGAGAAAGACTACTATTCCCTAATAGAACTGCTTTATTATACTAGAGAATTAGGTTATTTAACAGTTGATGGTTTTTTTACCAAGATGCAAATACTAGAGAATTCAATGTTATTGAGTCTGACCAACATCTACTGGACCTAATAAAAGACTTAAAAAAATGATGACCCCTTTCATGTATATGCCCTTCATTCATTAGATACTGCCTTGGCTAAAACTGATGGGCCTGTTGGTCTCTTAAAAGGCCCAGAAGTTTCTTCTAGTCAAACTAGGTCATCAAAGGGGTTAGGCCGCCGATAACTTAGATGAAGAGGCGTTAGTGGCCGCCGTCGATAACCCAGATCGTGAGGGTGTTTGGTATGCTGATATAACCTTGATCAGGAGGGTGTTGGAGTTACTCTTGAGTTTGTATATGGGGCTGCTGGTGACAAGTTAGGTGAAGAAGCATCTAATATATTTGATTGTGTGAGTAGTGATTCGTATCTGGGAGAAATACCACCGGAAGATAGGTCGGATCTAGACGAGGAGTTGAGAGCTATTAGACAAGAAAGAAAAGTAAACAAATAAAGAAACAAAAAGCTGCGCCGTAACTCAAAAAATTCCAATGGAGAGGCTGGTGGTATAGATAGAGGTTTGAGGATATTGGGAAAAATAAGTCTAACAAATATGCTGGGAAATTGGGTGGAGATGAGGAATATATTGATAGCTCTGACTGTTGGAGTGAAGATAGTGAGGAACAGCTTGATGTAGATGCTATAAAGGGGGTAGATTTATCTTCTAGAAGGAAAAGCAAAAATGTTAGGTATGATGAAGATTGTGAGGTGGCTATTTTTGAGCTTGGAATGGTCTTTGATGGTGTAACACAATTTAGAAAGGCTCTGTGCGTACTATGTTTGTAGAATATAGGAGGCAACTGAAGGTAAGACCAAATGATAGCCACAGGTGAGGGCTAAGTGTAAAAATACCAAGTTGTAAGTGGTTGTTAGTACTAAGCTTGATAGGGACACAGATGATTTTAAGGTGATTACCTATCATCCCGTTCACAAATGTATTCCTTTGAACAAAAACAAGATGTGTACTTCTAAGCTAATAGCAAGGAAGTTTAAGGACAAAATTGTTTGTCAACCTTACATAAGGATATGGGAAATTCAGGAATTGGTAAGGGACAAGCTTGGTCTTTATGTTGGTAGGACTGTTTGCCACAGGGCAAAACAGAGGGTTATGATAGAAAATATGGGTGACTAGAATCTGGAATTTTCCAGATTATGTGACTATACTGACATGATCAAGCAAACCAGAAGTAGTTTTAGGGTTAAAATTGATAAGGAGACTGAACCTAACTTTTTTGTGTACTGGGTGCAAAAAAATAATAGGATTTGATGATTGTTTTCTCAAAGGAGCTTGTAAGGGTGAGCTATTGGTAGCTATGGGAAAGAATGGGAACAACCAAATGTATCCTATTGCCTGGGCAGGGGTGGATACAGAGACTAAACATAGCTGGAATTGGTTCATAAAGTACTTGATTGCTGATTTGAATTTGGGAAATGGTGAAGGGTTGACTGTAATGTCAAATATGCAAAAGGTACCATTTCTGTTCCATTTACTTAAAATTTCAGTTTAGTAGAGGACATTTCAGTTGTTTAACTGTTTTTTTTTTTTGGTACTTTACACATTTTTGGAAGGGACTTATTCCTGTCTTGTTGGAGTTGCTGCCAAATGCTGAGACAAGGAGATGTGCTAGACATGTTTGGAGTAATTGGCAAAAAGAGTGGAGAGGAGAAGAAAGAAGGAAGCAGTTTGGAGATGCTCTAAGGCTAGCTTTGAATTCAAGTTTAAAGAGGAGATGGACAAAATGGCCAAACTGGGTAAGCCCAAGATAATGGAGGATTTTATGCATTATGAGCCTTTACATTTGGTGGGGCATATTTCAAGTTTCATTCCAAGTGTGATGTTGTGGAAAATAACATGTGTGAGACTTTTAATTCTTGGATCTTAGGTTGCAGACATAAATCTATTATCACCATGTTAGAGGAAATTAGGCATAAAATGATGAATAGGCATCTAGACATGATCAAATTTGCAGAAACTTGGATTGATGATATTGCCCCCATGACAAGAAGAATATTGGAAGAGAACAAGGAGTTGTCTAATAGGTGTCATGTTCAATGGAATGGGGTGCATGGTTTTGAAATTAGAGATGGTGGGTTCACATTTATTGTCCACATAGATAAGAAATATTGTGACTGTAGGCTGTGGATGTTAAGGGGTATTCCTTGCCCTCATGCTGTTTGTGCTTATTATTACTTGAATCTAGATCTTGATGCACATATAGAGCATTGGTATAGGAAGGAAACATTTCTTAAGGCTTATAGTCACTTCATCCAACCTATTACTAATATGAGGATGTGGCCTAAGACTACAAACCCATCAATAGAGCCTCCAGTGCCAAGAAAAATGCCTAGCGGCCAAAGAAGAAAAGAATGAAGGATAAAGATGAGCCAAAGAAATACGAAAAGTTGTCAAAGAAGGGTGTGAAGATGACTCGTTCACTGTGCAAACAAGTTGGCCATAACAAGACTGCCTGTGGAAGAAGAGTAAGTACAATTGAATTTGTCATATTCTTAGCTTTAGTTTCTTACATATAAGTCTCTAATTTTCATCCCATTGTTTCTGTTTGCTAGCATGGAATGGGTGGTCCTTCTCAACCAATACCCTCAACTGAAAGGCAAAGAAGTCAATCTCAACCAACTCAATCTAGCTCTGTTTGTAATGACACAAGTTCTGTGCCAAGAGATGCCCAAACTGTTGCTCCAACACCAACAGTAAGTATATCTTGTAAAAGTCATTTACATCTTCATTTAAATTGTACCATTTATACACTTTGGATCATTTACATTTTTAATTGTGTAATATAGTCTAGAATGAAGGGTCCAGCATATCCAACTGCTAGTTCAGCAGACAAGCTCAATTTGTGGTGACACAAGGGCTGTGCCAGTAGCTCCACAAAAGAGGGCTCAAGTTGGAGTCGGGGAAAGGGTGCGAAAGTAAAAAAATTCACAAATGCAAGAGGGGTGCCATTTGTGAGTGCAAGAAAAAGACTCTTCTTCAGTCAATTGCCACCATTATCGCCACAAAAGTGGCATATACTATCGCTGGTTTCTTCTAAGTCTTGAAATAAAAGTAGGCCTACAATCGGTTTTGGTGTATACTCTAACTCACATTCGGAGCACAAGTCTTTAATGTAAGTTCACTTTATGATTTGTCTTTATCTTTGTTCAACGCAATTTACTAATGTTTCACATTTTAATTGAAGCCTGGTACATCAATTGAGAGGGTTCTACATGGTGCAACAAACTTGAAGAGTGCTTCACCAACAAATATTGATATTGGTTATAAAGCTCGTGGACTGAAATGGCAAGGAAATGATGCAATGACCACACCACAACTATCCCAAATGATAGCCAACAAGAGAAACCAAAAGGCTGCATCAGTAACAAGCATATCTTCAACAGAAGGAAGCTCCAACAAGTAGTTAATGTAGGAAATTTGTCACATTTAGGGTATTTGAAGCAATGTCTTTAGTATATGTAAACTGCAGCAGTCTTTGTCTATCTAGACTTATTGCATTACTATTGTGCCAATGACATTAGCAATGGTACTCTTCGATTTGTGCCAATGAAATTTGTGCCAATACTACTCTTCAATTTCTACCAATGAGTCAAACATGCACAGGGCAGATTAACATTTGTGCTGGAATATAGGCAGCCGTGGCAGTTGTGCCAATTCAAGACAAAAAACACAATAAATGGGTCAAAATACTCAACAACCAAATAAATGAAACGGTTGGAGTCAAATACAACTAGCTAGGATATAAATCAAAGACCACATCGAGTGAATTCAATTCACTTCATTGAATTCACTCCATCCAACTTCATCTAATTCACTTGCTTAATTTCCTTCAATTTTTGTTTCAATGAATCAAACTTGCCTCCAAGTTCCTTCATTTTATGTTTCAATGTATCCCTCTCTTCTTCAACCTCTTTAAGCTTCTCCTTCAAAAGCTCAACCTCTGGAGAAGGATCAATCCATTTAAAATAGCCACATCCACCCTTTTCCTACATAAAATGAAAAGAAAATTATGAACACAAATCCAAAAAAAATGGCCGAAAATCAAATTTTCAGAAATCAAATTTTCAAAAATCAAAATTTTAAAATAGCTACTCACTTTTGGCATCTTGCAACCAAAAAATCTACGACCTGGGTTGTTAACTGTTCTCGAAGTTCTTACATTACAAGAATTACCACAATTACAAATAACATTTTCATCTATAATCCCTGAATTTTGTGACATTGCTATAAAGAAGGAGAACCAAGAGAGAAATAAGAGAGAATACACACCGCAACAACTATAAATCGAGAGAGAAGAGAGAAGGAAGACATAAATTGAACAGAAAGAAGAGAGAGAAACGGGGGAGAAAGGAGGAGAAAGGAGAGAATTTGGAAAATTGGAGTTTTAGATTTGGGATTATTAACCAAAAAAGGTACGTTGGAAGTTGCCATGTAAACAACAAAACACCCCTTCACGCGTCCATTTTGCGTGCAGCACAGATGAGCTGCCATGTAGGCAAAAGGTGCTTATGTGGTACAAATTCAGAGTAATTTAGGTATTAAAATGGAACAATTGTAGGTTTAGATAGCCATGAGAAAAATGTGGTAAAATTTAGGGAACTACCTATGACTTTTGCCTTTAGTTAAACTATACTGCAGTGATGCTACGATAAAACCCTGTCCTCTCTCCCGCAAAGAGCTGCTTTATGCTTGTGTCTAGTTTCTAAAGCCAATTTGATTTCACTTGAGTAAAAATCATAACGAATTTCACAAGTTTGAATATCTAAATATTTTTCCTTATCCACAATGATCTTGCAAAAGAATAAGAATGTCATATTGAGCTTTCGATACACTTAAGAAGTAAAAAACTAGAGCTATATGCACATTACATGAATACAAATATCTCTTCCCATTGGTCAGAAAATGTTTTCCCAGAATTTATTCCATTACATAGGTCCCGAAGCAAAGTAAAACTAGCAATTTTTATCCAACAAACTATTAAAACCTGAGATTATGAAGTGACAGAAGTTCAGTACCAGCCAGACTTTACCGAAGGAAAAAATACAGGTAAACAAATACAGGTGATCTTCAACTTCTTTTACAGAGAAAAAAAAAAAAATCACTTTAGTTAATAATCTATAACAAAAAGCACACTAAGTTATCCTACAAAAAATAATGCTACCCAAGAAAATAAGCTTAACGCCATTGCCAGTTAGCAGCTGCTCTTTTTCAGCAAGATTCCGAGTAAAGCTACATTTACCTCAGAACTAGTGGCAAATTAGCACATCCAACAGTTTTTCCTGTAGGGAACCTACAATGACATTCTTTCCTGACTTCAACCCAATAAAATAGGAGATTTGGGAAAGGGTGAAGCGGAAACAGGGAGAAGGGAGCAAGAATCCCAGGTCATCTGTCTACTCACGAACGACTAAGTCCCTCAATTGGTGATCCTTTCAGCGACATGTGGACCCTGACGTCAAAAGCATGGAATACACCTTTTTGAGGCACCTGGAAGGGAGAAATTGTAGAACCCTCAAGTTGCTCCGAAAGAAAGCCTTTCCCGAAAAGCAACCCAAAAATGCTAACCAAGAAAACTACAAATCTCCTCTTATGACTTATGCGTAATACATATACAAGCTGTTTGCGGCAGCACAGGCTATGGAATTTTCAGTCGGATGCCATGCCAGATGAAGCAGTTTTGTTGTGAAATCGAATGAGTTTCCATTTGCATCAACACCTGAACTATCTGCTCCTGCAATGTGTACCACCACATGCGACAGTATAATTAAGATCAGTGGGCAAAATGTTCATGCATAAAATATTATTTACATAAAATACATGAATAAAATGTGTGAAAATGCAGACCTCTCCTGACAACACGTGTTATACTGCTGCTCAGGGACCTGGAAGGCCTTGAAGGAGTCTGGACTTGCCTTCTGGAGGAGCAGAATCAAAGTCATCAGACTAAGGCATATTACAACACACTCAAAATGTGTTTACATGCCAAAAGTATTTTGATTATGTACCTCATAGGGTTTTTGCTTGCTTCCAAGGTAGTTGCTTCAGTGCTCCCCGCAGCACAACCAAACACGCGGAAAAGATTGCTGATATGATAGTAATCATTTGTTGAAAATGAAGAAGAGGTGGAGATATAATATGTAAAACAAAAGCTGAAAAGAAATTCTACAGACCTGTAAGATCCCGTTGCTACTCGCGTACCATCACCACTAAGGCAACACTCGAATTTATCAAAGATGGAATCATTCTCGTATAAGTCACAAAGCTGCAGACGATGGAAAATGCATTGCTGATCAGCTCAACATGCAAAAGGATAACCAAGTTCACATAACACCCTGATGGCAAGAGTAATTCACCTTTGGTCTTAAATATTCATGAACCTGGAATGTTGAAACTGGACCAGAATCCATGTTTATGTCCCATAGCTGAAAAAGTGAAGCTTTGTTCAGTAACAAAAGGAACAATTCTTTTGTTGGCAGACAACATGGAAAGAATATAAACTTCCTATATCGCGCTGGAAAAAACTAGACCTAGCATGAATTTGGAAGTTCGAGTTGTGCCGAGAGAGAGAGTCTGTATGTCCGAGTAGGTGTGCTACATGCGCACAAACAGCAGAGACTGCTTTTAAGAGGGTGTTCAGATTGCCTTAAAACTAGTCAAACGAGCTTAAAAGCATTTTTTTGGCTAGTTTAGTGTTTGCAAAACATCAAAATTGTTTTTGTCAAGTGCTTTTAAACCAAAATAACCTATTGTTTAAAATAAACCTCATTCAACGCTCCCCTTTTTATGCAGTAAACATTTACTTATCAAAAAGTAAAAATACAGGCGGAGTAGTTCCTAAGATAAGACAAACCATAAAGATTAAACCCTAATTCAATTCTTCAATGTGCAATGACTCCACAAAACCAGCCAATTGTATCTATGGAAGAAGCGGAAGAACAGAAAAACATCCACCAGAAATGAGCGGAAGAACAGAAAAACATCCACCAGGACGTAATTCAATCTCTCCGGAAACCCCAGAGACATTCATTTAAATTAGTACCCCAAGAAAACCTCCAAAAGCACAGAGTATATTTGCATTTTAAATGCAATTGAAGTTTTGTGGAGTTTTAATCATGAGTATGTGATAAATAAAGAGTGGATGGCTAAAAAAAACCACAAAACTATCATTGTTTCGCAAGTATCAAACTTGAACTACTGGGTGTTTCTGTTACTGCCGAACTATAATTTTTTGAACATTAAACCCCCGAAGGAACAGATAGCAAAGAGTTTGTAACGACTTTCTGAATGACACATTTGGAGATGAGAAAATGATGCCATGCTGGTTTTAACGGCTAATTAAGCTGAAGATTAATATTTTTTACAGTTTTATTATTTTTCCTCTTCTTTATTTCCTATATATTCTTTAGTTATTCTTCATCTTCTTTAACCGAATTGATCCGGATTTGTGTATTTGGGTTTCATCTTGATTTACTTATCCCTTTCTTCTTCCATTTTTCCCCATATTATTGAAAGAACACCTTCTTCAACACTCCATTCCTTGATTTCATATCTTCTTGAAAAACAAGGTTGTGGGCAGCCCACTCAAACCTAGGAAAATACTAATTTTTGAAAGAAAAACCCCTAATTGAAACCCCTCCAAAAGAAGGTCCTACTTTTTTGACAATCCCTAATTTCAACCAAAAAAAAAAAAAAAAAAAAGGCCGGGGAGAGAGAGGGAGAGAGAATACAGTAAAGAGCTAGTGTTCTTCAACCTTACGGCAAAACCAACGACCAATCCCTTTCTTTTTTTGGTTTTTGGTTCTTTTATTTGGGTTTTCACTTTTAATAATTAACTAGTTTATCTGATTTTCTGTATTAACTTTAATGAAGTTTTCATTTGAACTGAAAATATAATGCCACGTGTAGGCCACTAGGTGCATTGAACAATATTCTTCCGGGGGTTTTTAACCTTCAAAAAATATAGTTCAGGGGGTAACAGAAACATCGATAGTTTAAGTTTAAAACTTGCAAAACAGTGATATTGCACCACTTGGTACATTTTTTTTTAAGCATATAGGAGCATGAAATACACGCACCAACAAATATTGAGCCGGGGGAGGGGGGGTAACCCTATAAAGTTATAGTTCGGGGGTAATGGAAACAAGGATAGTTTGTGTATGAAATTTGCAAAAAAGTGATAGCTTGGAAAGGGGGGGGGGGGGGTTGTTTAGCCATTAACTCATTAATCACTAATGAAACCCCAAAACAGCTGCGGGTAATGTGTCCAAGGAAGAACGGACATGACCCATTCTTACATCACCTTCTCAGCACTCGGTTTCACATATGCACCTTTTACAGAATAAGGCATGCCCTTCTACTGATTTAATAATATGAACGTGAAGTACAAAAAAATTATGATGTGCGCCTCTCCAATCAAGCAACTGAAATATGCAGATCCAGCATAGACAACCAAAATAAACCAACCTTAAGGGTCATGTAGTCACGACTAAGTATGTATCTTCCATCCTTCGCAAATTTAATATCTGAAATTGAAGCAATTATCTCAGTGAAAAAAGATCTTGAACCAGGTGCTTCCTGTTCCTCAAACCTGCATACAGGGAACGCCAGAATTCCCAATTTATTAAAGTTATGAGAAAGTAATTCAAAATACAAACTTTGAACTTCAAAAATACATTTCCAGTGTTCCCCGCTGATAACACCTACATCTTCCCGGATATTATCATGTACAGTTAAGAGTTTGCTTCAATGTAGAGACAACATAAGAAGAAAAAAAAAATGAGAACAGAAATAATAAAAGCTACTAATGCGATACTCACAATTTAGAATGTGAATCGCACAAAGCTGACTGCCGCAAATCTATTAGACGAACTGATCCTTTTGAACTACTATAAGCTAATGTGTTACAATGTGTAGGATGGAATTCTGCTGAAGTTATCACCTCTGCAGTATCAAAAAGTATCTAGTTAAAGCTTAGTATCTATCGGAAAGCACAAACATATTTTATAGTAGTAAAAGTCGGGGTGGGGGGGCTATGACCTAAATTGAAATCATTGCACGAAAAATGTACCAGTAAGATCTTCCATGTTTGTTGGCTTGACATCGACAATATTGAAACTTTGATTACTTATTTCCAAGTTCCAAAGGTTTATTCGAAGATCATCAGCTGATATGAACGTTTCGCCATCACTAAGTGGAAAAGAGGAGAGAAATTTTCATAAGCTCTCATAGACTAGAACTCAAAAGATGGTGAAGCATATTTACAACTGTAACCAGGATCTTCACCTGTTATTTGATATAGAATTAATATGGTAGTCATGAGCATGTGCATACACTCTTCTACACCTTGCAAGAAGGCTGGTCTCGTTGCTCGTCACCTAAAGTTCACATAATGCAAGATTTAAAAAGAGATTCAAGTCAAATTTATCAAACAACATTTGTCCTAGGGAGGATGAAGCAGGCTACATTCATTGGAAATTCCTAATACCCTCGAAGAAAAAATTCAAGGCACAAGTCAGGTGAATGTTTAGATAATCCAAGCCTGACATGTCAAGGATAATAGCACCCAAGTGCCGGCCAATATTCATGCAAGCTCATAGTGGCATGTACAAGTCATGTAAAGGCATATGCAGATAAAGGCTAGCTTGTATGTTCAATTCGAACTTTTAATGAATAGACATATACACAAATACCTAGTCTTTCTGTTGCACTCGGCCTCAAATGTTAAAAGAAACTTATTAACTAAGTCACACTGTTACAGACATAGTACAAAATATCTTTCAAACGACCAGGATTATAAAATGATCATATACATCAATCCACTTGAACTGCAGTTCAACTTTTTATCTAAACTACTGCAGTCCCCAACATGTATTTTATAAAACTGAACAAATCGTTTTTGACAGGTAAGATTAGATAGAGTTCAAAGAAATCAAAGGGCACAAGTGCACATCAGCGATAGGCTATAGATTGACAAACGTGACATATCATCAACATCATAAACAAACATAACATAATAGGTTAAGCAAGAACAGCTACCACAGGCAGACGTAGTGAGGAAATCCCTTCAGGTGGAAATGACAAATCATTGCTCAAACAACTGTAAGCTTTATCTCCATAGCCCCCATTTGCAAGACACTGCTTTGGGCTGGAACATAAACTCGAACTGGCTACACTGCCATTTCCAGCAGCTTTGGAATAGTCAATATTCATTTCAGATATTTTCTTTACTTTCTTCTCTTGGACCTGAAATATTAAGGCAAAAGCAATTTGAAAGGAAATCAAGTAAATTGATACGCAGCCATGACATAAGATAGCCACATTCAGAAGTAGATAGTTTAAGAAATACATCATATCTTGACTATTACAAATGGAAGAGTTGATACATGGCTGATATAAAACTATGAGACAAAAAGATGTTTTGCAAGCAGTTCGTGCAAACTGTTCAATCGCATTCCAACCAAAAAACAAATTCATATCCAGTATCAACATCCATTTACCACAACAATACCACAACGTTTAAAGAGGAGATCATGTCACACTACAACCTTGAAATAACTATTAATATCGCTCCCCAATAAAGCGGTTGCATCTCTGAGCTGGTATTTCCTCTCTTTTGTAATTTATGCATCTTGATACTTTTGTTAATAATAATCTACTTCATAAAAAACTGTTATGTATCTTAAGCCTATGAAAATAATTTAGAAAAGATTAGAACTCATTTTTATTTAACTAAATAAACTGTGCAAGCAACCAATCTTCCACATTGCATTTTTTATGGGTCAATCATCTAAAAATGCATTATTACCCCAAAGAATCAATGGAGAAGCGAGTCAAAAAAATAACTTACCTTCCAATACTTAATAGTTTTGTCATTAGTAGATAGAAGAAAGAGGGCACCATTTGCTGTTTGACACCACCGGATCTTGTTGATTTTCTCCTCAATCTCCAAACTCTTTAAATAATCAAACTGAATGGAAAGATACGGCAGAAGAAATTATACTTCTTTTTGAAGCCATAAAAAGGCAGAAAGCACAGCAGATGGAGGAATGCGGCATAGCATAGAGGCCGAGGCAATCAATCCTAAGTCTATAGTTGCATCTTGATAGAGGATCAGGCAGCTCAAAGGAAGGACCCTTTCTTTCCAAAAGTCATGAAGGTAGAACAATAACATCATCCTGATGTTCTTTTGTATGTTTGTTTCCAGGAAAGTTCATCATTCATGAGTTCCTAGAGAGAAATTACACCACAAAAGAAGGATCGGGAGAAAAGGAAGTGCAAAGAGCAGAGAAGAGGTGCGTACCTCAGGCTCGTGGCTTTGAAATTCTGTCTTGTAGCGGAACTCTGGATGCCGACCAACTGGATAGTCCACTCTCTCTAACTCTCGTTGACTTCCACCATGCTAATGAAAACAATGCACACAAAATACATGATCATGAAAACAATCAATTTTATAGTAATTAAATATTCTAAAAGTAAACAGAAGAAACCTACCTCCTTGGTATCGGTCCTTTCAAATAATACCACCCTACCCCCACGATCCCCAGTGGCAAGATGGTCACCAGTTCTATCAAACTCAATGGCTGAGATTATATCAACTGCATTCACGAAGACAAATATATACATCATGAGAGTCAAAGAAGGGGGTCATAAAGCATCTAAATATAGTGAGCCTTCCACAACTGTGGAACCCTGTATAAATTCAAGAACATTAATTGATTTCTAATTCATTTTTTTATATGAGCCATCTACATATCGTCCAGCTTACGGAGGACATAACCTTAGATAGGAGGTTATGGAGGACACGGATTAGGGTAGAATGTTAGTAGGTAGGTAGCATCGTTCTACTTATTCTTCATACTAGTAGTAAGTGTTGTCAAAGGCGCGCTTAAGCCCTGAAACGAGGCTCAAAACATGTTGAGCGCTTCGCCTCGCTTTATGTGCGCTTCAGTGTCATCATCAAGGCTCTAAGACAACTTTTCCTTGCCAATGAGCCTCTCTTGAAGAGATGACACTAGATAATTGATATTTCACTTTATTGTTATGTTTTTACAATTTGTTTGTCCATATATTTGTTATTCATGCTTATTATTATTAGCCTTGGGCTAAACATATATATGTTTTTTATTTTTGCACCATTGCGCCTTTTTTCATTAAATCCCACGCATTATTTGTGCTTTGCGCTTAAAGCCCCCGCTGACCTTGGAGCTTTTTTGCGCTTTGCACTTTTCGCTTTTGATAGCACTGGTAGTGATAGTATTACTCTTGTAGTTTGTTGTTCTTTGATTTCTGTAAGTATCTGTTGTTTTCTTGAGCTTTGAACATGGCATGTAGGACATTTTGAATTAAAGAATTACTAAATATAGAAAGTGGCACTCTTTTTTAAGAGACTAAAAGGAAAATATGACGCCTATATTGGAACAGAGGAAGTAAGAACTACAGTGAATCTGAATTTGGTGTTGCCACAGACATGGCTATCCAGAAAGCCACACATACTATAAGCACATATTATAGATGAACAAGGTTGTAGACACAAAAAGAAGACGACCACGAGTCAAGAAAACTAATTTCATGTACAAGGAATTCTTTGACTTGCGGTCGGTATTGATATTTAACACTCTTTGGAAAACCTCAACAATCTGTTTAGTATTCATACCTCCTTTAATAGCAGTGACCACAGTCTCCATATTTGTAACCAATAAAACCATGAGGCAAAAGAGAAGGAAGAAAATGTAAACAAATAAAACCATCTTTAAGTGCAATTTAAATTTTAGTAGATGGACTTGGATGACACTATTCTATGAAAAGAATCTATTAGTTCACAAGTAAAATCCTAAATTCAATTTCATCCTCCAGCAGACTATAATTCAAGCCTCGTCTAAGCAAATTAGCAATAACACATCAATTAAAACCAACTTCCTAAGAGCTTGTACTTCATGTGGTTTTAGTACTAATACATAATTGAATTACATTAATCAATTGAATTACATTAATCCTACGCCCTATTTTAGCCTTACAGTGAAGGTCATACCTTCATACTGATACTAGTCCTTTGGCAATAAAATCAGAAATTTTCTACACGAGCAATTATAGAGAGCAAGAAGCATTCAGCCTTTCCTACTTGGCCGGGAGCCTTCTTCAACCTAGTTCACAGTTGGACAACCTTAACTTTAGCACTCTAGTTTGGTGAGAAGTACTTATGCGGGAGCCTATATAACATGCTACAATACTCCACTGAACAAATTTTAAGTGCTTCTTGTGAAAAGGATAATCTTATTTACAGCAGAACAGAAAACCCAAATCTTCTTCACAAATCGTGCAGCTTATAATGAATAACTTGGCCTACTCAAGCCTACATCCCCACGGAAATCTTGAGTCTTTTCACAAGTCACACAAGGTGTTAGTCCGACCTTGACCATTATCGGTCCCGACTCCAACTCCCACCTTAGACAATACAAATTGGTTTCCAAGCATCCTTTTTTCACAACATCCCTCTCAATCTCAAGAAGCTCAAGGCATGGAACTATAGAATGTCCAGTGAACGTCAATAACGGCCTTTGCCAAAATAGAAGTAGGAAGTAACATTACATACAAATGCACAAAGAAAATCTAGTATCGCATAGAGACTTATAGCCTGTTTGGCCAAGCTTGTAAAATCAACTTATTTTGAAAAGTGCTTTTTCAAAAGTACTTTCCAAAAAAGTGCTTTTAGTGAGAAGCAGTCTGTATTTGGCCAAATAATTTGAAAAGCACTTTCGAGTAGTAGTTAATGTTTGGCCAAACTTTTAGAAAGTGCTTCTTAGTGTATTTTCTCAAAAGTGCTTTTCATAGAAGTGCTTTTGGGGAAAAGCTACTTTTTTAGCTTCTGAAAAACATCTTCTGCTACTCTCCAAAAACACTTATTTTCTCCTAAAAGCTTGTCAAACACCTAAAAAGGGCAACCCGGTGCACTAATCTCCCACTATGTGCGGGGTCCGGGGAAAGGCCGGACCATAAAGGTCTAATATACGCAGCCTTACCCTGCATTTCTGCAAGAGATTATTTCCACGGCTCGAACCCGTGACCTCCTAGTCACAAGACAACAACTTTACCAGTTACGCCAAGGCTCCCCTTCCTTGGCCAAACAACTCGCTTTTTAAAAATAAGCACTTTTCAGAAGAAAAAAAAAAAACACTTTTGCCCTCCCAAAAGCTTGGCCAAACAAGCAATTACACCCTTATGATACACATTTGAGTAGACATGCTTCAACACATTTGCTCTATAGCAATACATGACCAAAATTAACATTTCATCTGATGCTTGCGAGTAAAGTCCACAAAAGAATACACAACACACTACAGTTCCATATACTTGTTACACTTCACTTCCATACTGTTCATACAGTCAATTGACCAAATCAATCAATCAGATCCAGTATCGAAAAAAGCAACAGATTCGTCCTACTCGCAATTTAATAACTTCAATTTCTCGCAAATTAAGCAAATAAAACACCACGAAAACCCTAATTGACAATAAAATAAAATTCATTTTTTTTTCAATTCTTGTCCTACTTGCAATTTAATAACTTAAATTCCTCACAAATTAACCAAATAAAACATCAATATCCCATACGAAAACCCTAATTAATTACACTATCACAAAAATGAGCATGGATCCAGTGTTCGCGGTAACAGGATTACCTTCCTGTACTTCTTCGCCAGCTGTCCGTTCACCAAAAACCTGTGAAAATTTCCACTCTAACGGACCCGCCGTAACTTCTCCACCACCTTTCATCGAATTTCTTTTCTATTTTCTTCTTCCCAATAAATAAATCAAATAAATAAGTGAAAAAAAAATCGCCGATCAAATCGAAGATTCTAGAATAGAAGGACAAAATGGTCAATTCATGAGAAGCGATCGCCGGTAGAAGGTTCTAGAGGAATCGCCGATGTGTCAGAAGAAGAAGAAGATCGGAAAAGGTTCAAAGAAGAAGAACATGTTGGATTCAGATTCATCAACCATTATAAAACGACGACGTATATATATATATATATGCGCCTTAAACACAGATTGAGATTTGAGATTCTCTCTCTAATGGAGTAGTAGTGAACCGTTTTTTGCCATCGGAATAACAAATATGCATTCTTTTTTCTCTATCTTCTATCTATAATAATGAGAAAATCACAAAAATGGTCCCTTATGTTCGACAATAAGCTCAAAATAGTCCCGGACAGTTTGGATCCTTTAGAAAAATATGTCTACTAAAAAAAAAATAGGTAGACTTTTTCTTAAAGTCACGTGACATTTTTCTTAATTAAAAAATAACTTAAATGATTTAAAAAAAATCATCAGCAAAAATGGTATATATGCACAATTTTATAATGGCAGGGATATATTTGCATCATTTTATAATGACAGGGGTATATATACTCCACTTTTGTAACGAGGGGTATAAATCTGAAGTATATCGGACCTTTGCCCAATATTTATTTATGGTCAATTTTTGAAAGTGTCCTCATTTGCAGTTTTGTTGTTGCATTTAAAGTGAATAACAAAATATATGTAAAATGTATCAAAATATATTTTAATCTTGTTGTAATTTTTTTTCCCACTAACTAAAATTTTTTTGTCAAATCTAACCGTTTGTTGTTGCATTTGGTGTATAGATAAATACTTTTTTGTCAAATCTAACCGACAAAGTTCAATAAATATTTGATGGAGACTAAAAGTGTTAATTTTTGATAAACTTAAAAGACCAAAACAGTTAAGTGCATACTTAGGGGATTATTTTCAACATACCCTCAAACATAAGGGACCATTTTTGTCATTTTATCTACGTAATACTTCTCTCTCTCTCTCTCTTCATTTTATATTTTTGCAGAAGCCATGTTAATCTTACATGTGGTGATATAATTTGGTGAAATAGTATTTTTAATTGGTTGAAGTTCTATCAATTGTATAAGTGGCCATGATGGGGAGGTGAGAATAGTGAAAAGACAAAAAGAAAAAAGAAAAAAAGGAAAAAAGAGTAATTGGGAAATCATGTTATTGAAGTTCAGTACACGACCGGGCATTGTTTAGGAGGACACGAAGATAAAGGCGGTCTGAATTATTGAATTGACGTTTATGTCCCCGGCTTTATCTGCTTAACAAAGAGTAAGAGCCTATTTGGCCTACCGGTTTTTTGAATATTTAAAGCGTTTGGTCAATTAGTAAAAGTGATTTTAAGTAAAAGCAAAAATAATTTTCCGCAGTTGGGGTTTCTTGAAAAAAGCAGAAGTAGAATTTTTTTTCTTTCAAGATCAAAATATCCCTACTATAAATACATATTTACCAGGTATATCCCTCTTTAATTCATTAATTTGTAATTAATAATTCTTTGTGTTGAACTTTAGCTTTTGGAATGATTTTGAAATTTATTTTATTTTTTAGTATATTTAAATCATCGTGTTGATATTATATTAATATTAATATTTTTTTAATTTATCTATGTATTATATTAGTTGAAATTTTAACATATACTTTTAAATTTTAATTAAACAAAAGTAAAAACTTAATTAGCGTGTTTCATAATAGATATTTAAAATAATTTCTTTCTGTAAATCTTGATAGTAAGCATTCATTGATACTTGTCTTTTTTCGTAATTTGATACTTAAAAACACTTTTTTAAGTTAAGATTTTTAAACACAATCGCTTTATTAAAGAAAATCACACTTTTCAAATGAAAGCCTAGCACAAAGCGCTAAAACAAAAAGATTACTATTTTGAATAGCACTTTTTTAAAAAAACACTTATCAAAAATGCAGCTTTAAGCTATGCCAAACAAGCCTCTAAATCACATTCAACATTAATTTCAAGACATCTCTTATATTAAAACTACTATATAGCGAAGACCAATTTTCAAAGACGAGCCCAACATGGCGATTACAAATTTCAATTCATAGATGAACTTTGCAGAACTAATATGAAAATTTTGTTAATTTTTCTTTGCACTATAAGCGAAAAGAGTTTCCTTCATATTTTCTCAGGGGTTAATATTATTTTTGGTCTCTTAGTACATCTCGAATTTAATACTTGTGATACCTATCTGAGTACATTGAAATGCATGTTTTCGACCTTTGATGTAGGAAATATGACATATTTAAACTATTTTACATCTATATTATATTACTGTCAAATATAGAGCAACAATACAAGTTTAACATAATACATAGATAAATTAAGTGGCAGAACAAATAACAATCATGGTAAAATTGCGATATCACAAGCAAAAAAATCAAACTACACTCTTTTCGATTGGATTGTGTCACGACCCAACCCCGTGGGTCCGTGGATTTGTGTCCCTACTTGGACACCCATACGTACCTACCCAACGTATCCGACATGCCAAATAGCTAATCCGTTTAACATACATAAATCCAATACACATAAGGTGCATCGCACGAACATACATATACATATACATACCGAAAATTATACGAAGCTTTTCGTTATTATTATAACGATTAATCGAGTTTATATCCACACACTTACCCGAACAAGTGATAACCCACACCCTACGTACATATCTTGGACTTTCAACATACGACATCGTAATCGTAAGGGGGGAAACGAAAGGGGACGGGGGCCCCCGCCCCCCCCCGGGCCCAATATAGGGAAACAAGGAACCGAAAAATATATCCCAAAAGTATCACCCCGGACGGGGGGAAGTTTTAAAAAAATATCCTAAATCGCGGGGCCCGGGTCGGCGCCGGGAAAAAAAGGGCCCCCGGGGGCGGGGGGGCCCAAGATAAGGGGGGCCCGGGTGAAAATTAAACAAAAATTAAAAAATTAAAACCCCGGATATGTAAAATAATTTAACAAAACCGGGAAAAGGGGGGGCCCCGGCCCAAACCGAATGGGACCCGTGGCGGTTTATTACCGTAGGGAACTTCTGGGGAAATACGGATGCAAAAAATTTATGCGAAGGGGGTAGTAATGCGAAAAAAATTGAAAAACCGGTCCAAATGGGAAATACGGGAAGAACGAGAATCCCACCAGGTCATAATCATATCGGAAATGTAAATGGGATCCCGCCACTCAAGAACCCCGGGCCCTTTTAAAAATGGGACGTGTAACAGTAACCCCTCGTAAGACGGACGCGGGATGTATTGCACCGTATCAAATGCCATCCTCGGCCGCCATCCCCATAATATCACATAATCGATCATAATCACAATCGATCCGAATCGTATACAGACATCCCCGCCCGCACAATCCGAGGGACGCGGTGAATAATGCAGCCGAGGTGCACGAATCACGTAACTCGGCCCGGCGCAGCCCGGCAGAAGTTGAGACATCCACTAATGATCCTACGAGAAACCATATACATACCGTACCGACATACGTACGTAATCAAACCGAAGTAATTGAAGATAAGCGATCGTAATAGCGGATCATACGTACCGTAGTATCCGTAATCGTACTCGTAGGTCGCAATAATATTCGTACCAGAAGACAGCCATAATGCTCATTAGTTAGTTGGGATTTAACATAATTAAGAGTTATCTACGAAAAAAACGTATTTAAACAGATCGATTTGGACCTTACCGGGAGTTTCGAGGGTATTGTGGGCCCACCTCGGACCCAATCATAGTACAATACATAAACCAGGATAATAACCTTGAGGAGTCGTTCATAATCAACTTAGGGTGTTTTGACTCCATTTATGGAAATTACATACTTATAGATCAATCTTAGAAGAAATTGTCAATTCATCAATTTGATTTTGCGCTAATTAATCTCGGAATTCTCATGGGTAGCAAGGGTCATCGAGGCTCGGGCAAACACAATTCGTTAGACTCGAGAACATGCCATAGAAAGATAGGAAGGCTTTACATACCCGGATTACGCCTACGCTCCTCAAATCTCCGTTCCCGTTTCGTCCAAATCGTAAATGGTCATTCTTACCACTACTATTCACGCAAACTAATATTTCAACTGTTATCTTGCTTTACGAAATTTCGTTACAAAGACTTCCCTTATACATACCACACCCCGAGACTTAGCTCGGCTCAATTAACCAACAACAAGCCAACAACAACATCAATAACAACAACAATCAAATACAATATGCTTACTTTCCAACATAATGCCATAATTCTTATTTCAACTTCATACTTTCAAATCAATACTAACTCAACCCATCAAACCTTCCTAATGTTCTAAGAATCATAACGACACAACTAAAATATCAAGCAAGCCAATTCATTTTTTATTCCCAACCTTTCCATAACTCTCGCCAACATACACATTTCCAACTTCAATTCAATTTATTCAACTTCCATCTCCAATATGAATTTCATCATAACTACAACTAGAACACAACATAAAATCCAACACATCTTCAATACACAACCATGCACATGCACGGCTATATATATACACACATACATTTTTTCACTCCATAATTCACAACATACAAATTCTTCATACTTCTCATATATTTCTTAAGGCCATGACAACATAATCAACATACTTACAAGTTTAACAATTTCGTTCATACACTACCATATGCCACGGCCAACACACAAACACACACCATGCATACAACACTTCCATAATTCTCATATACTCCACACATACTACAACACATACATAATTCTCCCAAATAAAAACAAGAATCCTAACACCTTTCCAAATTTCTTCTCCTTGCCAAGACAAACACTCCCTTGACTTGAAAATTATACTAACTTGTAAAGTCCTTGGAGCTTAGTAACAATCCCACAAGAATTTGAATTGAATCAAAGGATTGAACTCCAAGAATTTTTTTTCTTCTTTTTCTTTCTCTCTTTTCTCTCAAACCCGGGCCTCTCTTTTTTTTTTCTCTCAATTTCTTTTGATTTTTCTTGAAATCTCTAGAGATGTCTTGTATATATAATCGCCCCTTAATTTAGCACATGCATGGCACATGGCAAATTAATTAAATTGGGTTCGGGGCTTGGCCATATGGCCCACCCTCCAAAAAAAATGGGCCTCAAGTTCTTATATTTTTTTGAGCCCAATAAGTCATGAATCATATTTTAGAATTTGAAACAAATTTTCAAAATTCCAATTTTGCCCTTAGGCAACCTAAATGTTTCCACATTCAAATCTCCATAATTGCCACACACTTACTAAGAAAAATTCAAACATGGCCTCTTTTCTCATAAATCACAATTATTTCGAATTTTCCGATTATGCGGAAAAGCGGGATATAACAGATTGAAGGTCAATATGTTTAATCAAATATCACAATAATGGAATAAAAGTTTATCAATAATTGTTATACCCTCGTAGTTTTGTGCGTTGAAATTAGTTAGGTGTTTGAAGTTGTCCTAATCATAGTAGAAACGGAGTTATCTTCAGGATATATAAGATTATATGTTCCTATCTTATGGCTATGGGGGTTTAAGTTCGCTGAAATAAGCTTATGAAAGGGATTGATAACAAGTGAATAAGGAGATTAAGTTTGTCGGAACTTTGGGAAAACTTGGCAAAATTTTGGGCGATTTTGGTCCAACTTGGAGAGATATATCTACTAGATATATTAGGAGTTTTGGTGTGTTTTTAAATAAATTAAAGTTCATTGAGTCTAGTTTCCAAGAAAAAACCG
>NC_081353.1:52919816-52944750 GCF_029784015.1 Lycium ferocissimum | reverse complement strand
AAATTCATGACCCTGATTCCCAATTTTCGGGGCCCCTTATTTAATGATTTGATTAATATTAATTAATCACTAATCTGACTTAATAATCTAATCATGGTTAATTAATCCCAAATCTCCATTAATATTTCCATGCCGATTAAAATTTATAAGCAATTCGTGCATTAATAAAATCGGGGATTAAAAGTCCTTGTTTCGTATTCCGAAATAATATTGTCCTTGGACTTATGTCGATTAACTTACGAATAATCCGTCGTATAAAAATACGGTATATAACCTATGCATTGCACACTAATGAACTAACCCCTTCTTTTCCTAGTTCTATTTCTTCTCTTTTGCGGGGAATTCGATGATGTGTTCTTCCCAACTAACTCCCAAAGCGGTTACCGCCCTTGGCGGGAATTGAACAACACCAAATGACTTGTTCCGGGTTCTCACTGCCCAAACAAACCGGCTTATAGAGCCAACCCGAATGACACGAGGAGCTTCAAAGGCGAGTGGATGAGCTCCTCGAAAAGGGAGCCGCGCGAGAAAGTATGAGTTCTTGTCGCGCCCGTGATCTTGGTACCAAAGAAAGATGGATCATGGCGCGTGTGTGTTGATTGTCGATGCCGTCAACAAGATAACGGTAAAGCATCGCCATCCCATACCTCGTGCCTCGACGATACGCCACGAGTCAATAGTTCGCATATTCTCCAAGGTAGATCTGGAGTGGTATCATCAAACCTGGGATGAAACCCGAGAGATGAGTGGAAAACTGCATTCAAGACCAAGTTTGGTCTATATGAATGGTTGGTGATGCCTTGGTCTCACTAACGCTCCTAGTACTTTAAATGCGTTGATGAACCATGTCATGAAACCTTTTATTAATAAAATTAGTGGTTGTTTACTTTCGATGATATTTTTGCATAGTAAAACCATGGATGAGCATGTTATTCACTTGAAATGTGTGTTTGAAGTGCTTAGACAAGAACAACTTTATCTAATGTCAAGTAAATGCTCTTTTTGTGTTGATGAAGTTGTTTTCTTGGGTTTTGTCAGGAGTTCGAGGTGTTGAGGTTGATGAATCCAAAATAGATTAAGAATTGGCCAACTCCTAAAAATCCGTTGGTGATATTAGAAGTTTTCATGATTTGGCCAGTTTTATATGACGGTTTGTTAAGGGGTTTAGTACCGCTCCTTTTCGACCGAGAGTAATCCGAAAGGATAAACCTTTTTCTTGGGGTATGGAGCAATCAAAGGCTTTGAAACTCTAAAACAAATGCTTAGCTCTCCGTTAATGGTGTTGCGATTTCGATTTTGACAAAGTCTTTGAAATTGAATGTGTGATGCTAAAGTAGGTATTGGTGCGTTTTGATGCAAGACCAAAAACCCATTTATTTTAGTGAAAAGCTTAAGGGTGCGACGTTGAACTACTCCACCATGATCTTGAATTATATCTTTGATTAGAGCTTTGGGTAATTGGCAACACTAGCATGGCCTAAAGTTTGTGATTAACAGACCGACCGCGAGTCCTTAAAACATCTCGAGGCCCAAGGAAAGTTGAACAAAAGGCATCTTAAATGGGTTGAATTCCTTGAAACCTTCCCTTATGTAATCCAATACAAAAGGGAAAGGAGAATGTAGTGGATGCCCTATCAAGGAAACATGTTTTGATTAATACTTGTCTTCCAAATTGATGGGTTTTGAAAGCTTGAAGACATTGTATCCCCGAGGACCCCGCTTTGCCAAGATCTTTCTAGATCGCGAAGAGTGGGAAAGGAGAAGTGGATTAGGATCGGTCTTCTACTCCCCATTCTAGGTTTGATGGTTTCTTGTTCAAAAACAAACGCTTTGTGTGTGCCCGAGCTCGGGAGGGAATTATTTGTGAGGGAGGCGCGCGATGGGGATTGATGGGACATTTGGGGATTGATAAGACTTTAGGGATTAACCGAGGAGCAATTTTATTGGCCTCGTACGCGGAGGGATGTGGCCAAGATTTTCAGGTCAATGACCTGAGTGTCGGGCGCCAAGTCGAACTCTTCCCCATGGTTTGTATACCCCTCTTCCCACCCCTTAACAACTCGGGTTGATATTTCGATAGATTTTGTGTTGGGTTTTGCCTAGAACCAAAAGGGTAAAGATAGCATCTTTGTTGCTGATCGATTTTCTAAAATGGCTCATTTCGTTGTCATAAAGTTGATGATCGCTTCTCCTCATGTTGCATCTTTGTTTGTTGAACACGTGGTAAAGTTGTACGGTATTCCCAAAACCATTTCGAGCGATAGGATCCCAAATTCTTGTAGCCATTTTGGAAAGAATTGCAAGGGGACAACTGTACTAAATTATTATTTTCTACCTCTTGTCACCCACAAAAACCGCCGGCCAAACCGAAGTTATCAATAAGACTGGGTTCTATGCCAGTGGCCATGGTTAAAGGAAACTAAAGATTCTCAAAGATCAATTGCCTTTAGTTGAATTCTTACGCATAATATATATATATATATATATTTCATTCATAGCACTATTGGCATGTTACCAAGCGGTTTTGTTAAGTTTAGATGCAACAAACGAGCGAGGCCATGAAGAAGTTGCATGAGGCGAGGCTTCACCCGGGAGAAAGAATCGAGAAACGACAAAGAGAGCAAACAAAGGTCGCAAACGAGTTGTGCTTTCGAACTCTGGTGATTGGGTTTGGGTACATTTCCCGAAGAGAGGTTTCCCACCAAAAGAAAGACCAAGTTGATGCTCAGAGGAGATGGTCCATTCAAGTACTTGAACGACTCAATGATAATGCATACAAAATTGATCTTCCACCGAATACCAAGTTCATAACACCTTCAATGTGTGATCTCTCTCCTATGGTGATAAGATGTGACGATCCCTTAAATTTGAGGACAAATTCTTCAAGAAGGGAGAATGATACAATTCGAGTGGCATCAAGACCTTTCACACGGAAGCGAGGAATTTCAAGCTATCGCAAGCATTGTTCACGAGGAAGGACATACTTGAATACACTCTAGCACCTTCCGGGGATTTCAAGTGTTCATGATAGCATGGAGGATGGTTTGGAGAAAAGGGTTGAAGATGGTCATGCTTGCAATGTGGCTATTACTTGAAGATTTGCAAATTCGAAGTTTTGTTCCCAAAAGAAAACACCCAAACAAGTGCCCTTACTCATTAAGGTAAAAGTGTAATAGTGTAGTTGTGTCTTTTGAGCTTTAGTATAAATAGTAGTTTCTTTCATTTGGAAGACTTAGACTATTTTGATTATTATTACTTGATATTTGGATATTGTAACTCTTGAGAGTTTGAGTGATTATTAGCCTTGGATTGGGTGTTTGTTGAGAGGATAGGTTATTGAGTGATTCTAATCCCTCGGTCATCCTAAGAATTTGGTTGCTTCTTATTCTTAAATGTGAGGTCTTAGTTTTTATATACTCAAGTTGCTAAATTGAGTCTAAGTTGTGTCAAATTATCTATCTTTTTTATTTCTTGCATTTTCTTGTTGTTTTCATTTTGATTATTGCATCATTAGCCAAACACAATCTGCTTATTAAAAGAAATCAAAAGCACTTTTCAAATGAAAGCCTAGCACAAACTGCTTCTAAACAAAAGTACTACTATTTTGAATAGCACTTAAAAACACTTATCAAAATAAGCTGTTTTAAGCCGCTATGCCGAACAAGCTCTAAATCACATTCAACATTAATTTTGAAGACATCCTCTTATATTAAAACTACTATATGGGGCAGCACCCGTGCTCAAAGACGAGCCCAACATGGCGATTACAAATTTCAATTCATAGATGAACTTTGCAGAACTAATATGAAAATTTTGTTATTTTTTCTTTGCAATATAAGCGAAAAGGGTTTCCTTCATATTTTCTCAAGGGTTAATATTATTTTTGGTCTCTTAGTACATCTCGAATTTAATACTTGTGATACCTATCTGAGTACATTGAAATGCATGGTTTCGACCTTTGATGTAGAAAATATGACATATTTAAACTATTTTATATCTATATTATATTACTGTCAAATATAGAGCAACAATACAAGTTTAACATAATACATAGATAAATTAAGTGGTAGAACAAATAACAATCATGGTAAAATTGTGATATCACAAGCAAAAAAATCAAACTACACTCTTTCAATTGATTGGAGGTCAATATGTTTAATCAAATATCACAATAATGAAATAAAAGTTTATCAATAATTGTTATACCTCGTAGTTTTGTACGTTGAAATTCGTTAGGTGTTGGTTGTCCTAATCATAGAAAGCGAGTTATCTTCTAGGATATATAAGATTATATGTTCCTATCTTATGGCTATGGGGGGTTTAAGTTCATGAAGTAAGCTATGAAAGGATTTGAGAACAAGTGAATTAAGGAGATTAAGTTTGTCGGAACTTTGGGAAAACTTGGCAAACTTTTGGACAGGATTTTGGTCCAACTTGAGAGAGATATATCTCCTAGAATATTAGTGGTTTTGGTGTGTTTTTCTGTCCAAATTGAAGTTCATTGAGTCTAGTTTCCAACGCAACAAACCGTTCGTCAATATGCCATCAGAGTAAAAAGTTGTGGGTATTTTAAGACAGACTTTTCGGGCAGAACATTTTGACGGACCGCAGAATTTCTGCGGCCTGTTAAATGGCATTTTCCCAGCGTAAAACAATCATAGTGATCCATGTTTGGCTGGGCAATTTGACGAACCGTAGGAATTTTGACGGTCCGTCAAAGCGAGCGTAGAATTGCCGAACGGGATTTTAAGTCATGCTTTATATATTTCATTTCACCTCATTTGAGCTCATTATTTCCCCAAAACAGATCTTAGGGCTCTCCAAAACCCTCTCTCCAAGTCCATAAACTAATCCAAGTCAAATTCAAGAGATTCAAGTGTAAAGAAGCTTGCTAGGGTTTGTGGAACTTAAGTTTTCCTTTGGTATTGATGTTGGAGACTTCACTTGAGTGGAGTGAGTTGATCCAAGACTTGTTCTTGAGTGATTAAGGTAAGATTTCACATCTTTTACATATGGTTAAAATTGTTTGAATGTTATACCATGTGGGTAAAGGAAGAAAAGTGAAAATAGAGTTCAAGTGTGAACTTGAGGATATTATGAGCTATAGGTTAACTTGAATTGTAATTCTTTTCATGTTTTGAGTATAATCCTATTGTGGGTGATACTAATGATGTTGAGGAAGTATTGTACATAAGTATATATGGTGTTGTGTTGTAGCTATTTTTATGAGTGATCATGAAAAGGAGTTTTGGGGATTGGATGATGCTTAACTTGAATGAAACCTCTTGATTGTGGTATTGTTGATAGTGTTATTGTTGATTGGGAGTTGTTTTGAAATTTGGTAGAAGTAGATGAAATAGGGGAAATGCTGCCCAATTTTCGCTTGCTTACGAATTATACTCATTTGAACTTAAGGGTGTCTTTGAAGCCTAATCTTGGTATGAACCCTCTTAAATGTAGATTTCTCTAAGCCGAGGTGAACGTTAGACATAAAGGTATGTAAGGCTAACCCTTCTTTTTTAAGGCATGATTCCACTATTATCATACCGTATGTGAAATCCATAACGTCTTCGATGACCTCAATTTCTGTATGCTAAAGCTCATAAGTCTTGATACTATCATGATACCATTGGTCCCATTCTACGATAGTCGACCCTCTAAGGAAAGATTTAATAAAGATGATGATGTTGATGACAATTATGTATTTCTATGGGTATATGTATATGTATGACTATTTTGTAACACCGAGCTTATGTGCCCGGGTATGATATTTATTGCACACGCACCACTGCAGTTGAGTGCAGATAACACCGAGCCTTGGTAGGGCCGGGTATGTATAATACCGAGCCTTGTTATGGTCGGGTATGTGTGACACCGAACCTCTATGGTCGGGTATGGTACTACTATATATGTATGTGTATGTAATGGAAGGTTCCTATTAGAAAGAGGGTAAGTAAATATAATGAACGTCGTTAGAGGTATAAATGGCTCTACTATCTCATGGCTCTTCTATCTCATGTAATCCTTCATGTTTCTATTATGTTATTGATTATGCTCACATACTCGCACATTGTTCGTACCGACGTCCTTTTATTTGCGGGACGCCGCGTCACGCCGCAGCGGACAGGGAGATAGACTTGATCCTTGGCCGCTTATCCCGAGATTGCTGCAGGAGAAGCTATTTGATTGAGTCGTGAATTCCTGTTGGTACTATTATTTTATGTACATAAATGGGCATGTCGGGTTCCTGTCTCATCTTTGCGATGTTACATACTCTTTCTAGAGGCTCGTAGACAGTTGTGTATAGCTAGATGTCTCTTAGCCTTGTCGGCTCATATTTTTGTATATCATTTTGTTAGCCTCGTCGGCTTGTGTATATATATGGGCATAGTGTTGATGTTGATATAAAAGTGCCTTAGCCCGATGAAAATTGTGTTATTGATGCATAGAGATTATGAGTAGGCCATATGGCTCACCTAGATATGATTGTAGAAGTATGATGAAAGGTGCAAAGGTGAAAAATATGATTATCCCTTTTTCTAAATAAATGTGTGTTTAGAGTTGTAATTTGGATCATGCAAATTTGTTAGTTGCATTTGAACTTTATAAATTTCTATTGTAGATTCAGGTTAAAGAATAGAATTTGGTCTGCATCTTTAACAACCTTTTGAGTTTGTTTACTACTTGTTTATTTTTTTTTTCATTAGCTTATCCTAACATAGGAGTTCCAAAATAGCAAAAAGGCAAGAAACTCAATTTCAATTTTGTTGGATGTAAAATAAAGCTAATATTTTAATCAGAAAAATAACATGCTAATTAAGAAGTACAATTGTTGGCGGAGGAACCGAGAGATGAAAAAAATACCATATTTATTATCCCTTTTTCTAAATGAAATGTGTGTTTAGAGTTGTAATTTGGAAAATCATGCAAATTTGTTAGATAGTGCATTTGAATAACATTTTCATAAATTTCTATCCTGTAGATTCGTGTTAAACAATAGACATATTATTAAACACAAATCAACTAATATTAAAAAAAAAAAATGGGTCTTTAAACAAAAAATAAACAATGTCAAAAAAAAAATTTTTTATATTCGAGCCACTAATATAATAAAGTTTTACTACGGACTTGTTTATTTTTTTTTATTCAAAAAAAAAAATTAGCTCTCCATCCTAACATAAAAGTTCCAAACAAAATCAAACAATATAAAAAAGGAATCCCATATTAAAAAACAAACAATGTCAAGAAAAAAAGGTGCAAATTTCAATTTTGTTGGATGTATATTAATAAATTAAAAAAAATAAAGCCCACCATCTCCAATATTTTAATAAAATCAAGCAATATAAAAATAAAAAAAGTGAATCCCAATTAAAATAACAAACAATGTAAAAAAAAACTAATTAAGAAACACTAATATAATAAAGTTTTAGATACGGAGCGGAATTACGGTGTTTTGAACATAGTATATACATATATATATATATATATATATATATATATATATATATATGATTGTTGATGACTAATAAGCAAAGGGCTAAACAACACCAAGCAATATAAAAATGGACTCCATATTAACAAAATCAAGTAATATCGGTGAACCCCATATTAAAAAAAAATAATGTCACAAAAACATTTATACACTACAGTATCTCATTAAGTCAATAATAATGGATTCATTGCGTGCGTATCAATCCATTAGTGGGAGCAAATGAAAGCGCTTTTGGGCCAATATTAGCTCGGATAATCTAAATATTAAATCGTTTTGCTATTCCGCCATGTCATTTATTTGTTCACTAAAATAAATATACTTAAAATATTTATATTTTAAAATAAGGCCCATATGTGAAAAGAGATTAATGTCGTAAAAAAAATAATCAAATAGAGATCAAATTGATGAAAAATTAGTCAAATTATAATTCGTCATTTTAGGTCCCAAAAACAACATGACAAGTAAAATGAGCTAAACCGAGAATATTTACCAAAAATTAAAAAATAGTATTTCATCATTTAAATAGAAAATCAATTTTTATTTTGTTTCGTTTTAAACATGTAAAATTAATTTAATAATTTGAATTATAATTATCCAAAATTTGAGCAAAAATAATGTATTTTACACCTTTAAATTATCGTTAAAATTGAAAATATCAACTCGATGCTTAAATATTGCTATTATTTTATTTCAAAGACCTAAACAAGTCTTCTCTTTTAAAAAATATTATCCCGTCCTAAAAGAAGATAGAAAATGTTATAACACTAATATATAGCCTATATATATATATATATATATATATATATATATATATATATATATATATATATATATATATATATATATATTTTACAAAGACAATAGGATGTTAAGTAATTTTATTTTTAAAGAAAAACGTCTAGTTTTTAAAAGAAAACATGAGGTTTATATACAACTAAATAATAAGTATATTAAAATATATTACTAATAAAAGATAAATTAAAGTCACGAGTAAAATATTCGTATATAATTAATGTGAATAAATTTTAAAAAATAGATATAAGAATTTATCACTTTATTTTGGTGTGCTCAGATGAACGTTATTTTGTGTATGATTTTCATTTTATAAGGGGTTTTTAATTATATTAAAAAAACTGAGATAACATCACTATATTTGTGTAGAATTTCTCATTTATCGTTTTTCATGTTTATCTTTTATCTCTTTTTGGATTTAATTATATTTACTATAAAAGATCGTAATCGTATGTAGTATTTGCTTAATTACATTGTTGGTCTCAAGTCCCAATAAAAAAGGAGGATTGTGATCGATTCATTGCCAACTTAAACTAGTCAATTTCATGATGCATTCAATAAAATTAGCTTCTGCATGCATAACACCCGCATTTCGTTTGCCCCGTGCATGATATGTGCATTTTGTATGTCACACGTGCATCCGGTGCATGACATGTGCATCTCGTGCGTCACACGTGCAGTCCATATTAATTAGTATTCCCTTTGTCCCAAAAAGATTGTCTTACTTTCCTTATTAGTTTGTTCCAAAAAGATTGACACATTTTTATATCTAGAAATAATTTAACTTTATGAGATGATTGCAGCCACAAAAGTATTTAAGGCTTGTTTTGGACCACATATTTCAAAAGTCTTCATTTATTTCTTAAGTTCCGTAGCAAGTCAAATTAAGACAATCTTTTTGGAGCGGGGGGAGTAATTTTTTAAAAAGATTACATCTTAGGTAATTTTTTTTCTTTCACTTCTGTCAAACAACTCCGTTGAACAACTAGGATTTTGAAACCAATCACTAAAAATGATGATTTTGGTTAAAGAAGAAGAAGAAGAAGAAGAAAAACATGGTTTTGTCTTCAAAGTGTTTCTTTGTTGTTGCCTACATAAGAAACCCTTATTTTGAGTATATGTTGTTCTTATTGTGGTTGTGTGTTTTTAAATAGTGCAAACTAGTAGTGAAATTTACATTTTTATTGTTGTTCTTGTTCTTGTTGTGCTATGGTTAAGGAAAAAGGGGCTTGCACTTGTTTTAATTTTTCCAACAACTGAGGAAGCAGTTGCACTTGTTTGACAAAATCAAACCGTTGCTGAGGTTGTCGTAACAAATTATTCCAAACAACAAATGCAGACGTTGGAATTGTTGTAACAACTTGGAAATATGTTCTTTATTTTTATTTTTCCCCACAGCTGAGGAAGCTGTTGAAGCAAGTTCAGCACTTGTTTGCACTTTTGTATTTTCTCTTTTAAACGCATATCAGTACAAATAACTGTAATAATAACTGAGATTGAAATTCTGAATAAAAACATAAATATTTTCATCGAGGGATAAAAAAGGTGGTAATGGTCAAATATCTCTCTCTTTAATTCTTACTTCTCTTCATTTTGAATGTGAAAGCGAACCATTTGTTATGAAAGCAATGCAAGTACGGTACTTCAGTTTCCTGCCATGTCTCATCTAGACATACCATACACTCATCCTTGATATTTCTTTGATCAATTTTTCATCGGCTCTAGAAACTATATTGATGATTTACTAATCGACACTATCCCATCTGATGCTGACAGAGTTCTCTTATCACAAATGTTATCAATCACTAATGTTACATCCACAGATAGCTACGAGATTTTGCAACCTTGTTAGATTCCTTCTCAGTGATTCCAAGCAATTGACGAATCGTATCTTCAACTATAGTGTGATGATGATCTTCAAATTCGTCATTCAAATTTCCAATCATCTTTGAGATATAGCGCAATACAATCTCTCATGGGACAAACGGAAAGATATGGGGCGGCTTGGTTGGACATCGTGATTCTCTACAAATGAGTATGTGCTGAAGATCATTGGTTCGTATATAGCAAAATTGTTCTTGAATGTTAAAGTGAATTCTTAAATAATAAGAATCGAATTAGCATTAGGAGGAATTTCTTGTTGGGGTAGTTTCTCAACACAGACGAATGACAGCGAGAGGTGGCTATGAGATACAAAATTTCTGGTCACCAGATTGCAAGACTTGAGAGGAGAAATCAACAAGTAAGAAAACTTAAATTAGTTTACTTATGGGAACGTATGTAGATGCTTTAGGCTTATTTATACTACTATCATCTTTATCAAAAAAAGGATTATAAGATAGAAATTAAGACACAAAACAAGTTAGAATTTTCTCATATCCAATGTAAGTGAAAAGTAATATAAGATAGAAATTAAGACATAAAATTAAAGTAGCTTTCGCGTGCGTCTCACGTGCATATCATTCATCCCATGCACGACATGTGCATTCTGCGCGTTACACATGCATCTCATGCGTGACATGTGCATTCTGCGCGTTACACATGCATCTCATACATGACACGTGCATCCCATGCGTTACATGTGCATCCCGTGCGTCACACTGCAGCCCGTTTCAATGTGTAAACATTCTAAAGAAACTGACATATATATTGTTGCTACTTGATAGTTAAACTCAAAATTATTGAACATTAATTGTTTAAACTTATTAGATAGAACAATTATAACCTAGAAGAGATTGACTTATCTATCTCTGTAGTTATATTTATATTATTATAAAAGTATGAATATAAATATTGGTTTAGTATGAATATAAATATTGGTTTAAAACAAATCCTTCAAATATTAAACGACTTTGATACCCTTCCAAAGCTAAATTATATTGAAAGAAGTAATTATATGTTGGATAAAATTGTAGTTTGCCTAATACTCAGAGAGCTCCTCAAATCTTCTAAGTAAGTTTTATCATATAATTTTTCTCTAAATAAACTTTGTTCATTCCTTATTGTATTGAAACATATATTATCAACATTCTAAGTAATTCAAGTTAGTTGGGAACCACATAGCTTTTCAATCAATTGACTATGTATTCCAATTTGTTATAGGTTTAATTTTTTTTTTTTTTTAACGGATGAAAACTTCAAAGTGGGCTCTTAAGTCTTACAATTCGTTTTCATATCATATTCGTAAGCTTAAAATCAATAATTTTAAGGACACATGGATAACAAGACTAAAAGTAATTATTTACATATCATATTTGTACGATTAAAATCGTACAAATATGTTTTAAACATTTTGTACAAATATGTACAAAATTCCACCCTATCCTTATCCATTAGGACTTAAAGCCTAGTAGAACAAGCCACATGCAATGGATATCCCTAATAGGCTCGCGTTGTTTGCATCACGTGCATTTGACTTAGGGGACTCGGCATAGGAGCCGGGTCCATCTAGGACAAGTACACTTGTTCGACTCAACATGTTCATTTTATGTGCTATTTGTAACATTATTTGGAAGGCCTTTGCATATTGACCGGTTTTTATCGCTTGAAGGAATAGAGGTGTGTGAAAAAGAAAGGTGAGAAGAAAACGAGGAAAAAAAAAATGATATTTTGTTGTTTTTTTTTCGAAAAAAGAAAATTCCAAAAATATTTTACCTTTTTATGTTTTTAGAAAAACAAAATTGAAAAAAAGAGTTTCAATTTCTTTAGCATAATTCAAGGGTAGTAAAACCAAAAGGATTTTCCATGCCATATCACTTTTACAAAAAAAATAAAAATCAATAAAAAAAATCGAAAAAAAAAAAACAACAGAGGTGTTTCAAGTCAATTTAACTGTCCAATCTGGACAAACTATGCACACCTGATTCTCGTCCCTCGGGGTGACGATACGTAGGCAACCCTTCTTGGGTTCGGTGATCTTTGTTCAAAAATTCAAAAAAAAAAAAAAAAAAAAAGAGAGAGAGAGAGTTTCAAAAATCCAAAAAAAAGAGATAGTTTTTACCCTTATTTAAATAAACCTAAAAAAGAGTTCTTTTAATGCCCTATTACAAAAGGAGAGAAAAAGATAAAAAATATTTTTTCCTTTTACGTATCTTTTAGGATTCATTCTTTTGATAATTCAAAATCAAAAAAGATTTTTTTTTTTATAGACTTTATAGTTTCTTTACTTCAAAAATTAAAAAAAAAAAAAGAAAGAAAGAAAATTCAGAAACAAGTTTGTTAATTACTTTACGCCAAAACTCATGAACTACGTTCGACTTGATTCTTGTTTCGGCAGGATACGTAGGCAACCTAACTGCGGGGTTCGGTCCAACCAAATAAAAATCCAAAATTCCCCCTTTCAAAGAAAGCTCAGCGGCTGTTTTTCTTTTTGAGTCGATTCCAAAAGTTGTAAGACCCAACCCTGTTATTTCGGTGTCTTCTTTGAGCCTTCATGTCTTTTTCTTTCTAATCTTATCCAAAAGTCACGTTACAACCAAAGAAAGACCTTCGATCAATCTTTGAGAATGACAAGTCAAGCATGTTTTAGTGATGATTATCATAGAAGGAAAAATGTCATGTTTCTTGCACAAGGAATAAAAAAACAAACAAAGAGAGAAAATGAGAGTCTTATTTTAAGTGAAAAACCCTTTACGGCACCATAATGTAACGGTGAGTGAGAGAAAGAACCAAATGAGAGAGTCTTATCAAAGATAACCCTTGCAGTGCACCATAAGACGACGGAGTGGTCAAAGAACCAAATGAGAGAGTCTTATTGGGTGAAAACCCTTACGGTACCATAAGGTGACCGTGAGTGAGTGAAAGAACAAAATAAGAGAGTCTTACGGTAAAAACCCTTACGGGCACCATAAGGTGACGGTGAGTGATAGAAAGAACTAAATGAGAGAGGCTTGTTGGTCGGCACCACTAGCCGAAAGAGGTTCGAATGATGTCGATGCGCTTTTGAAATTTAGAAGCCCGATTTGGAAGTCCAAGTGTATGACACGAGTTGACGGTTAGATTAGTTGAAGAGGTCAGGCCGCTTAATCCAAAATGCATGTCATGATTATTGGAGCCGGCTACCACATTCAGATAAGTGTCATTTTTTAGTCTTTCCTCAAGAGGGACATCTCTTATAGAATACTATTCTTTTAATTTCTACCTCACTTTTTTCCTCTTTTCTTTGTTTCTTGAGTCACTCCATGTCAAAACAAGAGAAAGGACTTCAAAATCTGCTACCAACTTCTAATTGCATAAAGAAAAGTTTGGCCAGATCCTTTAAAGTGACAAGATTCAAGAAAAAGTTATATGCACAACAAGTTTGTTGACAATTGATGTAGACATTTGGATTCATGGTTAACACAAAGGTCCTGATTGTTGAAATGTCGACAAGATATTAATTTTGAGGTTTGAGATGTCTCCAATGAAAAAGGTTATCGAGATAGGTTGAAATCGTGGAAATTTGAATGGGCTAAGATCCTCAAAGCCAAGGCCACAAACCAACCACCATGCTTTTAAACTCACAAATTTTCTTTGTTTGAAACAGGGATAGATGTTATCTTCAAATCAAAGGCTTCAAAGCCCGAATATTTGAAAGGTGCATTTCCTCAAATTGCCAACGCAAAAGGCAATGTCACAAAGATAGGTTTGCAAGCAACAAAAATTTATCAACTTTTCAATTATTTATATCGTCACCCCTAGGAGACACACTTCCTAATTTGAACATTTACTCTTAGGAGATGCACTTCCTAGTCAGAGTTTTTCAATTTTAACTCCTAAGAGACGCACTTCTTAGTCTCAGTCTTTCAGGTTTTGCTTTTAGGAAACGCACTTCCTAATTCGGACCTTTACTCCTAGGAGACGCACTTCCTAGTCAGAGTCTTTCAATTTTAACCCCTAAGAGACGCACTTCTTAGTCTGGGTCTTTCAGGTTTAGCTTTTAGGAGACGCATTTCCTAGTCTAAGTAATTCAATTTTAACCCCTAAGAGACGCACTTCTTAGTCTGGGCCTTTCAGGTTTTGTTTTTAGGAGACACACTTTCTAATTTGAACCATTAATCCTAGGAGACGCACTTTCTAGTCAAAGTAATTCAATTTTAATCACTAAGAGACACACTTCTTATTCTAGGTCTTTCAGTTTTTGCTTCTAGGAGACGCACTTCCTAATTTGAACCAGAACTCCTAGGAGACGCACTTCCTAGTTCAGGTCTTTTATGTTTTTGTGTCACGCCCCAAAACCCACCCTAGACGTGACCGGCATCCGACGTCATGAACAACATCGGAAGAACCTAAGCAACACCATAATAATACTTGAACCCGCCAGGTTCAACATTCGCCTCCAACAGTTTATAAAATAAAGGTAAACGAATCACGCATACAGCGGAAGTCTTTAGTTATCTAGGCTTGTCAAACATAACAACGTGCCCAAGAGTTAATCAATAACTCAATAACTACCCACAAATGAATACTAGGGAGCTTCTAAGATCAAGGATTAATAGTTCGACTATCGGGACGCAGGATAACCGACAACTAATGTAACAAATAAGTAAATCAACAGGGTGTCCCACGAAACGAATGTGTGGGCTACCAAATTATCATCCGCAATGAAGTCCTTCCTAAGCACCCGGAGTATCACGAACACCGCTCTTCTCCGTTACCTAACATACCATCAAAACAACATGGTATGCTCGAGTACTTCGTACTCAGTGAGTGCCTCGGGGACAATGAATAATACGAAAATAAAGTAAAATAATACATGAAGAAATCAGTCTTGAAAATCATATGAAATCAACGTAAGGGCAGTTATTCAGTTTATGTATCTCAATAATAAGTATCAAAACCCATTTATAAAGCCTCTTGTTAAGTTACAACTTCAATATGCCCTTTTTAATCAATTAAGATAGTCAAAACAATCCTATAAGAGAATAAGAATGTCACACACGCCAATACGGACCCAAGAATCAAACATATCGCGCATAGCGCACCACACCGAACATATAATTCTCGGTGGCTATCCTTCCTCCCGAATAGCTAGCATACATCACACCGACTATGTAGTACGCGGTGTCTATCCTTCCTCCCGAATAGCTAGGCATACATCACACCCCAGGTAGCGAACCCAGCGGTGGCCACTCTTCCTCCCGAATGGCTAGGCAATGACACACTAGGATCCATAGTGGCTACCCTTCCTCCCGAGTAGCTGGGCCAAACACAACAACCAATTTCACAGCATGTGGGGGTTTATTCACAATTTGTCTCAAAATAGTCACACCATTAAATAGCATTAAAGTTCATTATGCCATTACGAAAATCCATAATATCATAGATAATTACTTTATCATAGTTCCTTTGTAAAATCATCAATACCAAAAATTAACCATCATCACTGATCATCCCTTATAAAGAAAATGATTCATAATATCACATACATATGTAGGGTTTGTTACAATCTAGATATAATGTGGGCTTGTCCCCTCACGCACATTAACCATTAATCAAAACATGTAATAAATTTCGAGAGTGTAAAACCAATTCATCATATCATTCAACACATGCTTTTATAAAGAATCAATCTTTCGAGAGTTTGCAAAGGAGACATATCAATTACCTTTATATTCAAAAAGGATTTTATTTTTAAAGACACACAAATCACAATAAGATTTTTAAAAAGGGAGACATACAAATCATCCTTATAGCCAAAATATGATTTTTAGATAAGACATACAAACCACAACCAAAAAGTTCGTAAAAACCGATAGAAAGAGTATGTTCAAAAGAGACATACCTTAATTTGTTAAACAGAGTTTAACAAATCACTTTTCTAATGAAGAACACCCAAACCCTAGCTTGAATTACTTTGGAAAGAATTATGTTGCAACCCTAGGTTTTGGTCACAAAATCATGTTAAGAATCATGGGTTTGATGTTAGAAAGGATTAGGAACTTGAATTCAACCTAGAATCATGATATCACTTACCTTGTGTGTGGTTCTTGAGCTTGGGACTTGTTCTTATTGACTTTAGGGTGATTTTTCGTGACTAGGGTTGTTGGGGAAATAAACCCCAAGCTTAAATATAACTTAAAACGCGTAAACCCGACTTTTTGACCGAAACCGTTTTCGTTATGCGATGGTCGCGCGACGCATGGCTATCGCACGACCATCTGCAGGTCAATATTCAGAGAAGGGGGTTTTGTGTGCGATAGGGCGCGCGACGCATGTCCATCGCACGCGCCCCCACGCGCGCGAAAAGGCGGCGTGTGTCGGTTATAGCATAGTGTTCGGTAAAATGGACATAACTTCTTGTACGTAACTCCGTTTGGTCTGGGCGACCTACCGTTGGAAAGCTATTTCAAAGATATACAACTTTCATTGAGGAAGTGTTTCCAAATTCACAACATATTTTCATGAAAATCGCCCAGAAGACAGACCTACCAAAACTTGGCGAATTTAAAAGGCCTTGGAGAACTTCACTAATTGGTTTGACCTCAAAACGACCATCCTCCACCCGAATTCCCCAAGAATGGATTCATATAGATAAAATATCATCCTAATACTAGATTTTTACATATTCACACCTAGTTCAAGTTTACGGGGTGTTACATTTTGCTTTAAGGAGAAGCACTTCCTAATTCAAACCTCTACTTCTAGGAGAGGTACTTCCTATTTAGAGTCATTCACTTTAACTCTAGGAGACGCATTTCCTACTCTGGGTCCTTCAGATTCTGCTTTTAAGAGATGCACTTCCTAATTCGAACCATTACCCCTAGGATACTGTCACGACCCAACCGGAGGGCCGCGACGAGCACCCGGTGCTAGCCCACCCGGGCACCCCTTAACGCACTTTATATTATCTAGGTGAGCCACATAATTATATCATATTTTTTATTCATCATCATTCTAATCTCATTGGGCAACAACATATCCATATCATCAATAACATCTATGCCCGCATAAATGTACATGCGTCGACACGGCGATCCAACAACATCCCAAAATATAGGCCGACAAGGCCGAACATATCTAACCATATACACAATGTCTACAAGCCTCTAAGAAAGGTACATCATATCATAACATATGGGCGGACGAGACCCCGCCGTGCCCGAATATATACACAAAAAGAATACGTACCAAAGCTCGCCTCCGGATGAAATGGAGCCCGCTATGTAGTCCCCCGGGGAATATACGGCTATGGGTCAAGTCTGTCCCCCTGGCCACCTGCGGGCATGACGCAACATCCATAAACAAAAGGACGTCAGTACGAAGAATGTACTGAGTATGTAAAGCATGATCAATATCAATGTAGAAGCATAATGGATAACATATGAAATATCACAGGATGGGAGATAAAAGCATCATTATCATAGCACTTACCCTTTCCATAGGGACGTTCCATTTTATTGCGTATTCGCGTACGCATTCATATTCTTGCTCATTTACCTTTTGTGTCTATTTTCGTATTCGTATTCGTAACTCCTTTCATGCTCATGCTCATATCACATACATAGCCCTTACTTGGCACTTAAATGGTCTTAACATATTCGTACTCTAATTGATGTCATATACACAGCGTAGTCGTACTCATATAGATGTCATATACATAGGTTATTCATACTCATATAGATGTCATATACATAGCATTTACATAAACGCACCCGACCATGGCTTCGGTGTTTCACGTACCTGGCCCTACCAAGGCTCAGTGTTATTCGTACCCAACTGCAGTGGTGCGCGCGCGTCGTCATATATAGATATACATATATACTTACTTTCTATATCCTACCCGGCCATACAAGCTCGGGGTTCACAATAGCCTCTCATGGGCACACATACATATACATATACATATTTACCATATTCTACCCGGCCATATAAGCTCGGGGTTCATAATAGCCTCTCGGCGGGCATGTACATCCAAGCTCATATCTATCTCTTAGCCTTCTTACTATCGTCATTCATTACATTACATCGTCCTTGGAGCATTACTCGTCGTATAAGTAACTTAGTATAGTCGTATCATTTGAGCATCATTGGCTTAATAGCTTCTCGAGCTAGGATCATTAGAGAGTATCATGAACTCATAAGAGGATGAACAATTGGCCAAAGAACCATGCCTTATGAAAGAAGGGTTAGCCTTACATACCTTTCGTGCGCCTATTCTATCACTTGAGCATTCTTCTTCAAAGCTCACGTTCTACCTTCATCAAGTGCATACTCACATTAGATGATGGATAGCATCTAGCATTTATGACTAATTCTAGAGAAAATCGGACAGCATCTCCTTTATTTATACGACTTTCCTCGTATTACATATCAGCTCCCAAACATCAATAATAACGTTCACAAAGTCCTTACAATAGCCTTTAGTCATCTACATTACTCTTACTTCACAGTTCACTTCAACTTTCCATATCCATGGTCATAACTTGACAATACGTTCATTCACATACAATATCATTTCCCACACTCTCAATGGCATTTATAACATGATCATATTCATAATTTATCAAGAATCATAACTCATCCCAACATCTATTCAAAAGTGGCATTATTGCACATTCCATGACCCATTTCTTACATTCTTTTGCAATCCAAGTGTTTCAAATTCCTAACACTTTAAACAACATGGAAACATCATAAAACTTACCTTAGATGGCATTGGATTGAACCTTGGTGGTGTATGCCTCACTTGAGCAAAACCCTAGATTCTCCTTCACTTGGATTCTTGCTTTAGATGAACTTTAATGGGTTTCTTATACTTGATTCACTTGGTTTGATGAAGTTGAACACTAATTCTCTTGAAAACTTGTGGGAGAAATGTGGAGAGATGTTTTTAGAGAAGGGGAGTGAAATGGAAATGAAATGGAATAAAACTTGGATCCTATTAAATACAAAAAATTGTCCCGACCGAATATACGGACCAACATACGGTCCGTATAATTTCACGGCCGTATGTACGGACCGTATATTTGGTCCAGGAGGCATACCATTAAGGCTAAACCTACGGCCGGACATACGGTCCGTGTATTTTATACGACGCAGTGTCCGGCCGTACAATGCCCAGGGGTTCCGATCTTGTTTTCGTCGACCCGCTTGATCTCCAATCCTTATGGAACCTTCTTGGCACTTGCCTAACACCTCAATACCAATCTAAGGGATGTTATAACTCTTCTTCATAATCTCTTTAAGTCACCATTAACTCGTTACTCATAGATTCCTTCCGATACTTATCGTAAGCTTTGCCTTCTCTTGGCAATCTTTCTCGTCTAACATCGAATGTCTTTGAAATCTTACTTAAGGTCATCAAATGCTACTTCTTACTTATCGAGACACCATATACTTTGTGTTCTTCATTAGCCTATTCACTGTGCATCAACGAAATTTTTTTCGAGGTGTAACAGATACGCACTTTAGTCTTGTCAGTTTCAACTCCCTATCATGCACTTCTAGGCGAGTCTTGTCGCCACTCCCGAGAAACACACGTCCTAGTCGAAGTCTTAAGTTTTGCTCTTAGAGACGCACTTCCTAGTTAGAGCCTTTGATTTTTAATTTCATCATTGAGTTATTTTACATACAGTTTATGATTTTTCTAACACTCATACAATTTGTACAACGAAAAATATGTGATTTTTATGGCCAAACGCCTACTTAGTTTTAAAAGTGGATTAATTTAATATGCAACAAATCGACTGAAAAAGGGAAGAGAAACCTAATATATAAAAAGCTAAAATGGGGGAAAAAGGTTATCTTTCCAATTGAATAATACTTCCTCTAGATCCAAGTTGCCATCGATAAGTCATCCTGAAAATTACAACTTACTAGAAGGCTAATTATTTTATTATTTCCAAAAGACAATGACTAAAATATTGGCTTTGCATTGGCAGCTAAACCAAAGTAATGTTGTTCATATCCGACTTCATACACTAGCAAGGGGCGAAGTGCACAAATATTCAATTTGGGACCGTAATTTAAGTGGTAGCCGAAGCTAATTAGGGCAATTCGCAGGAATGCCGTAATATTCCTCCCCTCAAATTGGTGGTCTTTAATTTTTGCCCTTCGCTTAATACCATGAAGCTTGGGGTTCGAATCCTGCCGCAAAAAAAATAAAAAAATATTCACAAGGCGGAGTTTTATAGCAAACTTAGGCCTATTCGGGGACAAAGTTAGCCCTGAAGAATTTTGCACTCGGGAAGAGTTTCAAACTCTACCTTAAGTTAGAGTTTTGGGCAAAACTTTGTCTTAAGACAAAATTTTACCTTCAGGCAGAATTTTGAAGGAGTTTTGCCTGCGAAATTTTGCCTTAAGGCAAAGTTTTGAAGGCGAAATTTTACCTCAATTTTTTTTAAAATTTTTGATTGAGCGGAGGTTCGAACTCGAAACCTAGGAGTTTTAGCCGAAGGACAAAAATTAAAGACCAACAATTTGAGGGGCAAAAATTAAAGACCAGTGCATTTGAAGGGCACTCCGCACATTTTTTTTTGGGTCATTCGCACAAGTGTCCCAATTTCGGGGTGGTTTTTAATATTCGTCCCTCAAACTTGTGGTCTAACTTTTGCCTTTCAGCACTTTTCGGCATAGGATTGGATTTCGCTCGCATAGATTTAGACTTCGCTCAGCAGAAGTTTAGATTTCGCTTGACATAAGTTTAGAATTCGTCTGGCATATGTATCATAATATCCCACAAGTTATGCTGGACATGGCAAAACTTTCAACACTCAATAAAATCTGAAAAATACTATATAACTTATGCCACATAATTTAGTTCCTACATAACTTCTGCCGAGCGAGGCAAAAGTTCAGTTTATAAATCTTATAGAACTTACTGAGTGAAGCACGTCTGGACATTTTCATTAAACAAGCAGCAGGGGCAAAAATTAAAGACCACAGATATGTTGGGCAAATATTAAAGACCACAAATATGAGGGGCAACAAATTAAAGATCAATGCGTTGGAAGGACAATCCCTGCAAAAACTTCAATTTTCTTAATATCCACTTTAAAACCACTTCATATATACGGCACTAAAGTTGAAAAAACTTACTGAACTATTTTTGCAACTTGACTGAATGTTTAAGGAATTAACTATGTTTAGGATTTAGCTAATATACTTGTATGGGGCAAAATTCGGATTTAATAGGCCGTCCGAATCAAAGATCGACGCGTGGAAAATAGAGAGAAACCAGATGTGACTCGGTAGAGCGACCTAGGGCTCGACCCGCATATCCGTACCAAGAGGTATGTCATACTTATCGAGGGCCCGTGTTCGTAAAGTGTGCTTGCCAAAACCCGGGGGTAGGTGACCTGTGATTATGGGAGTAGCCGGTCAAGATAAGTCTCAAGGATAACCAACCGTATGGGAGACATGCATAAACTGATCAACGAAGTGGGGCGTCAAGTCCGGAGTAGCGTTGCTTAAGGTTAGGCTATAAAAACATCCCTTTCCCTCATTTGTAAGGCATCAGATTTCCAATCACAAAATACAACTGTATTCTTACTCCATTGTCATACTTTAGCTTTCAAATTCTTAAGCTTTGTCCGTCACATCTACCGGGGGCATGATCGAGCTCGACCCGTGGCCGGAACCACCCGACTCATCCGTGACTTTGAACATTATAAACCATAACTCAAAGAATATCTCGCACGTGAAAAAGGCCCAACATAGGAATATCCGCTCATTCAACACATATGTACGTATGCGGACCGATAAGGTCGCCCTTTGCTACGCCCCCAACCCCCGTGGTCGTGACTAGTGCCCGAGTCAAGTACTCGTACACACCCATTAACCATAACCAACATACTAATAACTTAAGCATATGCAAAGGTAAGACGTCGTCTCCATAATCGGTCCACAGCAAGCATAATAAGAACTCATATATACAGAAAAGTAAAACGTCGCCCCAAAGCTGTCACATGTGCATATATACATAACGAGCATAAGCCGGTAAGGCTGTCATAATATAGGGGGACGCTCAGGACACAAACCACACAGACACAACTGTACAATGATTACCCACAACCCACACAAATGTTTACAGACCTCTAAGAGTAATAACAGAATCATATGACGGGATAGGGCCCCGCCGTACCCCTGAATAGACATATACGCACCATATAACGAAAGTGTACGTACCCAAAATATAGAGCTCCGGAACAAGGAGCGCTCCAAAATAACGAGTAGATATCCTAGGTCGACGAATCACCGTAACGAACGTCTTCCGTACTGCGGGCATGAAACGCGACCCCGAAGTTAAAGTGGGGTCGGTACGGAATATGTACCGAGTATGTAAAGCATGGAATACAGTAATCGAAGATCATACCGAAATAAGGAGTATAGGAAATTAGTACGGTAGAACTTAAAACCATAAGACTTGCCTACGAAACATAAATCATGTACATATGCATATATATATATATATATATAACGTGTCCTGGCCCTCTAGTGAGGGACTCGGTAAGTAAAATCATCATATACATGTACAGATAGCGTGTCCCGGCCCTCTAGTGAGGGACTCGGTGAATGAAGTCATCCTAGCCGCCATCCCCATATCATCACATCATCATATACATATATATATATATATATATAGCGTGTCCCGACCTACAGTGAGGGACTCGGTGAACAATGCAAAATGGAGTTGCACGAATGCGTGTCTGGCCCGGGACTCGGTGAAGGACATATTGAGGCCGGCACGAGCAGAGTAGTGAGAAACCATATGCATAAAAATCAGTTTTTAAGACTCAATGAATACATAGACAAATTACGCTCGAGTATCAAACGATAGTCATGATAAATCCGTTCTAAATACCATTAGGACTGCATTAAAAGAAATTTGAGGGATCGTACACATGTACCGATCCAATCCGAGTCCGCCCCGGAAAGTTACGGCCATTATCCACTTTAAGACTTTCTACGAACATATCGAAGCGATCCGGTTCCGTCTATGAAAGTTAGGGACCTTATTCGACATAGAATCTTTTAAGAACAAAACTTTTTATGCAACCTTTGAAATCCAATCATACAAAAGACATAAAGGCCATAGCTCGACTATATTAAGAATACGAAAGTCAAGAAATGAATAAGAATCGTAAACATGCTCGGATCGTAAGAATAGAGTTACCCCGAGGCTCGTGACATAGCTTATTTACATCTAAGACATGCCAAAAGAAAGAAAGGTTAGGCTTTACATACCTCGTCCGCTTCCTAAGCTAATCCGAATTTAAGTCTCGGCTTTCCAAGATCTACAAGAAGGTCATTAGATACCAACATTAGCCATAGGCACTTAGGAATTCAATCCCCACGCCATCACTTTATTTACGAAAATTTGGGCAGCATTTCCCCTATAAATTCAACATACCCCGAGAATTCAACTCGGCCAAATCGTCAACAACAATACTAACAACCATACTAGAAACATCAACGAGTAATTCAAAACGCATTCTAATATTAGTAATTCTTTTTCATATAATTCGACGACATTTCATTTACATTCAAATCATCCGCATACAATCAAACCAACACCAATAGTCACACATTCAAGTACTAATCCGAAACCATTCTAACAAGATTCAAGAACATTTCAAACAATCCGCACAATATCCAAACAATCCAACCAATATACTACTCCACCCGGAAACTTCCAAATGCAATAAGAACAACAACAACACATTTCTTTCTTCCAAATTCATGATTTACACCAACAATCCACACGTTAACAACATTATTCTCATAAACACAAGAAGCCATATTGAAATCACATTAGCTTCCACAACAAGTCACAAACGACTATAACTTTAACTTGAACCATTAAACCTTCATTTGCACCATAGAATCCACAACACAACAACCGAAGTAAACTAAATAAAATTAGTTCATCATTCCTACACACCACACACCTACACGGCTCAACACCCACACCCATAATTTCATGAATTTCATCCATTTCTACATACTACAACATGCACAAACCATCCATAACACATGAAAGAGAAGATTAATCCTTACCTTTTCCACTCAACTTCTCCCTCGGCTAGAGTTTGTTCTTGCAAGAATGAATGGTTTGTTTGTTCCAACAACTACTCCACGTTAATAAGGGCCTTCCAATTGGTTGAATTGCTAGAAGAAAATTATTTTTTGATCACTCTTCGAGGCTTCAAATTTCTCATTCCTATGGCCGAATGGCCTCGTCTTTGTTGTTCCTCCAAGTTTCTTGAATTTTCTAAGTGATGAAAATGATGAAGATGATTAATTAGTCATCACTTAGCTACATATATTAAGCATCCATGTGGCCCATGGCCCACACCACATCACACGGCCACATGGCCCTTTGTTTCATGAATTATCAACTTTCCAAATTTAACTTTTAACCCCAAATTTTCCTAAATATTCCATGCCAATAAAATCATAAGCGACTTGCGCCTTAAAACAAAATCGAAGGTCAAAAGTCTCAACCTCGTATCCCGAATACTGTCTCCTTAACTTATCATGGTTAGTCTTTAATGTCCCAATGTACAAAATAATGATATAACAGCCACAACATAATGTATATCATAAAACCGCAAGGCTATCGTAAAAATATCATGAACTAAAAAAGGCAAGGCCAATAAAATTTACATATCCCCTAGCCCCGTGTCTAAAAAGGGATACTAAACATATATTATACTAAAAAAAAAAAAG